>NC_040905.2:62663250-62966280 GCF_004126475.2 Phyllostomus discolor
CAGTTGGATGATGACCTAGTGAGAAAATAAATACACTCTACCTTTCTTTATGTCTTCATTTATTTTTGCTTGGGTTCCTGATGATACGCTGGCTTAATTTGCTTCTGACGATGGTATTCTTCCTGGGAGAAATGGAGCAAGTGACTAACACCTGGAAAGAGAGTGGCAGACAGGCTGGGGTGAATGGAGGCAGAGCCAACACATGTTTTTGTGCCAAACACAGTATTTCCTAGGGTAAATTGTGTTTGGAATTTGTTTGTATTGGTTCTTTCATTATAACTTACACAAACAGGGCTGAAAAACCGGGTCTGATGGTTCAGCATGGAATCACATGTTTTAGTGTCTTACAGTCACAAGGGGTCAGCATTTCAACACAGATGATCTGTTGGCGGCTTGCCTTTCTTTCCCGTTCAGCTCTGCTCTCTGTTGGCTTGCTGGGCTTCTGTGTATGAAGGTAGATAGAGAAATAAAATTCAGTTTGTCTTTTGCAAATCACTTTATTTTCCAGTTTAAGTTGTTGACATCTGTCTCTTATATTTAATCATCTGCTATTGCCTTGGGAAATATCTAAGTGTGGCCCTTCCCAGTCTGCTACTCCCATTGTTTCAGCAAGCTTCCATGACCTGATTTACATAAATTTTCCTTTCTCCAAAAGAGGTTTTAGCCTGAAGAATCCTTTATCTATGCTCGCTTAATAAATGTGTTGGGTGATTTCCTGGGCTGTGCTATTGATGCCAATTTGCCAGGAAAGGGGGCGATGGGAATCATGAGATTGTATGTTCATTCAGGATTATTTGGGGCTTTTGACCTGGTGTTGGGATTCATGATCGGAGCTCTACCTGTGGTCTGCCTTCCACTTGCCATTCCTAACTCAGTGCAAGTGCATGACATCTCTTGGGACATGCCATGGTTTTTCCCCCATCATTAAAAATTTACATGTAGTAAAATTCACCCCTTTTTGTGAACAGTTCTGAGTTTTGACAAATGGATAGTTCTACTCATTTGTGAGATATACTCTATTACCTCAAAGTGCTTTTTTTTGCTGCATGTTTGTAGTCAGCCTCTGTTCCCGTCCTAGCCCTTGGCAACCACTGATCGGTTCACTGTCCCCATTGCTTTATCTTCTCCAAAATGATATGTAATTGGAATTATGTAGCATGTAATGTTTAGTCTAGATTCTTTCACATAGAATGATGCATTTGAGATTCGCCTATGTTGCATGTATTAATAATTTGGGGTTTTTTCCATTTGTTGTTTTTGTTTGCTGGCTAGTATTTCATCATGTGGATATAACACAGCCTGTTTATTTTCACAAGTTGAAGGACATTTGGATTTTGTCTGGGTTTTGGTGATTATGAATAAAGCTACAACAAACATTTACATACAGTTCTTTATGTGAGCATAAGTTTTCATTTCTCTTGGGTTGAGGTTAAAACATTCTTTAGTTTAAAAATTATGGTGTTAATACATAATAGACTTTTTTGGCTTTTGCACATTTCCTTTTAAAATAATAGCCGTGTGCTTTACAGGACCTGCGCAAGGACACTGCCTATAAATGGATGAAATTGAGTTTCCTTTTGCTACTGAGAGACTCAAACGCGTGGCCTATAACTTGCTAAGCATTGCAGTTGGAAGCACCCGAGAGTAGAGGTGCTGGGTCAAGGGCTTTCTGTATTTGCAATTGCTTAGTTCATTCTTTTCAACACCCTCCAAACTCTCATGAAAATTGAATACATGCATACAAACAGCAGAGAATGTTTGTGCATTGGTGGCATTTACACTGAAACAGTAATAACATTTTTAAGCCAGAAGAGGTCTTATATGACATTTAGACCTCATTTTATAAGTGAGCAATGTGAGGCCAGCAGCAAGGAAGGTGACGACTCCAGGCCGTGTAGCTGACCAGCCGTCCCTAGGTCCCTGGTCTCCTGGCACTGTTTCCAGGACTTCCAACTCTAACTTTCTTACCATTTGGAAAATAATTATATTGGCCCCAAGAGAGAAGTAACAACAATAGTTGTTAACCAACAATGTATGCTTTGATAATGTTTTCAGTTTATTAAAAGTATTTTTTACATTTACTGTAACTTGCCCCTCCCTGGCCTTCCTTATCTTGGTCAACAGCATCACCACCCTCTCATTTCCTCAGTCCAGAAACTTCATCATTACCTTTGATGTCCAGAGATGAAAGTTCCTTGTCACAGAGCAGTCAGTAAATATTTGTTGTGAGAAGGAATATTTGAACAAATATATGCTCTCGAATGTCTAACCTCTGGAATAAGTCACACTGTTGTCACAGCATAGGCTGAAAAGACTTTCATGTGAATAATCAGTCTTAAATATTCGGCATGTAAAACACTTGGGTGCCTTTGGGTGTGCTTCCTAAGTTTTATGGTGGCTTGAGATACTTGGTCATATTTTGTAATGCGATATGAAAGATTATATTTTTATAATTCATTTTCCTTTTCATTCCTTCCTTCATGAACTATTTATAAAGTTCTTATTAAGCAGCAGATGCTGTGCTAGCATCAGTGATAAAAACGTCTGCAAGGGAGTCATCTTCTCTGCCCTCAGGGAGTTTATGGTTTGGCGGGAAGGTCAGAACAAGTGACAAATGCTCCCTGTTATGTTAGTGTTACGGGGTGTGTAGTGGGTGGACTTGACTTAGTCTGGAATGGGATCAGTAGAGCCCACAGAGGTGACATCTGAGGGGGGTCCAACAGGAGGACAATGACCAGCAACTGAAAAGCGAGGGGATGCATGTTCAGGCAGAAGGAACAGTGTACGTGAGGTGGGAAGGAACATGGCACATTAAAAACAAACAGTAGCCAAAGCCTGGATGAAGGCCATGGTTGGATCAGTTGGATTGGTGGGAGTGAGGTGAAGAATGATATGAGACTCAAAAAGCAGGCAAGGGCAAGATCAGGGGCTTCAAGAGCCAGAAAGAGGACTTCAGACTTAATTCCAAAGCACTAGGAGGCAGTTTAAAGGTTTAAATAGGAAAATGACAATCGAACTTTCACTTTCAAAATAAGAGTTTGGCTTCTTTGAGAAGATTGATTGAAGGAGGTAAGCATAAATACACGAAGTGGAAACAAGTTAGGAGGCTGTATTCAAACTCTATTATTGTGCCACAGATTTCTCCAAAACCTCGTGTCTTATAAAAAAACACTACCTCATAGTCTGTGTCAGTCAAGAGTTCATGCAAAGCTTAGCTGGTAGCCACTGGCTTCAGGCCTCACAGAGTGGCAATAAGGCGTCAGCCAGGGCTGCTCTCAAATCGGAAGTTTATCCAAGGGAGGAGTCACATCCGTGCTCATTAGCAAGATGGTGGTGGGATTCAGTGCCTCAAGGACTGTTGGACAGAGCACTTCTGTTCCTTGCTGGCTACTGCTGGAGGCTTCCCTCACTTCCTCTCCACAGGGCAGCTCACAACGTGGGAGCTGGCTTCCCCCAGAGCAAGTGAGTGAGAGACCGAGAGTAAGAAAAAAGCCAGAGTCTTCTTGTAACCATTCAGAAGTGACAGCCCATCATTTTTCCTATATTCTATTTATTAGAAGCAAAAAGAGAAAGGGTTCCACAACAGTGTGAATAGCAGAAGGTAGGGATCATTGGGGACCATGTTAGAGGCTGCCAACTGAGAAATGATACGGTTTGCTCTTGGGTGGTGGCAGTAGGGTTGGAGAGAAGTAATACTATCCCTTCTCTTGGAAAATAGAAGTGATATTCAGAAGAGAAAATTGGTAAAACTTGACGGTTGGATAAAGGAATGAGAGAATTTCAAGGAGACTCCAGGTGTCCGGCGTGAGGTCGGAGGCAGAACCCTTCACTTGTAATGGTATATTGCAGGAAGCAAGAGATGGTAAGTGAGGTCCTGGACATCTTAGGTTTCAGATGTCTGTGAGGTATTTAATTTGAAAGTCAGATGGATGTTTCTATATTCAGATTTGGAGCCCAGAAGAAAGTTACAGATCAGATGATAAATTTGGCATTTGGCACCATAGACATGGTCATTAAAGCCTGTCTTTGGTCTGGTTCCCAAGAAGCAAAAATTTCCCAAGAAACAAGTGGGTCGCTGGGAGTGAGATGAGTGGATTCTTTCTAATTGCACCCCGTGGCTCTCAGATTCATACATTCTGCCTCTTGGAGACAGAGCAACACACAGTGACCATTGGCATAAGGTATGTGTTATATCCTGAAAGCAGCACATCGATCTCATGGGGCTGCCCTTCAAGAGGCTGTTCCAGTCTCTGTCAGGACAGCAATACCTGGGTGGTGCAGTATGTGGGAGACCAGCGGCGGTCCATTCTCCATTTATACCAACATACCAAGCTGATCCACTTATGAAATAGGCCTATTTTTTTCCTCCTCCATCAGTGGGTGTTTTCTCAGGTATTGTATAAGCACCATTCTAACATGCCTACATCTCTGGGCCTTTCCATATTTTCCTCAGAACTGTGCTGAGGCTCCTCTGACATCTCTACCTCACTTAATGTGAGTCAGCCACCCTACTCTCCAAGGTAGTGGAAGTCATCCCAGAAATGCATTACAACCACCTCCAATGCCCCATGGAAAGTCCTCTGGAGAGCCGTTTAAAATAAAAGCAGACTAAAACCAGGGAAGAGGCCCACAGATGATTTTAGGGGACCAGAGACCACCAATAGCTTTTACTACCAAGCCATAGGAGTGGATGATATGGAGAGAGAGTAAAGGGAGAAGGGCAAAGAGCTTCAGGAAGAGCCCTCCATACAAGACCCTGGTATTCAATGGTTAATGAAAGTAAAACAGAGTTTGGCAGCAAGGATTGGAGCAGGCAGGAGGCCAGGCAGGAGGAAACAGAGCACTAAACAAAAAACCAAACAACATCTGTGCTGTGATTTTTTTCTGGTGTCTTTTTTTTTAAACCAATAAAGACACTAACCAATTTTCCAACTCTCTGAATACCAGTTAGGTGTCCCAGAAATCAACTATGATACTAACTAACTATGTGGATTTAGCTCAGTCCCCACAGGTTAAGGATTTCATCCCATAGGAGTGAGCCCCCACCCATCCCACCTCAGATGTCACTCACTAGTCCATGTTGTCACCTGTGGCCCTGACTGATCAGCAGTAACTTAGAGGTTCCCATTACCCACTCATCAGGTTTAATATTTTGCTAATACAGCTCACAGAATTTAAGAAAACACCTTACTTAAATTACAAGTTTATTATTAAAAGATACAACTCAGGAATGGCCAGATGGAAGAGATACACAGAACAAGGTCTGAGAGAAGGGGTTTGGAGCTTCCGTGTCCTCTCAGTACCTCCATGAGTTCACCAACCCTTAAATTTTCCAAACCCCTTTAGTAAGGATTTTATGGAAGTTTTGTTATTTGGCATGACTGGTTTAATCATTGACCAGTGGTGCTTAACTCAACCTCTGGGCCCTCTCCCTTCCCCAGAGGTCAGGGGGTGGGGATGAAAGTTCCAACCCCCTTAATCATTTGATTGGTTCTTCTGGCAACAGCTCCATTCTCTGAGAGCCACTTCATTAGCATAAACTCAGGTAGGGTTGAAATGGGCTTATTACAAATAACAAAAGACACTTACCATTTCTATTGCTCAAGAAATTCCTAGACTATAAGCAGCTGTGTGCCAGTAACTGGGGACAAAGCCAAAAATACAAATTTCTTATTCTTATTACATCACAATACCACAGATGGGGACAGAGTAAACTGTGGGTGCACAACTCACCCAGTTGGCAGCTGACTGACGTGCCTGATTTGTCACATTATACTGGGAAGGTTGAAATTCCTGACCTGACGTTTTCTTTCACTACACCCACTTCAACGCCAGCCTCCCCCGTACATCCCTAAGTATCTTTTGGAGCCATGCAGAATTTGTGTTACAAGGAACAGCACATTTACTGACACCCGTAACATTAGAAAGGGGATGGAAAACAATTGCATAATCACCGTTGCACAGTCACAACTGGAAGTGGTTTCTCCAGCCTGAAAATGTCACCAATGGCCCCTGGTGACATTTGCAGAACTTCATTCAGAGTGGAGAACCTTGGTAGCCATGTCACACATTTTCTGTGGCCTGAAACATTCATTTAATGAGATGGTGACCTTTATTTACCTACAAAATGTGACACCATTAGCTATTTAGTTAACAAACATACAAAAGTTGAAACAATGATGTGGGACTTTGAATTTCAGAATTTAGATGTTTTTCTAAACAACATCTGGACAAAATGTACAGAAATTTCCTCTATTTTGGGAATTTTGATATAAGTGGATATATCATAGCTTTGTGGTTGAGCAGGTCTATGAGACTGTATAGCTGTTTACTAATATCCAGTGCCCCACTTGCAAAAAATATTACACTCATCTGACCCTTTGCAGCTAGGTTAAGTCACATGACTTGCTTTGGTTCAAGAAATGTAATGGCAGTGACATGCAAACCCCTTCCATGTTTAAGAACCTTGGCAAGTGACAATGCAGTCAGTGGCTGCTGTCACAGGCTTGGTCACTGGGTGAGGACAAAGCAAAGTGAAGTAGAGCCTCAGCTAGCATGTGAGCAAAAGGCATTGAGCAAGGGAAAAAATCATTGTTGCTTTAAGCCACTGAGGTTTGGAGTTGTTGCCACAACCACAATGTAATCAAGCTATCTTGACTGATAATGGAGTATAGTTCTACTGCACACCTGTAAAATATACCTGGAGTCACTTTTAAAAGAAAGAAACATTGGCAAGAAAAGGCAGTGTGGGTGTAGCAAGGAAAAACTGGTAGAAAATAGTCTTTAAATTGTCACTAGAAATTGGTGAAAACTCACTTGTTCTTTTATGTTTGACTATATACTGCTATAAAATGATCAAATATTTTGTTTAAGTGCTTAGGAGTAGAGATAGAAATGATCAAATATTTTATTTCAAGTGCGTAGGGGTAGAGAAGGAGGTGGAGGGATTGGAATTTTAAAAAAATAAATGTACCAAGAAATGAAAAGTTCTCTAGATTTTTTTAAAAAGGATCAGAGAAGGGTAAACTAATAGAAATGCCTTCAGGCTCAGAGACCAAAACAACTGTAGGCAGAGGGTTCGCTTTCCTGTCTCCTCATCTGAGATTAGCGTTCCCCTCTTTGCCAGTCACATTTTAGAGGATCATCCCAATGCTTAGGACAGTGCGGGGTGTACTAGGTCTGCTCATCACCCATGAGGTGGGCACAGTGTGATAGCCAAAGACATTAGAACTCACAAAGAAGTCCCCAAAAAGCCTTTCTCCAGGGTGGTTAAGACTTTTTCAGGTTGATATGTTTCCTTGGTTAGAAAGGAAGAATCCCTTTTGTGTCTTTTGGAGTGTTAAGGAGAAATGTGTAATGTAAATTAAAGAGCCTGATGATATACATTTATATGTTGCAATGTGATCACCACCTTGGTATTAGCTAATGCTCATGTGACATAGTTATCATTTTTGTGTGGTGACAATTATTAAGATCTAGTCTCTTAGCAATTTTCAGTTTATAAAACAGTGTTGATGCAACCAACAAGCATTTTAAAGAATATTTCTTTTTAAAAATAAACTATGCATATACATAATTTAAGAAGTTGAATAATTTCATAAAGTTGTTGCTACAACAGTGGTCCCCTAACACCACCCTCCCTCTTTTTACTGCTTCCCAGAGGTGGTCACTTTGAACCCCTTTTTGTAATGACCACGTTTTATTAAATCAACGTATATGATTCTATAATGCAATGGATGCGTCCAATCACACTGTGACACACCATGGTTTGCGATATATCTAATTATGGAAATGTTAAAACCTGAAAAAACAACATCCCAGGACCTGGCTGGTGTGACTCAGTGGACTGAGTGCCAGTTTGTGAACCAAACAGTCGCCAGTTTGATTCCCAGTCAGGGCACATGCCTGGGATGAGGGCCAGGTCCCCAGTGTGGGTTATGTGACAGACAATCACACATTGATGTTTCTCTCCCTCTCTTTTTCCTTCCCTTCCCCTCTCTCTAAAAATAAATAAATAAATCTTTAAAATAAAAAAATAATGGCTCATAATTGAATATTCTTTGAATAATATAAATATGTACTTGTGTATATGTATATTTACAAATATACGTGTGTGTGTATATATATTCTTGATTCTTGGAATGTTTAATTTTTTCTATTGCTGATTTTATACCTTTGCTGACTTTTCTACATTTTCTATATCTTTGACTTATTTCCTTAAAGGTTATCATAAAAGCTTTTTACTGATTTTTCCTCTTTTTTCAACATTTTTAAATTTCTTTGAATTGTTTTACCCTCTAAATTTGTATTTAAATATTTAAATATCTATTTCTTCTCCCTCTAAAGATATCAAATTTTTTTTGACATTTTCTTCTCCTTGTAAAGTCTTTGTTTCCTCTAGTAATTGTTTTTGCTTATTGGCTTTGTCTTCTAAGGTTGACTAGTGGCTGCTTCAAATATCTGGCAGTCCTGGATGCCTGCTTATACTTAAGCATTGGCCATCAAAAATCTCTCCTGGAAGCTGTGGGGCCAGGTTTCCCTCTAACGTGATCTGGCCAAGCCATTTTGTTAATGAATACTCAACATCAGTATCTTTAGACCTTTCTTCTCGAGATAATCATATTCTTCAGGGAAGGAACTCCTATTAGTCTTCTTTCGAATATCTAATCATGCCGCTGCAGGAAATCCTGGAGTGAAGTATGAGAAAATGGCTGAGAGCCTCAGTGTTCAGTAGGTAAATTTCACTCCGTTCCTCTCTTTTCAGAATGGTACCCCTGCCCTCAAGTGATTCTGTCTCTTTATCCTGCTTTATTTTTCTTCTTGGTGCCCTTCACTGATTGACTGGTTATATTTTCATCTGTTAATTTGTTTATTCTTTTTCTTCCCCAATAAGAATGAAAGGTCAATGAAAACATGACTTCATTTCTTTTTTTATTTGCTGTGTTCCCAATATCTAATAATAATCCTTGCACATAAGAAAGAGGTGCTCAGTAAAAATTTATGTAATGAGTTAGGCTAAATCACGATATTATTGTTTTTCAAGTATTTTTGATCTTCAAAGTGTAACTTTATATCCTTCAGACTAAATAAAAGAGGATCTAAATGACTAAAAAGTATCATCATTTTTCTAGTGATATGAAGTGATAATAGGAGCCATTGACTACCTTTTATAGTTTATTGTAGAAAAGTAATCTAATAAATAGTAAGTAAGGAAACTCAGGCCAGAGAAGTTAAATGACTTGTCCAAGGTCAGTCTGTGTTAGGCAGCAGTAGAACCAGACACTATTAGAGGCTCTGGGGCTAAACCAGTGACTAAAATAGACATGGTCTTTGCTGGGTATTTCTGGAGTCTCACACACATACAGACACAGATGGACAGACAGAGAGGGAAACAGGTATAATAAGATATTGGATGGAATTATTTTTATTATCTTGTAATTTCCATTAAAGGCCCCAACCTGGGAGCTACAGGCAGGAAGAGCTGTGACAGACCAAAGAGAGCAGTGTGGAGCTGCCAAGCACCCCTGCAGCACCAGCTTGTCCTTCAACTCTCACCCCCACAACTGTGTCTGCCCTCCAGACTCAGAACACTGAAACTCACAGGAAAGGGGCACTGACTCACAGTAAAGGATAGGCCAAGGATTGGAGAGTACTGTTCCTTTCTCTGTGCCATCTCCGCATTTGGGATGAGAATATGGTGATGAGTTTGGATTGTAAATGCCCAGTCTGACTGCTTCTACTACATGGCACAACTATTACTCTGGAAAGATTTAATGTGATGAAATTATGAGAGCACATAAATAACAAATCCTCAAGCAAAATGATAGAATATCCTATCTCACATAGAAGAGTGATGAGAAAGCTTGAGGTGCTGAGTCATAGATCCACCTGTTCGTGATATAAATCAAACAGAGAGCTTTCCAGCTATGTAGGCCTGAAAAAGGAAAGTTGATGTTCATCATACACTCACTCTTCCAATTCCTGGTATCTTTCTTCATATTTAAAGGAAATGAAAAACATTCATGAGCAGATGGCAGTCTACATAAGGGCCGATGAAGTACACCTGTGTCTCACAAGCCTCAATTACAATGGGAACAGCTGTTGACCTGGACCAGTGTATGTTAGTTTTCCATTAGCTCACAGTGTTCAGAGGGCCATCTGTAGCTCAGAGCTAAGTAAATGGAGTCATTTTTCCATAGGTCGTTATGTAGAAAAACTGATAAAGTGTGGTTGCTTCAAAGGGGGGACAACCCTCAGAGATTCTGGCAGAGTTTCCAGGAAGGTCATTATTAACAAGGCTATTCAATAAACTCTGCCCATGGGTCCTTTACTAATCCTGTGGCCGCCTATGAGGGAGGGTAGGTCTACTTGGATTGCTGTCAAATGTCAATGAGGTATGGGGCAGAGGCTTAGCATATTCACATTTATTTTATTTTCTGATGGCCCATTTCCTTCTCCAGCTCTCCTTTCCTTTGTTTCTTCCTTCTTTCATTCAGAAACATTTTTGCCAGTGATGTGGGGAAGAAGTATTTTATAAGGTGATTGAACTTTCAAAGTGTAAAATGGCACTTCCCTTCAATTATCTTGCAGAATGAGGCTCTGTGTCTCTTTCACCTGTTGAACTATACTTTCCATTGAGGAAGACAGCATTCTGAGTATTGGGTCCTTATTGCCTATCATAGCACGTAGTAGGTGTTGAGTAAATATGTGCTGGCTGAAAGTATGAACAAATTATATATACATTAGGAGGAATTTTGGTAGTTAGCTTAGATGGCCAATCTATGTTAGTCTTTAAGTAGCACACTAGATTTATAAGCTGAAAATAAGTAAAAAAAATGAGCACAAGCAGAAAAAAAAACTAAATACAGCAGGATTTATATTCAATATAGAGGTAAAGTCACCTTATATTCTAATACAAAGGCAGTATAACTGACTGACTTTGTTATCACTGATATAAATTTTACTTGCTCACATTCTGATTTTTCTTTCAGTAAGTTGCTCTTGATTAAGTTTTTTAAAAAACTAACATTTATTAGGTGAAGATATTGTGCAAAGATGCTTTACATTTGTTTTCTCCTGTATATTATGGAAGCAGAGATATCACTCTTTTGGAGATGGAAAAATTGAGGCTCTGACAATTTTAGTGACTTTCCCACAGGTGGTAAATGGAATAGCTAGGATTTGAACCTATGTTAATTTGACTGCTACAGTACACTGTCTGCTAAAGGTGTGCTGGCTCCTTCAGTGCACGCTAGACATACCTCTTAAATTTCATATAGGATAGAATTTCCTGAGAGCTTTGTTCTTCAATCCTTTATATTTTCCTTTTCCCATGATTTGAAAATATTTAATTTGCACCCATGACTTTGAGAATTTCACTGTAAGAGCCACAGTTGGCTCTTAGAGTCAATGAGTACTATGGTAGCTGTCTGCGGAAGCCAGAAGAACCTGCAGAAGGAGGACTTCAAGATCATGAACCCCACTTGTTCCAGAACACAGCCAAGCACTCCTAGAGACACTACACTGACCACAGAGTGCTGCATTGGCCACAGATGTGGACATCACAGACCTGGGCACAGGATGAACAAATCTGATGCCAGGTCATGGGTAGCCTAAAATCCTAGCTATTTCCATATTTCAGTGGTGTTCCTGTCTCTACAAAAGCAACAAACCCTGCTTGGGCTTCCCTCACACCTTCCTGGTTGAAATCTGCAATGGTTCTGCCTCTCCTCATGCTGAACTTTGGGAACCACTCTCTTAGTTCCTTTATCTTCTGTGACCCTTCTTCCTTGCTTTATCAATGACCTCAGCTGAAGCCCCATTGAAGCACACTGAAGAAAGCATATTCTGCATCATCATCATCATCATCATCATCATCATCATCGAAGATTAGCTCTGGGTGTCTTTTTCACCAAGTTATACTCAACCCAAAGAAACAGAGCTTTGCTGGACTTCAGGTCAAATGGCAGCA
Source organism: Phyllostomus discolor (assembly GCF_004126475.2). Classification (NCBI taxonomy): domain Eukaryota; kingdom Metazoa; phylum Chordata; class Mammalia; order Chiroptera; family Phyllostomidae; genus Phyllostomus; species Phyllostomus discolor. The sequence goes on from NC_040905.2 coordinate 62,675,222, forward strand.
TAGGTAAACATGGCTTGCCACCTCGCACAACCACAGCAAAATTACAAATAACATGTAGAATGACCATTCCTGAGAACCATCCAAAATTGAGTTAAGTGGATGTCAGACAACTACTAAATTAAAGAAACCACATCCATCCAGACTGTCCAGACTGGTAGGAGGCATAGAGATACAGAATGGGCTGGTCCAGCATCCATGTATGGTGGATAAAAATTTGAGAGGGATATCTTGGAAACAAGGAGTCCTGCCTCACACCAGGTGCCCCAGGCCAGGGTTCCAGTGCCAGGAAAAGAAGTCCCCATAACTTCTAGCTGCAAAAACAAACAGGGATTGAGTCAGTGGAAAAAACTTTCGGAGTCCCAAGAAATAGTTCTTAAAGAACCTACACATGGACTTACTCAGATTTACCCCCACTGAGTTCTAGCACTGGGTTAGCAGCTTGAAAGGCATACAGGGCGAAACTGAAGTGTCTGGCATCAAGGCGAGAGCTTGGGGACAGCTTTCTCCCATACAGAAAGGCAGACAGAGGCCATTGTCCCTTTTTGGAACCCTGTTCCAACAGAGCCACAGAGACAGCAGGCTGGTGCCATATCTGAGACTACCAACCTGGTAAAACTGTTTGGCCCACTCTGGAGACCCTCAGAGACTCCATCCCACCCAAGCTGCTTTCCCAAATGAATGGTTGATCTTGGTTCATGCTTCACAACTTCCTAAATATTCTCAAACAAGCACAAGCCAGCCTCAATAAGCCCCTGGCCCTCCCTATGTCTTGCTAAGTGCCCCAGGCTCAGCATTAGCAGCAGCCAACCTAGATACATAGCATGGCTTGCCTGGGAATCTCCATGCTCACCACAAGTAGCAGCCCTCTCAGATTGTTTTATAGCTAAAACATGGTGGCCCCAGGCAGAACAGAGGTTGTGGCTGACCCTGACCTGCACCACCCAGGAAAACTCAGAGTCTGTGTACCCACTGAACAGCTATAGACCATATTAGAGCACCAACACCTTTCCCCTACACCACTGATACTCCACAAAGGGTGAGGCTTGGTGGTCAGTGGTCACAGCCAGTCCTTGCTCCCAGCTAGGCTCCTAGCCTGTCACAGACTGTCCTAGGTAAATTCCTTCCATTGACCTGCCAATGCTAATCAAGGCTCAACTGCAGAGGAAGGTGTACTCAGCCCTCACAAAAGGCATACCTTGAGTACCCAGCTTGGGTAATAGGTGGGCCTATGCCACTGGACTGTACAGGACACCTACTCCATTAGGCCATGCTACAAAGACAGGAGTCATAGCAGTTCTACCTACTATATAGAAACAAACATAGGGAGGCTTCCAAATGAGGAGACAAAGAAACATGGCCCAAATGAAATAACAGATCAAAACTCCAGAAAAAGAATTAAACAAAAGAGAAAAGCAATCTATTAGATGCAGAGCTCGAAACTGGTTATAAGGATGCTCAAGGAACTTAGTGAGGGACTCAAAGCATAAAAAAGATCCAGTCAGAAATGAAGGATACATTAATTAAAATAAATAACAATTTATAGGAAAACAACAGTAGAGTGGATAAAGCCAAGAATCAAGTCAATGATCCAGAACATACGGAAGCAAAAAACAATCATCAGAATAAGAAGAAGAAAAAAGAATCTGAAAAAAAAACAAGAATAGTGTAAGAAGCTGCTGGGACATCTTCAGGCATTTCAACATTCACATCATAGGGGTGTCAGAAGAATAAGAGGAAGAGCAAGAAATTGGAAATCTATTTGAAAAAATGATGAAAGAAAACTCCCCTAATTTGGTGAAGAAAATAGACATACAAGTCCAGGAAGTACAGAGTCCCAAACAAGATGGATGTAAACAGGTCTATACACACTAAGACACATCATAATTAAAATGCCAAAAGTTAAAGATAAAGAAAGAATCTTAAACCAGCAAGAGAAAATAAGTTAGTTACCTACAGGGGAGTTCCCATAGGCCATCAGCTGATTTCTCAAAAGAAACTCTGCAGGCTAGAAGGGACTAGCAAGAAATATTCAAAGTCATGAAAAAGTGGACCTACAGCCAAGATTGCTCTACCCAGCAAACATATCATTTAGAATCAGAGCAGTTAAAGGGCTTCCCAGACAAGAAAAAACTAAAGGAGTTCACCAAACCGTTATTATATGAAATGTTAAGGGAGTTATTTAAGAAATAGAAGATCAAAACTATGAACCAAAAAATGTCAATAAATACGTATCTATCAACACTTGAATCTAAAAAACAAACTAAGCAAACAAGAAGAATAAAGAGAGAACCATGTATATGGAGAGTATTTTGGTGGTTTCCAGATGGGAAGGGTGTTTGAGGAAATAGGTGAAGAAGTGAGAGGATTAAGAAGAATAAATAGGTAGTTACGAAATAACCATGGGGACATAAAGTACAGTTATAGAAAATGGAGTAGCCAAAGAAACTATACACATGTCCCATGAACATGAACAATGGTTTGGGGATTGCCTGAGGGTGCTGGATGGAAGAGGGCAAAGAGAGAAAAATTGGGACAACTGTAATAGCATAATCAATAAAATATAATTTTAAAAAAGAAACGGAACTTTGCTGATTTCCTGACCATCTGTGTCTCTGCCCAGCTTTTGGAGAACAGGTGCAGAGCCACCACCTGATGCTTCCTGTGATCTCTGCTATGCTCAGTTCCTCACATCACCAAAATCCCACTTTCAAAGCCCATCCTTCTAATAGTTCTTCATGATTAGGCTTTTAAGCTGAACTGCAGCAGTTCTTTCCTCAGTGGCTTTGACAATTGCATTTTGATTTTATTTAGTGCAATGTCCAGGCATAGCTAAGAAAGGAAATTGTTTGCTAATTAGGACATGCCTCCCTCACTCTTTTTGAGCTGATCCTCTATTTTCTTTCCTTCTTTATCATTAAAGAATTCTTAGCATCTGCTTGAATTCAGACATGCATATCTTTTTGCTGTAATACTTCTCTTCATTTGACAGGCTGGGTTGTCTTATAAGGAAAAGCTGAGCTCTCTGATATCTGATTACATCACAATTTTTTTAAATGTTCCTCCTCAAAGAGCACTGGATGACAGTGATGATGACCTACAAAGAGCAATTAAGGCTTCAGGATCATTTCCACTTGTGAGCTGGGGATGAGATGGCAGAGAGCACCAAGGGACTATTTATAACAATAAATAGGCTCTTTGGGTAAGGCACAGGATAGGACGTGAGATATTTCAGGTCCGTAGCACTGTGTTGTTTTTCTTTGCCAAAAGAGTTAGGAAATGCAATAGAACTGTCTAATGCTGGTGGATCAAATTAATCTTCTCTATTTTTGCCAAAAATATTCCACAGGGAGTGTAGCCATTTATTTTTTTCAGGAACAGCAGGTTTCCTCTTTTACTACGGTGTATGGCTTCTAGAAAGTTGCTCAATATACTGGAAGATTTGCAGCCTGGTGGACATTTTCATAGGGAATAAAAGCAATTTCTCCTTTTAAAGATAGACTTGTGGGTAACATCACACCTAAGAATTAAACTGTAATGTTTAAAGGGATTACTTGAATAGTGTTGTCCTCTGTGAGGCTGGTTGTGCTGGACATTGAGCATGTGCTTTCATGTTGGTGGAATCTGAGTTGTTGGAGCAATGGGAAGTCTTGTTATTCTTTGAATCACTGGAGGAAGTTACCTTGACAGATTATTTTTGTAACTCAAATAGTACTCAAAAAACCTGACTGAGAAATCTCAATCTAGGGGACTTCTAGTCAAGATGGAGGCATAAGTAGATGCACTTTGCTTCCTTGAACAACCATAAGAAGTTTCAAAACTAATTTCAAAACCAACCAGAACTGCCAGAAAATCAAACTGTATTGAAGTCTGACAACGAAGTCTTTAAAGAAACCATATTCATCCAGAGTGGTAGAAGGGGCAGAGACAAGGAACCAGGGTAGAGAGGATGCAGTGTCATGGTCATGGCAAGGTGGCTGGTAGAATGGGTGGTCCCACATTCACATGTGGTGAATAAAATTGGAAGGGATACTGTGGAAGTGAGAGATCCCTGCTCCAGGCCAGGCCACAAAGCCTAGGGTTCCAGCGCCAAGTAAATAAAGCCTCATAACTTATGGCTGTAAAAACCAGTGAGGTTGTGGCAGCAAAAGAAACTGCTGATCTCTTGGAAGAGACTGGTTAATGGGCCTACACAGTCCTAGAATGAACACAAAACCACCTACTCTGGGAACCATACCAGGGCAGCAGCTAGAGGGGTGCCAGTCACATATGGGAAAGTGGGTGAAGTGACTGGAAATGGGGAAAGTGCCAAGCAAGCCTCAGTGGCATTGTCCTCTATCTGACCCCTTCCTGACTACAGAGCCACAAAGTGATGAAGTAGGTTGCCCTGCCCTAGTGAATACCTAAGGCTCTGCCCCATGCAACTTAACAGGTGCATCAAGACAGAGAGTCAAAGCAGCCTTATCTAATACACTGAAACAAAAAAGGGAGGCTGCCAAATCAAGGAGACAAAGAAATTTGGCCCAAATGAAAGAACAGAACAAAACCCAAATAAGCAAAATGGAGATAGCCAACCTATCAGATGCAGAGCTCAAAACACTGGTGATAAGGATGCCCAGGGAATTTGTTAACTATGGCAACAGCATAAGAGAATAAATGAAAGCTACACTAAGTGAAATAAAGAAAAATCCACAGGGAACCAACAGTGAAAGGAAGGAAGCAAGGGTTCAAACCAACAATTTAGAACATAAGGAAGAAATAATCATCCAGCACAAAATGCAGAAATAAGAATTCAAAAAAATGAGAGAATAAGAAGACTCTGGGACATCTTCAAAAGTGTCAACATCCAAATCATAGGGATGCCAGAAGGAAAAGAGGAAGAACTAGAAATTGAAAACTTATTTCAAAAAATAATAAAAGAAAACTTCCCTAATTTGGTGAAAGAAATAGACATACAAATACAGAAAGCACAGAGAGTCCCATAGAAGTTGGACCCAAAAAGGACCACACCAAGACACATCCTAATTAAAATGCCAAAGATTAAAGATAAAAGGAGAATCTTAAAAACAGCAAGGGAAAGCAGAAAGTTACCTACAAAGGAGTCCCCATAAGACTATCAGCTGATTTCTCAAAAGGAACTCTGCAGGCTAAAAGAGACTGGCAAGAAGTATTCAAAGTGATGAAAAACAAGGACCTACAACCAAGATTACTCTATCTAGCAAAACTATCAATTAGAATGGAAGTATAAAGTGCTTCACAGACAAGGTAAAGCTAAAGGAGTTCATCATCTCCAAGCCTTATTATATGAAATGTTAAAGGAACTTATTTAGGAAGAAGATCAAAACTATGCTCATTAAAATGACATCAGACTTAGAACTATCAACAACTGAATTTAAAAAAGAAAAAACAAACTAAGCAAACAACTAGAACAGAAACAGAATCATAGATATCAAAATCCTTTGGAGGGTTAGCAGTAGGGAGGGAAAAAGGGGAGAATTGGGCAAAACATACAGGGATTAAGAAGCATAATTAGATACAAAATAGACAGGGTGATTTTAAGAACAGTATAGGAAATGGAGAAGACAAAGAACTTATATACGCAACCCATGGACATGAACTAAGCGGGGAGGGATTGCTGGAGAGAAGGGGGATAATGGGTGGAAGAGGGCAAAGGGGAGAAAACTAGGACAACTGTAATAGCATAATCAATAAAATATACTTTAAAAATAAAATCATGAATCAGAAAAATAAAAATATAATAAAAATTTTAAAAAAGAAATCTCAATCTACCAGGATTCCAGAAAACTTTGGCCTTGCATGCTACCTTCTTGAACTGGTTGTTTTTGCTGAAAAGAGTTGATATTTTGTCCATTCTCAGTATGATCAGGAGGATTTGCTGCTCCATCGGCATATGAAATTGATATAAATTATGTAAAAACATTAAGATTGGGCACCTTATGTAGAGAACTTGTTCCACTTACTAAAAATTGAATAATTGCAAGCTATTCAAATGTAGTTGATGGAGAAAAGATGAGTTTCCATGGCACAAAAACAATGTCTACTTGAACCATATCTTTTACAATCCAAATACAGGGTGTTTTTTAAAAAAATTAGGATGTTCTCCCCCTTTATATATCTGATTTTTGCTGATGTGATAAGTGAGAAAACAGCAGGAAATATTTAAGATCTTATAGCACAGATTCATTTCCAAAAACAAATCCAGTTCTTTAAAAAAGGGACACCCCAGAGGGGGAAAAACACCCTTTTATATGCCCATGAATATTTAATCTATTCTGGAACTTTTGACATAGAGAAGGCATAATGAAAAGCATGTGGGGACTTCTGGTCAAGATGGAGGCAGAGGTAGACATGACTCACCTCCTTGCATATCCATATCAAAATTACAACAAACTACAGACCAAAGATCACTTAGAACCATCAGAAATTGAGTTGAATCGAAATCCAACAACTACAGAACTAAAGAAACGACATCATTTGAGTAGGTTAGGAGACACAGAAGTGTGCAGACACAGAATGGGTGGGTCCCACACCCATTTGTGGTGAACAAAAACTCAGGAGGGTTATTTTAGGAGTGAGGGATCCCAGCCCCACACCAGGCCTCCCAGCCCAGGGTACCAGTGCCAGGAAGAGAAACTCCTAAAACTTGTGGCTGAAAAAACCAATGGGTTTGAAGTTGGTGAAAAAAAAAAACCTACTGGATTCTCTAGCAGTTCCTCTTAAAAAGCCCATGCCGAACTTACTCAGGTGCCCTCTGACCTTTAGCACTGGAGTAGCAACTTGAAAGGCATTAGTGGCATCAGGAAGGAACTGAAGTGTCTGGCATCAGAGCAAGAGCTGGGGGACAGCTTTCTCCCAGACAGAAAGGTGGGTGGAAGCCATTGTGCCTGCTTTGAGCCCTTCCCCCACAGAGCCACAGAACCACAGAACTGGTAGGCTGGTGCTGTATCTGAGACTCCATTAACCAGGCTAATACTGTTTTCCCCACCCTGATGTTGATCTGAGGCTCCACCACACCCAGCTTATGGGCCCTTCCACAGCCTGTACCTCTTGGCTAAGTGGCCCCAAGTCCAGCACTAGCAGCAACCAGATTTGGATCACAGTTTGACTCTACCTGGGAACCTCCAAGCCCAGCACAAGTAGTAGTCACCTGCAGATTGCTTTGTAGCTCATGCTGGGTGGCCCTGGGTGGAACACAGGTGGTAGCTGACCCTGACCTACACCACCCGGGAAACCCCAGATCCTGTGTATCCAGTGGACAGCTAAAGATCATGTCAGAGCAACACTACCCTGTCCCTGCATAGCTGATGCCCTAAAGCTGATGGAGGTTGGTGGTCAGTGGTCACAGCCAGTCCTAGCAGCTGACTGGTCTGGGTATATCTCTCCTACTGACCTGCCAACAGCAAGTAAGGCTCAACTACAAAAAGAGGGTATACTTAGATCACATGGAGGGGGCACCTTGAATAGCCAGTTTGGGTGATAGGGAAGGCTCTGCCACTGGATCCTAAAAGGCCACACTACCAAGACAGGGAGTCATACAAGTTATACCTAATACATAGAAACAAATGCAGGAAGGCTGCCCAAATGAGGAGGCAAAGAAATATGACCCAAGTGAAAGGCCAGATCAAATCTCCAGAAAAAGCCCTAAACAAAATGAAGATGAGCAATCTCTCAAATACAGAATTCAAAACACTTGTTATAAGGATGCTCAAGGAACTCAGTGAGTACTTCAATAGCATGAAAAACAGCCAGGCAGAAATGAAGGATATACTAATGGAAATGAACAATTTCAGGGAATCAATAGTAGAGTGAGTGATATAAAAAATCCAGTCAATGATATGTAACATAAGGAAACAAAAACAACCATCAGAACCACAAGAAGAAAAAAGAATTCCCCAAAAGGAGGATAGTGTATGAGCCTCTGGATCAATTTCAAGCAAACCAACACTCACATCATAGGGGTGCCAGAAGGAGAAGAGAAAGAGCAAGAAATTGGAAACCTATTTGAAAAAATAATGAGAGAAAATGTCCCTGATTTGGTGAAGGAAATAGACATGCAAGTCCAGGAAGCACATAGAGTCCCAAACAAGATAGACATGAACAGGTCCACACTAAGACACATCATAATTAAAATGCCAAAGGTTAAAAATAAAGAGAGAATCTTAAAAACAGCAAGAGAAAAGCAGTTCGTTATCTACAGGGGAGTTCCCATAAGACTGTCAGCTGATTTCTCAAAAGAAACTCTGCAGGCTAGAAGGGATTGGCAAGAAATGTTCAGTCATAAAAAGCGTAGGAAATGGAGTAGCCAAAGAATTTATATACATGACCCAGGGACATAAACAAAGGTGGGGAATTGCCTGAGGGGAGTTGGGGGTGCTGTGTGGGGTATAACAAGGGGAAAATTGGGATAACTGTAATAACACAATCATAATATTTTAAAAAGAGAAAAACATTGCCAAAAATGATTTCTGATTTCCACCCACCAAGTGAGGAGAGGTAAGAGTGCTATCCAATGAGAGCACTGTGCCAATCCTTCTTTTTGGTTCATCATATTATCACCCACTTTAATCTAAATAACTGATGTGCCAATGGGTACAGTTGGCACCTGTTGATTCTCAACTTCTTTTGAAAACGCTCTCTTAGGTCTTCATAGTTTCCACATTTTGAGTCCTGCATCAAGACACCCTGCAAAAGACTGCATCAGAATCCCTTGTTACTTAAGGCACAAAAGCTCACAACTTAGATTTCCCCATTTGGAGGTCCCTGGACAAGATATGGATGAGGAAGGGGGCAATGTTAGGATGTGGTCCTGCACAGATCCTGGCAAGTATGGTGGCAGAGGGATTCTGGTTCTCCAGAGTTTGTGGTGGTGGCCTGTCTGGCCACAGGTGTGCTTGAAGATAAACAATGGGGATGGCAGAACTAGTGTTTTCAATAGGACATTTCCCTACAGGTATATGGGCATTGTGTTTTATTTTAGCTACTTAGCATTTTAAATCTAGTTTTCTCACTCTCCTTGAGATTCAGATGAAGTTCTTAATATACTTTCATAAATATTTTGTTTAAATTAGTTAGAAATCACCCTGTGATTTACAGTTAAACTCCTGACCAGGACAATGGAAACAAAACATGGTAAGAGAGAAATTGTTTAATTTCAGCTATGATGGATAAGAAGGGCATTGCAAATGGAAGATTCAAAATCTCCATAGAATAAAAGAATCTGGTAGATTTCAGAGATCTTTAAATTTGGAGGTTCCTCTTTTGATTAAATATGGGATCTCTTCCTTTAACTGTCCCCATAGCTGTACAAGGAAAGGCACTAAGGGGAGAAAATTTGAGTATTCTCAAGAGTTTTTAAAATAGTGTAAAAAATTGTCCCAAATCATAATCTGGGAAAACTTATTATTAGCTCCCCTACCCTCAGGTTTATTGAGATATATTGCATTGATATATTACATTGGTTAAGTTTAAAGTATACAACATGATGACTTAATATATGTATGTATTGTGAAATGATTACCACAATAAGGTTATTTAACACATTTATCACCTTACATAGTTAATTATCTTTGTGTGTGTGCATGGTGAGAATTTTTAAAGTCTACTCTCATAGCAATCATTCACAATAAAGTAATGTTAACTATAGTCACCATTTGTGCATTCAATCCCCAGAATTTACTTATCTTACAACTGGAAATTTGTACCCATGGACCACCTTCACCCATTTCCTCCTTCCAGCACCCTGCCTCTCTCTGACTGATTTCACTTAGCATAATGGCCTCAGTGTTCATCCAAACTGTCACGAGGCTGAATGATTATACACTCACATACACACGCAAACACACTTTTCTTCATCCATTCATATGTCAGTGGATACTTAGGTTGTTTCCATGTTTTGACTATTGTGAATAATGCTGCAATGAACATGGTAATATAGATATGTCTTCAAGATGATGATTTTATTTCCTTCAGATATACCCAGAATTAGAATTGCTGGATCATATGATAATTCTGTTTTTAATTTTCTGAGAAGCCTCTATGCTGTTTTCCATTGTGGCTGTACCGATTTACATTCCCACCAGCAGTGAATGTGGGTTCCCTTTTCTATGTATCCTCACCAACACTTCTTATTGCTTGTCTTTCTGATAACAAGTATTCTAACAGGTGTGAGGTGATATCTGGTAGTGATTTTGATTTATATTTCCCCGATGGTTAGTGATGCTGAGTATCTTATCATGTGCCTGTTAGCCATCTGTATATCTCCTTTGGAAAAATGTCTGTTTGATTATTTTGCCTATTTTAAAATCAAATTGTTTGTTTTTCTTTTGCCATTGAGTTGTATAAATTTCTTAAATATTTTGGATATAAACACCTTAATCACATATATGATTTGCAAGTATTTTTTCTCATTCTGTGCTTTGCCTTTTCATTTTGTTGATTGTTTCTTTTGCTGTACAGAAGCTTTTTAGTTAGATGTAGTGTCACTTACTGATTTTTAGTTTTCTTGCTGTGCTTTTGATGTTATGTCCAAAAAAACCATTACCAAGGCCAATGTCAAGAGGCTTTTTCCCTGTTTTTTTTTCCTAGGATTTTATAGTTTCAGGTCTTACATTTAGGTCTTTATTTTAAGTTAGTTTTTGTGAGTGGTATAAATAGGAGTCTACTTATCAATAACTATGTTACATAACATTAATAGACTTAAATATAAAATATTCAAAACTATAATTATCTCAATAGATGCAGGAAAAGCATTTGGCAAAATTCAACATCCTTACATAATAAAAACTCTGAACAGACTGGGTGTACAAGGAACATACCTCAACATAACATAGACCATATACAACAAGCCCCCAGCTAAACACAAAACCAGGGCACCCACTCTCATCACTCCTTTTCAACACAGTACTAGAAGTCCTAGGAGTTCTCTCAAAGTATAGTCCACAGACATCTGGAAGTCCCCAAACTCTTGACGACCTTTAAGGATGTCTGCAAAACCAAAGCGGTTTTAATAAAAATCCTTACATCATTTGCCTTTTCAGCTTGTTGACATTTGCAGTGATGATACAAAGCAATGGTGGCACTTTGTCAAGAATCAAGGAAGAGGCACCAAACTGCAAAAGTAGTCATTGTATGCCTCCCCATCATGCACTCGTAGCTGAAACAAACAGACAAGCAAAAACCCAAAGGCACTCAAGAATATCTTTGGTGATGCATTAACAATTAAATATGAACACTAGAATATGTACCTTTTAAATAACTTAGGTGGCAAACTGGGAAAAAATATATATAGTACTTTTCTGTATACCAAGTTATCATGTTTGTTTTGAGGAAAAGCATTTGTGCAATTCTTTGATTTGCAAGTTGAACTAGCTGGCTTTTGGGGTTTTTTTTTTGTTTTCTTTTTCATGGCATACCATTTTTACTTGAAAAAATGACTACTAAACTATGGTTATTCTGATCTAGATATTTGGCAGAAATTTTCTTGTAAATGAATAAATTGAGCCTATCATTTAAAGGAAAACAACTGAGTATTTGTTGCCAATGATAAAATAATAAAATATGAGCTTGCAGGGAAATTAAAGTTTTGGAAAACTTATCAATCATCATGAGCTTCATAACTTCTTAACACTTGAAGACTTATGAGATTGGTGATGATATTAACTAGTTTGCTTTTTAAAGTAATATTGTATGATGAAATGTGTCAACATTTGGTTTATCTGCATAACTCATTGAACCAATATTTTCCAAATAACAATGCATAATGTTATAAATTTATGCATGTGTAAAAGTTCTGTTTAAAAATTCAAGATATTTTGTCCTGGCTGGTGTTGCTCAGTTGGTTGTAGTGTTGTCTCATAGATTGAAAGGTCACAGATTCAGTTCACAGTCAGGGCATATACCCAGGGTGTGGATTTGATCCTGGTTGGGGTGCATACAAGAGGGCCACTGATGGTAACCAGTGGCTATTTCTTTCTCACATCAATGTTTCTCTCTCTCTCTCTCCCCCTTCCTCTTTCTCTAAAAGCAAGAAAATAAATGGCTTAGGTTGAGGATAAAAAAAAAAATGAAAAAAGTCAATGTATTTTTTAATAGGAAAATATCTTAGTGGTATTTTTGTAGCACAAAAAATATTAAACTGAGACAGGTAAGAGAGATGTGAGGGAATCTACAAAACCATAAATTATATTGCTTTAAATCTGAACATAACCTAAATGCTGAGAATGATCAGGTCTCCTATTCGCAGGTTTTCATTGCTTTCCCAAAGGCCTAGTCTGGGTGATACATCCAACAAGAAACGGTATTATATCATTTATGGTATTATAATATTTGAGACTCCCCATCTCTGCAGATCCAAATGGCAGTCTGTCTGCCTAGAACTGACTTCAGTTGCTCCTCGGGCCCTATCAGGCAGGACTTCTGATTTCCTTTTTCTTTTTGACCCTGAATTCAGAAGAGCTTCTTCCTGAGGTTGTTCTGTCATTCAGTTTCTTCTTCCTGCTGCTTTACTTTGAAATGTTTTCATCGTGCGGATGCTATTGCTCCTTGGCCTTCTTCATTTTCTGACAGTGCACTGTACTCAGAGGAGATCAGTGGATGATAGTGTAAGAGAGTGCATGAAGTTTATTGATATGGTTTTAGAGTCTGTGCTGTATCTACTCTTTAAGAAACCATTAGTTGAGTCTTTGTGTAAGTATACTCCTTCCTTTTCTAACTATATCTATGTAAGGCTACATTTTTTTTTATGTGTTTTTACCAAAACATTCTGTAGCAGGTCAAATGCTGAAATAGATAATGGAATCTAACTTTTGTCTGTGAAGCCAGACATGAAAGAGATTTGCAAAAATATAAAAACAATACCATTATTCTCACTAACTTTGTTATTTATATTAGTATGAAATTGTGTTATTATTGTGATTTTTCAAATAATAGATATTTTTAACTTTAGAAAATTTTAATAAATGTAACCCACATTAACAAAAGTCCTTTAAGGTAGTCAATATCTTTAAATATAACATTGATTCCCAAAACTTAAGAACTGCTAATCTAATAAATTATTCTTGGAAAATTTTGCATGTGAATACCAAGCAAGTTAATGTGTTCAGCAATAGACTGAAATGACCTCCTCATTCGAATGTAAAATTGGGTGTAATGACCAATATTGGTACCATAAGTGATTGATTAAGAGAAGTCAAAAGGGAAAACAAAGCTTTGACAAGCCTCTGTGATACTCAGTTCATGTGCACAAACACTCTGAATTTGGTTTCTGACACGTGATAGTAAATGCCACGCTGGTCTCCTAGGTGAGCTGTTTGCTTTGCCATGACACACACATGCTTTTGTTTTTTTTATATCTCAGATATTAGTCTTTTGTCTGGCTTCCTTGTGTTTAATACATCTGACATATGGCTTGTTTCTTTGTCTGCCTTTTATTATTTTATTTCATCAGGGTACTTTGAAATTTGTATGAGGAATAATCACCAGATTACAACTCAGTTTTAAGTGCCTTTCTTTATCAAAAGACATAGAATTATGTAGCAGTCTTAAGATTCAGTTCTTCAGCTGATGACATATAATATAATGCTGAATAAAACTGTACAGCCTGACATAGTTAAACCTATTATTACCTGATATAGAATATAAAAACAGAAGAGAGAAAAAAGTGGACAAGATCTTCATAGATAACTAAGCAGCTGGATGAACACAGCAAGAGAAAGAAGAGATATTTTCCTGCTGCTTTCCTGATGTCAGTGTTTCCCTTGCTGAGCTTTGAATGTTTTCTCATTTCCCCTCCCCGTGGGACTTTGGATTCTCAGAGTTTGCCATAATATAAGGTGCTGTCAGCATAGTGAAGTTACCCGTGTTCCAATGCATTGTCACCACCTACTAGCTATGTGATCTTGATCGAGCCGCTTCAGCTCTTTGTACTCTATTTCCCTTTCCATAAAATGCGATAATAATGAATGGGTCTACATTAGTGGATGAAGACTAAGTGAAACTATCCGTGTACCATGCTCAGCCTTCTGCCTGCCACCTAGTGTGTCCTCCATGAACATCAGCTACGATTCTTCTTCTCTACTGGCACTCATTGTCACTTTTATCTTAATTGTATGCCAATGAGTGGGAAAATAAAAAACCATATTGGGTAATTCAATGAATATATATTAAACTATTATATAGCAGGTACTGTGCCAGGACTGGGGATACAAAGATGAACAAAAGCGAGTGGAGGCCACGTCCACATAGCACATTACTCCATTCCTGGCCCCTGGCAGACCACCTGGCATACAGTAGATGTTTAACAAACACGTGTCGATAAGACAACAATGAAGCTTAGGAGATAAGTATAGTTACTCTCACCATTTCACATATGAAGAAGCTGAGACTTAGGAAGGAAGAGTAATTCATCCAGGGCCATCAGAGTAGTACATGACAGGATCAGGTGTGAAAGCACCTTGGCTTGACTTGGGTTGGAGACAGTGCCTATGCTGCATCTGAAAGCAGGATATGCTCACACCAGCTGTCTATGCTGCTTGAGGAGTGGGAATCCGGCCTCCCAACTTCTAATTTCTAACGTATACCATTGCCCTGCAGATAAACCAAATGCTCAACTAACTATTCCTTAAGTATACACTAAATAATCACCTTCTTGTGCATTGTACTCTTCTAATCTTTGAGGATGTAGCAGTTAACATGAGAGATGTTAGTGAAATTTACATTCCATTCAGAGAAATAGATACTTAGCAATTAATTGTATATGTGACCGCCCTTGTGGTGAATGCTGTATGGGAGCATATGGCACAGGTTCTGACCAAGTCTGGCACAGTGATCAGAGGGCATCCACCAAGAAGGGAAGTTAACATTGACCTCTGAAGAGTAAGTAGAAAAAATTAACTAGAAAAGAAATGAAGAAAGAGAATTTCTTGCAGAATAATGTGTTTTCAAGAGTAACTTGGGCCATTGCAGTAAGTGGGAAAAGGCCAGTGTACTACACTAAGGGTGGGGGGAGAGACAGAGAGAAAGAGAGACAGAGAGAGAGAAAAACATCCATCAGTCACCTCTTATACACGCCCACAAGCGGGTATTGAAACACAACACTTTGGTGTACAGGATGATGCTCCAACTGACTGAGCCACCTGATCAGGGCTCATCTCTTTGATAACTGTTTTCTGTCAGCTGTGTGGTGCTGCAGCATTTTGTACTGAGGCAAGGGAAAGGCACGAGCTGTAACCTCTCAGAAATAATCAGGCATGTGGCGATTATAAGCCTTACTTCTGACAGAGCCCAGAATCAAGCTGGGAAATTATTAACTAAAGATAGTTACGTGGAAGAAAATGTCTTCTCAGATGAGCTGGGAGAACACCAGTTCTAGAAGACAGTCCAGGAAAAAACTTCTGTCTGGTGACAGGCATCCCTATCTCGAAGAGTCACAATGTACGCTGGAATATTAAAGGAACTTCTAAGAACCATAGTGAAACAATATGAAAAACTCAATTCTTCATTACGTGTTTGACAAATGTACATGAACAGGGAATCTTTGTCCACACACATACACACACCACTACTTGATATGCTAAAGAACACACTTTGGGAAATTTAAAAAGAAGAAGAAGACACATTGGCATCAGTCAGGAAAGCCAAGCAGTGGGGGGAGAAATAAAATGGCCCAGAATTGTAGAAAACTCCTGCGGTGGGTGCCCACACTGCAGTGCCCTGACTCTCAATATGTTTTGGCAGCCCTGAGTCTGCAGAACACACAAATTCATATGGGGCTGATTACCAATCCAAAGGCTGTCTGAGCTCTTGGGTTGGCCTGTTGTTCCCTTAAGAGAAGAGCTTTTGTGCATTTCAAGATAATCAAGCAGTGATGACTGATGAAGACAACTGCCTCTCTTACTTTTAAACTCCAAAATTTGAAGTACAGAAGCAGTATAAAATTCATTTTGTTGTTCCTGGAAGTATGAGATTACCTAATAAGATATAAGTTTAAAAAAATTGAAATTGAAGCTAAAAAGTGAGGGAGTGACATAGTGAAAAGATGGGGTCAGGTAGATTAGTTTTACAATCCTGGCTTAGCTGTGTGACCTTGGGCAACTGGCTTAACTTCTCTGAACCTCAGTTACCATATCTGTAAAGAAACACTTCACTTGCAGAATAATGCAAGCATTAGAAATAACATATTCTCATGAATTATTATCTCATCATTGTGAAAAATATGTATGCTTAATATGTAGTAAGTATTCAGTTAATAAAAACTATTTCTGTTATTGCCATGAGCAGAAAAGAGTTGGTAGTATAAGATAAACAGTGCTCATTTGATTCCCACACTGTAAATATCTTCTAACATTATGTCATTTTTTCATCTTGTTAATATAAAGCATAGCCTGGGTTCTAGAATAACTGCCAGTTTAAAGATCTCAACTCTGTGATGTGCTGTCAGACCTTGAACAAAACATATTACCTCTCACTGCCTCAACTTTCTAATATATAAATTGAGACAATAATATTATTTATTTCTTATTTTTTATAGTTCTCGTGAGAATTTAATTAAATTGTACATGGTGCTGTGGATATACTTAAGCACTCATTTTTCATTGTTGTTAATATCAACATTTCTTAATGCCTTATAAAATGTTTGCGTTTGAAAAATCATACTCTAACAAAAAAAGTGATTGGAAGTAAGACAAAACCAAACAAATTATTTTCTTTTTTATCATCTTTCTCTTTACTCGCCACCTCTGGCATTCCTTGGCCCCAGGTGACTGCTCTTTGAGTCTCAGCTGTCACTTTGAGCATTCCTGCCTCGCTGAGTCTAGTCTACATGAGCTACACTATGTAGTAAATGCTTTCCTGTGCGGCCTTAGGAGAAGAAGGTTCACGTTGGAACGACAATTCCCAAGGCAGCACCATCTTTACTAGTGACAGCTTATGGTATTTCCATCTTCTTCATTGATTATAATATTTTCTCCTTTATTGAATTTGCAGATAAGAGCTACCAATGCAAATCTGCTTGGCTCTAAATTCCATTTTCTTTTTACAACATAACAACAGCAACAATCTCACTAATAATAAAAACTAACATTTATTGATTATTTACTAGGTGCAGAAACCGTACCCTAAATTACCATAATCATAAGTTATTTACTTGCATTATCTTATGTAATCATCACAGCAAACCTATTAATGGTAGACATCACTGTTCTAGATGAGGAAATAAGGCCCCAGAGGTGAAGTGAGCTGCTCAAGGGCACACAGGTAAGAGATGGTAGAACCAGGACTCACATTCACTTGGGGCTGATTCAAGAACCCACAACTCTCCACTTTTTGTTGCTGTTACATTTTCAGAATGTTTTTCCTCCTTAACGATTGGAACAATATAATTTATATCAACCGATAAGCCTAAATCTTGTGTGTTTTTCACCTCTGTAAGTAAAAATAGCACTATGCCAAGACTGCAGCGGGCTTTAGGGCCATTCATTCATGTCATGAAGGCTTAGTGAATGAATGCTGGTAAATTACAGCCAGAGCCAGGGAGTGGATGTTCAGACAAACAAGCTGGGCTCATTCCGCCTGTTGGAGCTCTGTGGAGTGCACACGCTCTCCCAGGTGGGCTTTCTTCATTCCGGTTCCCTCTGACAAGAGAACTTGAAACAACCCATACATTTCTCTTTCATTACAAGTCCCCCTTATCTTAAAAATTTTGGTTCAAAATTTACACTATCCCAGAAGCATTTTGTGATGACTGTAGTCACCTCCTTGTCTATCCATTGATGACAGAGCCATGCTTATATAATATCTATGTGTAACAACACACAGGCACTACACATTGTATAGATGTACAAATTGGAAGCCAAAACTCAGGTAGGCAAAATTACTTCATTTTTTAATTTAAAAAATTTTTTATTTATTTACTTTTAAAGATTTTATTTATTTATTTTTAGAAAGAGGGGAAGGGAGGGAAAAAGAGAGGGAGAGAAACATCAATGTGTGGTTGCCTCTCACACACCCCCTACTGGAGAACTGTTCCTCAACCCAGGCTTGTGCCCTCACTGGGCATCGAACCTGCAACACTTTGGTTTGTAGGCTGGTACTCAATCCACTGAGCCGCACCAGCAAGGGCTTTTTTTTTTTTAATAACAGCCCTTTTGTTATTGTTAAATAACAATAACAATTGTTTTGTTTCTGTTAAAAGTTGCCTTTCTAATAAATGTTGTGAACTTGCTATCAGCCAAGTTTCTTCCCTTGCCCTAGGGTTGCATCTAACTTCTGAGAGAAGCTAATGGAAGTATCAGGGCTTTGGATGGGGTAGAGAGGGGAGAATGAGGAAAGCATGACTTTTCTGAGTTATCATCTATGAATGCCATCATTAGGTGAAATGCCCATTCTAGTTTTTCTTAAGTCTTGTGCTGATCAATGTTACTCCATGCTACTCATGTGCATATGTGAACCACTTTTGCTCTCCGCTATTTCTAAATAGATTGCCTGTATGCAAGTCAAGTCATTCATTACCTGAGACTCTGCTTACAGAAGGAACTAAGCTAAGATATACCTTTAAAAATAGAAATTTCGAGAAAGGGGACAAGGTCACGAAAAAAGGTCTTAGTGTGGTAGCGCCATTTTTTCCGCTTTCAGTTTATGTCCGTTTCGCAGGGCTTCCAACAGCAAAATGTTGGGACAGAGCATTCGGAGATTCACAACCTCTGTGGTCCGTAGAAGCCACTGTGAGGAAGGTCCAGGGAAGAATTTGCCGTTTTCGGTGGAAAACAAGTGGCGGTTACTAGCTATAATGACTTTGTATTTTGGATCTGGATTTGCTGCACCTTTCCTTATTGTAAGACACCAACTGCTTAAAAAATAAGGATGTTTTAGTTAATCCATAAAACAGATATGAAGAAGAGCATTTTAAGAGGTGCAGTCTCTTTGAAAAAATGGATCAAATTGTTGAACTCGACATACTAGATATGTTTGTAAATAAACTTAATGGCATGAATCCATAATGCCTCTTCTCTGGAAAAAAAAAATTAGAAATTTCAAAGCCTGGGCAGGGTCTTTGTTTAGCTATGAGATCAGCAATAAGAGGTGTATGATTTAACACTGGCTCCTTTTTTTTTTTTTTTTTGTATTCTAGGCTCTCAACAAGATATAATTTGAAAGGGGTGGTATTGGTAGTGGAATGAAAAAAATGGAACTTTTATTTTTTAGATAGTTTTGTTGACATAGTGAGGCTATATAACAAAACACCTCAACACTCAGGTGCTAACAATGCATTTGTTCTCATTCTTATAAATTGGCAAGATAACAAGTTCAGCTTATTTAGGCTGCACTTACCTGGACAGCCCTATTTCACGCTGTAAGCTGGCTAGGTTCAGAATGTGGATCAGCTGCATATACATTTGTTCTAGAAACAGGCTGAAGGGGCAGTGGTTACCTGGGCATACTCCTCACATAGCCCAGGATCACTAAAAACCAGAGCCAAGCTAAAATGTGCAAGCCCATTTAAAGCCCTTGCTTGCATCACATCCACTAATATTCCACTGACCAAAGCAAATCACAGGGTCAAGCTCAACATCAGTGGGCCGGGAAAGTACACTTTTCCACAGGGGCAGGGGGAGTGGAGTGAATAATTGTTATCATGTGTATTACTGCTATAACCTTACAAAATTACAAGGCAGTTACAAAACTACTCTTCCCCCTATGTGTTTAAATTTGTATTTAAAAATTAAAAAAGAATTAATATGCATCCTTGGAACATGTGCGTGTTTGTGTTTGTACTCGAAGTTTGCACATGATTTATCCAACCATTACCAAACAGGCATTCAAGAAAAACAGACATATCTTGAACCATTCTGGTGGGATGGCTTCGAAAATGGCTAGATGTGGAGGATAAAGGCTGCTTAGAACAGTCTTTCTGGAATTCTTGAGAAAATATTTTAGTCTGAATGAATAATGACTTAGGAGAAAGAACAGAGTTTGAAGGGACTCTGTTCTTTCCACCCACCATGGGTAGGAAGGTAAAATTCTGAAAAGGTAGGTGGGAAGTCCGGGGATGGAGGTTTGAAGCAAGAGAGAAGAGTGGGCCTGAGGGCAGGTGTCAACATCGGGAACTGGGGCTTCTGATGAGGGCCTTCCCAGGAGGATTTAGTGCTGAGCTGCTGTGACCTGGCCTGTAAACAGTCAGGTTTAGTGAATTGTTGCAAATCGTTTCTCTCACTTGTAGTCAGTTCCTTTAGGGTTTTTTTCTCAACACTTCATTGAAGGCTCTGTCATACTTTTTATGCTGTCAATAAGTAAAAGACTGAGCTATTAGGAAGAATAAAATATACCTATTCAAGTAATTCTTAAATTGCCTTTTAAAAAGCCCATTTTTCTTTTTTTTAAAGCTAATCTTTTTTTTTAAAGATTTAATTATTTATTTTTAGAGAGGGAAGAGAGGGAGATAGAGAAAGAGAGAGAGAAACATCAATGTGCAGTTGCTGGGGGTCATGGCCTGCAACCCAGGCATGTATCCTGACTGGGAATCAAACCTGCAACACTGGTTTGCAGCCATTTTTCTTTTTAAATTTATTTTTATTGCATCTTTTCCATTACCATTAGTCCCCTTATACTCCCTCCCCCAACAATCACCACATTGTAGTCCATGCCCACGAGTCCTTTCTCATTTTTGCTCAATCCCTCCAATGGCTAGCCCCTCCCCCCGCATCAGAGCTATCATCCTGCTCTCTGAGTCCGTCTCTATTTTGCTTGTTAGTTCAGTTTCCTCATTAGATTCCATATATGAGTGAAATCACATGGTATTTGTCTTTCTCTGACTTGTTTATTTCACTCAGCATAATGTCCTCCAGGTCCATCCATAGGGTTGCAAAAGGTAAAATTTTATTTTTTTACGACTGAGTAGTATTCCATTGTGTAAATGTGCCATAGTTGTTTTATCCACTTATCTGCTGATGGAACTTGGGCTGCTTCCAAATGTGGCAATTGTAAATTATGTTGCAATGAACATAGGGGTGCTTATATTCTTTTGAATTTGTGTTTCACATTTTTCTAAAAAGGATTTAACTTCTTAATGTAAACCTTCAAATTTTCTTTTTGACAGTTCATTTGGAAAACACAATAAGTAAGAAGAGAGCCTATTTTTGTTGGAAACATGAGCTTTTTCCTTTTTGATTTAGTGATAAATCATTTATTCTTCTGATTTATAAGCATATTTTACATATACTGATTAATACATCAAATGTATAATGTTAGAGTTCCCTTAAGAATGCTAAAACCACATGTGTTAAACTCAGCTATACATTATATTGGGCTATTAGATAAATTTCACTTTAATACAATACATACATATTATACTTTTTTTTTACTGACAGAAGAACATGCCTTTCAAAAAATATTTTATTGGATGAAACTTTCTTATTCTCATGAAAATTTTGGTTCTTGAATATAATTAATTTATTATGCCTTTTAAAATTGTTTGATAAAAGCATTGGTACATTATAAATACCTGTAAAGAAAATATAGTTTAAAATTTTGAGGGAAATATTATATAATTTTTCTCTTTTACATTTTCACAAAAATTCACACAGGCACTAAGAAAGACTGACAAAAATATTTTTTTGTCTGAACAATATACTCCAGGTTGGAAACATTCAAATGTGACTTTATTTAAATATTAAAGCTTCTCTAGGGTGAACCTTTGGCTACAATCCAATGAACTGTTTGGGGTTTTAACCAGGAAAAGATATTGTTAGAAGAATGAAAAAGAAGGCTTCAGACAATTCCTAGCACTAGGCTAGGAATGAGGAAAGGATGAGTTTTCATTTATTATTTTTATTGGGCTCTCTAGGCCTTAGCTTTGTTTTCAGTTGAAAATTTGTCTCATAACTCCCTGGTCCTTTTCAGCTTTAACACTTTTGATGTGCCGCAATTTTCAAAATTCTATCTAACACTCCATACCAAACAGCATGGGAAACTTCCAAGAACAATGTGATACTATAGTTCTTTTAGGAGAACATTCTGAAAGCTTTATGGGTATTGCTCTGGAATTACCCTTATTCTGCACAAATTCATATGGTAGAATAGGGGGTGAAATTTTGTCATACTAACCACATTTCAAACCAAAGCAAGTGACAGACTCTAGTGTTCTCTTCTTAGTCTAGTTTATGTGTAGCCTGATAAAGCTGAGACTTCATGGAGGAATTGCAAACAGCACACCCAATGGGAGAATGCCACTGCAGGTGACTAGAGCTTTTCTGAGCATAGGGAGAGTGGGCAGTTTGTGGGTTGGCAGTAACGAATTAGAAGAAATGGACATCCAGGGCTGGTGAGATTAAATGAACATGTCAAACTAGTATCAGAGGTACTTTCAGGAGATTAAAATACCATTTTGGGGGCCAATAAATTAATTAAGTCATGGAAAATTCTCATAATTATTACCACTCATATCCTGTCTGAAAAAAGTTGAAGTTTTTTTAATGCATTTACACTTTGACCATATTCATTGAGTGCAACAGCGGGCAAAATAAAATGCTGATTGAGCGCTCACCAGGGAGGTGGCTGCTGCAAGCAGCACAGAGCAGAGCACCTTGGGGACTGGGCATTCAAGTCTAGCCGGGCAGCTGCTACTTAGCTCCAAGCAACTGTTGCCACAAGGGAAGATGGGCCTGCGAATTAGGTTTTATGTGAAATCTTTTATTTTCAATAATCACTCACATTTTAAAAACATTTTACATGCCAGACAAAATCTACCTGAAGAACAAATGGGGTCTGTGGGCTGCCAACTTGTGTCCTCTGTCTGAGTCAAAGCTTGAAAGCAATTTGATGAGAATTTGGATACTATTCAGCTGCAAGATTGGGGAACAGCCTTTAGTGTCAAGGAATGATCACTTAGTTTCAAAGATCCTGAAAGACCTATTCTAATGAATACAATTTTAAAAACAAACACCATCTCCTACTGGCTCTTCTCATATGAATATTTTCCTGTTGTTAGGTTGGTTCTCTGTGTTATGAGTGGCTTTCTGTTACTATTGCTAAAAAAAATTATGGCTAGGACTTAGCCAAGTACCAAGTGTAAGTTTGTTCTAAGAACATAGTATAAATTAATTCTCTCAATATTTATTAATAGTCTGTGGCTAAGATGAGTGAGGAGAACCTTGAGAAGGGGAAACAGGAAGACCAGAGCATAGAGGGTAAGCTGCAGTCACCGTCAGGCCCACGGAGGCCTGCCACGTGGCACGCCAGGCAAGGGATGTTTCAACACCACTCAAACCAGGTAACACAGACTATGACGCCTGTTTATGGATCTAAGTAACCCAGCTTCCCCTCCCATCAAATGACCAGATGGTCATGCCCTGAATCAGTAGTACTTCGGATTAGAAAGGATAGGGTCTGGGTCTAATTGTGAACTCTTTCATCAGAAACTTTCCAAAGTCTTCTGTGGCATCAAAATTCAAAAAACCAGCCCTGCCTGGCATAGCTCAGTGGATTGAGTGCGGGCTGCGAACCAAAGTGTTGCAAGTTCAATTCCCAGTCAGGGTACATGCCTGGGTTGCAGGCCATGACCCCCAGCAACCGCACATTGCTGTTTCTCTCTTTCTCTATCTCCCTCCCGTCCCTCTTTAAAAATAAATAAATAAAATCTTTTTTAAAAATTCAAAAAACCACAGGGCAAAGACAGAGGACAGTTACCAGAACACTTTCCTTCCTCTCGTTCCTTGCAGATTACTTTTTAAATTAATCTGTTGCCCAGTTTATGACTTTTCTTTTGAGAGATGAAATGGGAAGGACCAAGAAGCTGGTCTAAAGTGGTTTGAGGACCATGTGTGAACTGTGGCTCTAGAAAGAACAAACACTTTACTTGTGTCAGCAGAGAAGAGATGCTTTGAAAGAGCTGCAATCCATTCAGGAAGTTGGATTTACTATATGAGGCCATCTCTTTCAAATGTCCAGTTTGGGGAAAAAAAGGAAAAGTATCACCAAGGATATTATAAGCATAAGAATCAATGACAAAAACAACTACCTCAGGCACAGGCAAAATCTAAGGGGAAGAAGCATGAATATTTCCAACTCAGGACCACAGACTTATTTTAATTTTCCTCCTTCAGAATGTCCACCAGAGCTTGCAGCAGGCGGTCATCTCTGTGCTTATAAGGTTTGGTGTTATAGAAAACGTCGACATAGTCGTTATATAGACTGTCCTCAGTGTCTTTAAGCTGGGAAGGTTTGTTCAGCTTTTCCAGGGCTTCGTAGAAATTTTCATAAGGGATGTTGACCTTTGCACTTGGAGACTTGGTTGGTGATTGCTTTGGTGGTGAGTTTTTGCTGAAAGCACTTTGTAGGAGTCGCAGCATGGCCTGGGAGGGGGCACCCTCCGCCAGCTTGTCCCTTCTGTTTCCCACACCACCGCTGCTGCCACTTTTTGCACTCAGGGGGTTTTCCTTCAGGCTCTCTTCCAAGGGCTGCTCCTAAAACACAGAAATCCACCAACAAAGGGAAGAAGGCTCATTTTCAGTGCTGGGCAGGCCCACTGCAGCTCCTGCCCCTGCTTCCCCTTGAGAGGCAGTCAAAGGGCAGAGAGAATGTGAGGCTTAGAGTCATACTAACTCAGGTACCCGGAGCACTTTTTAAATTGTCTTTAACTTCACTTGTAAAATGGGAATAAGAATGCCTCTGTTTCTGGTGGATTTGAAGACTAAAATTAGGTTAAGTGCTCATACTTATTGGTATCTTTCACTTTGATTAAGTGGAGTTCAAGTTGGGGAATTTAATAATTTTGAATTGATTAGCTTTAATTTCTAAATTCTAGATGAATTACTAAATGAATAAAACAGTAGAGTTTCATCCTATAGAAAATAACTTACCATACCCGCTCCCTTTCTTCCGTACTCATGTTTAACTCACTCCCCTCCAAAAAGTTAGAGGCAGCTTCAGTCACCACATTGTCAATCTACAGTTCAAAAAAAAAGCATGCCAAGAAGAATGTAGCCACACAGACCTCCCCTGACTCCGTCATCTTCTCCACCCCTCTTCTGTCGTTCTGCACTGTGTTGTAGGAGGTGTACACACGAGGCTGCTTCATGTGCTCTGGCTGAGAGGAGGTCCCATGCAAAATCAGCTTCCAGCTCACAATTCTCCCTTCGTTTTGCACTCTCCCGGACTGATGGATAAGCATACATAACTTTAGTGTGTGTTCTGTGTAACATAAAACAAGCTCCTTCAAAATATCTATAAAGGATTTTAGAGTTAAAATCTAATTTAAAATTTCTGTGCATTCCATGTGTAGAGCTCTGTGTAAAAAGAAATAAATAACTGGGGAGGGGGATACATGGTGATGGAAGGAGACTTGACTTGGGGTGGTGAACTCACAATACAACATACAGATGATGTATTAGAGAACTGTAAACCCGAAACCTATGGAATTATATTAAGAATGTCACCCCAATAAGACTAAAGAAAAAATTTAAAACGAAAAATAAAAGAGCCCTGTCCGGTGGCTCAGTTGGTTGGAGTGTCATTTCATATACCAAAAGGTTGTGGGTTCAATCCCTCATCAGGGCACATGCCTAGGTTGCAGGTTCCCTCCCCATTTGGGGCATGTACAGGAGCAACTGATCGATGTTTCTCTCTCATATGGATGTTTCTTTCTCTCTCTCTCTCTCTCTCCCCCTCTCCCTCTCCCCTTTCCTCTGTCTCTAAAATCAATAAATGTATTCTCAGGAGAGGATTTTTAAAAAGAAGATAATAAAAGAAAAAAAGGGAAAATAAAGAAATCACTGGATTCAACACTGGTATGAAAATTGACAGTTTACAGGCTTGAGGATTCAAAAAACAATCGATCGCTTCATTTAATTAAAAAATCAGAACTCTCAGGGGCAGGAATGGGTGGGGCAGGGGAGAACAACTGGGGAAAATGGGGACAACTGTAATTGAACAACAATACAAATTTTTTAAATTTAAAAATTAGAAAAGCAGAACTATATCAAACTCCTTTTTTTCAAAAAAGATTTTACTTATTTATTTTTAGAGAGAGGAGGAGGGAGAGAGACAGAGAGGGAGAGAAACATCAATGTGTGGTTGCCTCTCTCATGCCCCCCTTACTGGGGACCTGACCCACAAAATAGGCATGTGCCCTGACTGGGAATTGAACTGGTAACCTTTTGGTTCACAGGCCAGCTCTCAATCCACTGAGCCACACTAGCCAGGACTAACCTCCTTTTCTATATGGGGTGTGTTCTTAAAAATTTGACTGTACCTTCTATAAACAGAATTATATTTACCAATTACCAACTTGTGGAAACATTCCATTGGGGAATAAAAGTCAGCCTCTACAGAGAATTACCAATAGCCTTCAACATTAGTTAGCCCTTAAAAACTGTACATTACGAGAAGAATAATACTTTTCAGAGGCTCAAATACAAAGTTAAAAGTAATGCACTGAAATCTAAAATATCTAAAAAAGTACTTAAAAGTATAGAGTCAAATTCTGCAGACTTATCTTGGTAAATAGGCTTTCTTAGTTTCCTGGTGGTGAAACTTAGAGTGGAAGCCGTGTTCATGAACAGGCTCACCTACAAATAACATTTTCTCGTTCTCCCTATGAAAGCAGGAATTTTTACCACTTCCATTTCTCAATTACAATTTTAGCTGTCTTTAGGAGAAAGCTATTCTCAGAGAAAAAAAGTAATAATAACTGTAAGATTTATATTAATTTAATTGACATCTTCAGAAATTTAAAATCATCTCTTTTTAAAAAAAGTTATTTAGACATTGAAATCTGTTGCTGCTAATATTTATGGCATATCTCTCGCAGGAGAACTCAGACCAAAAAACCTTTCTATTTATATGGTCACCTATAGAAAATGCTGGTGAAATGATGCAAAAATAAATAATTCAGCTGTATAAGTATTTGGCTTTTTGTTCAGACAACTCCTTGCTTTATTTTTAGGACTGTATGGTATAATTATAGACTGTTAGTAAACAGAGTGAAAGAGAAATTAGTTTTACTTTGTTTCATAACTGAAGCAAAACAAGACAAACTCATGTTAAATAAGCTGTCTTGTCTAATAAGTAAGCTACTTCTAAATAGCCACTGCAGTAAATATTTGTAATAGTTCTCTCATGTGACTCCAGCAGAGTGTCATAAGCAAAGCTGGTCTAGCATTTAATCGTGTTTGTGAATATAGCTCATCCTGGTGAGTAGGTCATGTGGTGGGCTACGTTCTGACACGGGAATGCTTGGATTTGTCCCACAGCCTGTCACATTGTAGATCAGGGTATCTTCTCTTCCTTTTTCTGTGGCTAGTGCTTAATCTTTTTTTTTTTTAAATCTACGTAGCCAATTAGGTAGGACTTGAAATACTACATCTTTTCCTTATTTCAACTAAGGAGTAATCAAAGTTCCTTGGAGCCCTTACTAATGATGACCCCAACCTTAAAACTCCCTCAGAGTGCTTAAGCTTGTGATTGTGTAGCCTTTTCTTCTTCCTTACCATGTCTGCAACTCGCAAAGTCCAGGTGCCTATTGGATTCTCTCCCCACGTGTGAACAGACATGAAGTCCCAATTTTTAAAGCCATTAGGAGATGTGTCCCGCTCTCTTTCAGCCAACAGAACAGTGTTGGTTCCTATTTTCATACAAAAAACACAAGTTAATAAATGTCCTAACAGTTCTGATAGCACACACTCTAGCATCTGATAACTGAAAACGAAAGGTAAAAGAGATTAGCCCTCTGAATTTTCCTGTTGAGTATAAGACTAGGATAGAGACATTCACAAGAAAAAAATGTTTTTATCTGTAGGATTTGCACATTATCTGACATATGTTCTCAATAAATAATGTGGAAAAATAAATAATGAATGACTATATTAAAGTTTATTTGAATAAGGTGAACTCAGAACCACACCTATAAACTATTATACATTAAAGAGTCAAAGACCTAAAATACAATTTAATGCAACTATCGTTTTGAAATTTAAGAGGAAATTTTGAAAATTAATAGGTAATTGCATCTATAATCTTGTGTATATGTAAAAATAAATCTATATTAATTTAATAATTTTATCAAATAAAACTAGTTTCCAAATTCAAACTTTCTGTAGATCAATAAATACTATTTCTAAGTGAAAGGGTCAAATGAAAAGGCCATCAGTGAAAAGGCATTCCACCAATATTTCAGGCCAATTCAAAGATATCTGGAAAGTGTAACTCCAAAATTAACAGACCCTACTCGAAGCTTCTAAGAAGTTCATATCCAAGAAAATTATAGAGATAGCTCATCTTTCCTCACATATCACCTATAGACATTGAATCCTACAAATCCTACATTTAGTCAGAGATTGAATCCTACAAAAACATAAAAGTGTTAGGATAGTTTCTCCTGGCTGGATTGTGATTTGTGTTCACCAGCTCTTTCCCATCCAAGATCTCATTGGAATTAGTACCCTCTCAGGAAAAGCGAATGCCCAAAAATCATATTGTATGGCCTTAATCATATCATTATGGAAAATTTGTTAGTCTTCACAACCCTCTTTCATGGATCAGAATTCTCAGTTTTTCAGTTGATTTCTTGGATGTGTCTATGTACCTGTCAGCTTTATTAATTATTTATCAGAGTAGTTATCACTAACGTGTTATCTGAGAAAAAAGAATGACAGACCAGTAACCTAGGAAAAATGAATACAATTTGAAAATGAGTATTAAGGTATTAATTAAACTCCAGAAAGGCTTATTAATTAAAGGTGTTATTTGAATAGACCTCACTCTTTGCTTATCTAAGGACCAGTGGGAATGAGCAGGGCAGAATTCTGATGTTAACAAAAAGCACCATATATATATCCTCACCTGAGAACATGTTTTTATTGATTTTATAGAGAGGATAAGAGAGAGAGAGGGAAATACTGATATGAGAGAGAAACACCCACCCATTGCCTCCTGTACATGCACCAACCAGGGGTTAAACCAGCAACCTAGGTATGTACCCTGACCAGGAATCAAACCCACAGCCTTTTGGCGAATGGGATGATGCCCTGACCAACTGAGCCACCCAGCCAGAGCATCAGCAGCAGCATATATTTTAAGACCTGAAAATATCTACTGGGAGACGATTCTATAAAGAAACAAACTCATTCATCTGAAATAATTTAGTTTACAGCTAAAAAGTTACATAGATGGTTTAAAAGAAATTTTTGAAGTTTTAAAAATCTTTACCAGCAGCAGAGGTGAGTGTGACATGAAGGTCTCCTCTTCGAGAATATTCAATTGTTGCTTCAAATTGTACATGTTCCAGGGACTTGATAGCATTTTCCTGCCCTTCACAAGCTCTTGTTGGAATCTCAATGATAACTTCTCCATTAGCTTTTAGGGCTCTGAATATATTAATGAATCATCACTGAATAAAGTATATCTCTTCTTCCTTGCATTTTATATAAATATGTACACATCAGCCTTGTCTAGATCTCAACTAGGCTTCTTGTCTCTCCCTATTATGAGTAGAACCCAATTCAGGGCAGTAAATATTTTTAATGCATAGAAGATATAAGGTTTTTAAAGAAATAGGAAAAAAACAGCAATTCTACAGTTTTTATGGAAGCACAAAAGATCACAAGTAGGTAAGCCAATCCTGAGAAAGAAGAACAAAACTGAAGGCATCATACTTCCTAGTTTTAAAATACATCAGAAAGCTACAATAATCAAAACAGCATGGTACCGGGGGAGGGGGGGACCCAACCCAGACATATAGCCTAGTGGAACAGAATAGAGAACCCAGTTAAGTGTACTTACCACAATTAAATAAAAAGAAAAGAAAATGATAAAGAACACAGATACCTGAAAAAAAAAATGCTATTTACTGTGGAATCAAATTCAGGTAGGTTTGCCTTGGACCTATCAAAAAGTAGTGTATTATTGCAATAGACCCTCTTAAAATAATTTTTTTAAAAATGATTTTATCTTCCTAATGCACGTCCCCATACCTCCCATACTTGGGTATTTTGGGTATAGTCATGGTTGTCATAATAGAATCAACAAAACGGACATAGCATATTCTACTTCTGTGCCAGATGTGTTGGGGCAGATGTGGTCTATGTAAAAGCAGTATGATAAAGGTTCCTTCATGGTGGAAAAGTCATTATTCACTCAGCACTATGGCATGAAGTGAGGCTCTTGAGTTTTGGATAATACTGGCTGACAAGTATTGTATTTTATCAATTCTAAGATGCATATTTAGACATTTTAACATCTGTGAATCTGGTATAAATCTTAAAACTGATGATTGATAATAGTTTAATTAGCAATGATTATTCTTAGTGCTATATAAAACAATGGCCACCTTAAACCTAATGCTGGATAATAGGTTGGCTACAGAAGAAAATGCAAATATGCTGATATGATTTGCAATCTTTGATCTCAATATTCCCCCTGGACCCACAGTGAACACCAGCAAATGCTACCTCCATCTACTTCAGAAAGCTAGGTGAGAAAAAAAATCAGTCAAAATGGCAAACATTATAGCAAATAGTGCCATGGGAATGCTTCTTTGTTCAAAATTCTTGAGACACTTACCTGGGCTCAAAGTCATTATCTTTTACAACACACTGTTTCTTCTCAGGCACGCTGTTCCAGGTTCTCGGATCAGCTAAGTCTACCAGAGCTTTGGCATTTAGCAGTCCAAATCCAAATCGACTATTCACCATCAAGCCTGCTCCATTCTTTTTCCATCCAGGGTTATTGGCCAGTGGGTCATACTCAGAGGTCCAGACAACCAAGTGCTGCATATCTCGCCAGGTGAGATTTGGGCTGGATGGAAAGTGATCCAAAATATCTTTCAGTGACAGAATGAAGTTTCCTTATAAAAGCAAGTACTAAAAACAAGCATCTCCATTCAGAAATTATCAAGTGCCTTTTGTAATTGTACTTGTATAATTCTATTTTGTGCTACTATTCATAGATCTTTTCATTCAATTCAAAATATGGTATAGAAAATTTCTCCTCATACCACATACGTTAAGTTCTTACTGTGGGTAAAATTTTGTGTTCAGCATTGTAGGAATGAAGGCCTTGATTCATGATTTCTAACTAGTTAAAGTTAACTGGAGCAAAACTTTTAAATGAGAGAACTTCCGAGACAGGCTAGTAAGCCAGGACAAGTGGAGTAGGGAAACTGAGACAAATAGCTGAACACACTGGCCAAACAATTTACAGCCAGATACAAAAGTTCACCTCCCTAGAAATAACATCTAGGCCTCAGCTGTATTTCATCTGCAGGACCAGAAAAGTAGCAAAACCTGGTGGGTGATGTCAGGACCAGCTGCAATGAGCAAAGACCCCCTTCCTTGGCACTGACCAATCGGTGGAGACCGTGGCACACCTGAAGAACTGAGGAATATTCTACTGAAACCTTCCCCTGAGAGCTCCCCTAAGATTCCCACCTATAAGAGAGAAATAAAAACTAAAGATGAAGGACCTTGGACATGCTCTCCCTCTGAGGAGTAGCCTGCACCAGTCCCTTCCCCTCTCCCTCCTCCTCTCCTTCCCCCACAGGCACACATCTAAACTCTAAGGGTCCCCACCAGACTAAAGGGAGTAATCGGCAGGGACAGCTTGTCCCAGGCTAATTCTTTGAACTTGTCTCCAAGGTCCCCTTTCCTCTGACTTCCCAAGGAGATAAGGCAGTCCAGCCTAGGCTCTCCTGTTGATTTTTCTATGCCAGGGCCTTCCTTGTTTCACTGTCCCCAGCTTCAGTAAACATACTCTCACAGTCACCTGGACTCAAGCTGTGAAATTTTTCCATCATGACGTCAAGAACTCACACATTTCTTGCTGGCCCTGGGCAGACCCACTCAGGGCCAGGTGTCCTGTCTCATAACACTTCTTTTGTGTCTCCTAGTCCTCTGCTGTAGGCTTTGATTCCCTTCTTAAGAAGACTCAGATTTTGAAGACATGGGCTGGCTTCCTACTCAAATACTTTTTGTCTTTTTTCTTCATGTATCAGAAGTGTCAAGAAACTCTTAGCTGCTTGAGATCACCCTTGCAAGGCACTGTACTTAATACTAGAAGGATATTTGAGGAGGTGGTTATTGTTTTTAAGAAGCTTACGACCCAGTAAAAAAACTAAGTTTTTTTGTAATTATAATATAGCTATCAAATACTGTGTTTACAGCATAATGCATTGTAGAAGTTTAGAGGAGAGAGAATTCTTTTGGGATAGGAAGATCTAGGGAGGCTTTGCTGGAAGGAAATAGTTGAGCTGAACTTTGAAAAGTGGGTAGAATGTCAAGGGGTGGAATGAGAGAAAAGAGGGTGAGGCAACAGAGCAAAACCTGTGAGCCGGGGAAAGTACACGATGTGGCCTAAGTACAGTGGGTAGTCTGGTTTGCTGGAGCAGGGAGAGGAGATAAGGTGTAAGGGCCTAGGCAGTGAGAGCCTTGACTGCCAGGAAAGGGACAATGAGGAATCATTGAGAGATTCTGAGCAAGAAAATGGTATAATCAGAAGCTTTGATAAAATCAATTTGACAACAATATAAAGATAAGTCAGAGGTGCACAGGATTGTTGGATCTATTATAATGCATATGAAATCTTTCCTGATGACCCTATTTAAAATTTCAATTCTTCCCACATGCTCCCAAGCTCTCTGATCCTGCAATACTTTTTTCTTTAGATAGCATTTATCACCTTCAGACATACTGGGCAATTGATTTGTTTTGTGTATTATTAGTGTCTGTCTCTCTGCTAGGATTAGGCATGAGAAGGGCTATGATTTTAATCAATCTCTTTCTCTGATGTGTGCCTAGCACTCAGAAGAATTCCAGGCACAGAGTATCTGCTTAGTAAATATTGGTTGATTGAACGATTGAATGTGACTATGTGTTAACTAGCCCCAGATATAACTTTAAAACTTTTTATTAGTAGTCATTAGAGTCTTTCAAGATCTCAAGCTTTCCCTTGTCTTTGAGACCTGAACTGTTCCTATTAAGCCAATGAAACATAATTTAATAAATAAATGCCCAAGTCTTTAGTCCTCAAGTTTTCTATCTTATCACTATGTTGTGAAGCAACCCTTAAGGGAACATGGCTCAATTTACTATTTTCTCCCTAGAGCCAGTAATATATTGGTTAAGTCGCCCCCTGATATGTACTGCAAAGGCTACCTGGCAGGCTTCATAGGGAATCTCCTTCCCCACACCTACCTGAGTGTACAAACCATCAGTTGGTCTCTCTAGGGAGTTGCAGTCAAGGACTCAGCTCCCTTCCTTGGCCAATCTCTCTCCATATGTACATTTCTAGCCCCTCAAGCCTTCATTCTTAGGTTCCTTATCTGAGGTCTTGGGCAGTGATCTGCTCTGCTGAGGCCTCCTTATGGGGGGGAGTGGGAGAAACCTTAAGGACGTTTTCCCCCCCTCACCACCCAGTACTTCACTCCTAGCCTTCCTCCAAGTCCCACCCCACCCCAGAGTCCATACAACTACCAGAGCCTTTTGTTGGGGCTCCCTCAACAGTGAGAAGATGCCCATGAACATGGTGCTCCACTTGACACTTGACTGGTGCACTATTCCTTGGGGGGAAATGAATCAGGGGAGTCAGGATTTCCTCTTGTTTTAGACTCTGGCTTATACCATCACAGTAGCGATCAGAGGCTTAACTCTTTCATTTGTTGTTTGCTGCTTCAATCGGCTATTGTGATACCTAGCAACTCAGCAGGCTTTCAGCTCAGCTGAGCTCCTGATGAACACACCACCCAAAGAGCAATCAACAGAGGCCTTAGACAGACTCTGGGTCAGTGGTTCCCATGGGTCCCAGACTGCACCATAATCACCTGGTACACTTGTAAGTACTGATAATTCCTGAGTCCCATCCTAAACCTACTGAATCAAATTATCTGAAGGTAGGGCATGGTTTTACATTTATATTAGAAAAAACTGTCTAACCAGTTCTATGCTAGAGCTAAAATAACAGTTGGAAGAAAGAATACAAGCATATCACTAAGACATTTAGAAATTAACTTAAATCATGGAGGTCAGAATAGGGAGTAATAAAAGACATATTAAACTATATTCTACTACCAAAGATCTGTGTGACCTTAAGCAAGCCACTTCATCTCCCTGGGCCTGAGTTGATTCATTTATGAGAAAATAGAGGGATGAGTGTAATCTCTGGAAT
Source organism: Phyllostomus discolor (assembly GCF_004126475.2). Taxonomy (NCBI): domain Eukaryota; kingdom Metazoa; phylum Chordata; class Mammalia; order Chiroptera; family Phyllostomidae; genus Phyllostomus; species Phyllostomus discolor. The sequence goes on from NC_040905.2 coordinate 62,709,383, forward strand.
TCCTTATTATTCAGACTCCTATCTGTTCAATATTGTAAATACCTCACTACAGATCTTGTCTCCACACTGGCCATCCCACCACATTCAGGAATAATTAGCTAGCTGAGCAGAAATGGCTATTTTCTTAATGTAGCAAATAAATTCTAAACTATAAAGCATTTTACTGAAATTCTTGCACCCTTCCAGTCTTTTAAAGGGAGTTTTAGGCACAAGCCTCTTATCAAGGTTGTCAATGGGCAATATGCCACTTTCCTAGTTGCACCGTCAGTGTGAACAGGTGTGTGGAGGCTGGACGAGGAAGTGCACTGAGAAGGCATAAGGCAGGGTCTTGGTAATAAAACACAAGGCCTAGACTTCCTGCATTTCTATAGTAGAGCATTTGTTTTACACTTAATTGCATGTTTTATTGTTTTTAATGTTACTTTACCTATTCTTTGCAACATATTCAAAGGGGCATCATTGCCATGCAATTTGGAAAATTAAGCCCATTTTCCTAACAGTTATTGTTCATTTGTGTGATTGAATTTCATACACAGAAAGGAGCTGCTAATAATAGTACATCTCATTGCTGACAGTCTCCCTTTGTTAATTAGTGCTCACAGCATCCACAATAATTAAAAATTTTAAAGGTGCATTAGGTTGCTAATCAAGGATATGTTTACAGAAAATAAGGACTGTGGAATTAAACACTGAAATTAAGCATTGCTTCTAATTGAAGAGAGCGTAGGTAAAGTAACCTGGAAACAAAAATTCTAAAATGAAAGCGTCTTAGAGGTTACCTGGTTCAGCCTCTAATCACACCTCTGTAAGACTAGGATGTTGAAGACTTTCTAACCTGGAGACTTTCCAATATTTCACAACCCACTAAGTCAAGGATTTCTTTGATGTAATTTACCCAAAGGTTTCATGCCTCATTGAAAGTTTATTTTCCTTTCTCCAGCCTTTACTGAAAACAGAAAATTGGTTCATCTGTTTATTTAATATCTTTAAAGATATAAAGGGATTCAGTGTTTCACTATAAAATTTGTGTTCTCATTAAAACTTATTCTGATTCCTTTGCTCTCTCCACAGAGGACTGAGGTTATTGTCTGCCATCTTTCTTATGTATACTCACTACATAATGTGCCGTAGGCATTTGTCCAAAGAATTTCTGTCTTTTTAATGCCTATTAAGTACCTGAATGGGCATCTTCATAATTACAGCTATATGAGGTAGAGAAAAAAACAGTTGTAAATTAACTCCTTATAGCACTGTTTCTCTAAATTTGGTTAAGCATTCAAACTGCCTAACATACATGTTTAAAATGGGGATTCCTGGGCCAGATATCAGAAAATTCTGAATCTGAGTTGATAACAGTGAAGTCTGGGAATCGACACACTACATAAACTCCTAAGGTGGTTATTATTCATGCTGGTATTTGAGAAACACTGTTCTAGGGAAGAAAATTCCTCTCTCAATATTTGAGCCTAAATTCTTTCTCCTTTCTTCTCCACTTCCCATTCCCCAGTGCTCCAGCTTAATCATAATTAATGCAAAATAGTAAGAGTAGTTTGCATGTGACAGGGTGTCTTTTATGAGGAACTCATAAACACATGAGCATTATGGTGTTCCTTTATCAGTCTCAATCTTTTTAACTCCCCTTTGCCTGAGAGGATGATGGGCTTCCATTCAACACTTCCACTCCACCAGGCCACGGGAGGCAGCAGAGTGTGTAGTTGTTGATAACACAGGCTTTGATGTCAGACACACCACAGTTTGAATCTCTTTGTGGGATGTTGGTTACATTTCTCAACCTCTCTAAGCCTCAGTTTCTTTGTTGGTAAAATGAAACTAATAATTACCATGCCACAAAGATGTTGTAAGGATTAAAATCAGCATATAGAGAGGTTAGCATAGTGTCTGGTCCATGGTAAGAACCTGACAAATATTGAGTGTTATGATTCTCAATAAATTTAGCCCATAGTTTTACTCCTGTCTCCACAGTTGTTCCTTGAGGACCATCACATAGTTACATGATTCTCCCAATCTTGACTGACTAGGGAAACTTCTAGAAATTCTGGCATTCAGATTTTCTGAAATAATTGTCTTGGTATATAGACAATTGAATATAGTTTAGAAAACTGTCCATCTGGGAAAAAACATCTCAATAATCTCTCTGTACTTTGGCAGAATGTATATATAAATGTTAAGATAGATTGTGTCCATCATACTGATTATTGAATCAAAATAAAAGGAATTAAATTCTTATTATGTGTACCAGGAAGATCACAAACTCTAATGTCTCAAATTATGAACAGTGTGGGAATCTGAAGGAACCTACAAACTGTTCCCCTGAAACATGTCATGCATACACTCACAAACAATTCTGCATCTAGTTCTAAAAAAGCTCGTGGACCCCTGGAAACTCATCCACATATTTGATAGCAGTCCTGGATGGAGTCCCTGCTTTAAAAATAGCCCATTAGAAATGAACTGCAATGAATAAGGCTAGATCATTCTTAGATCACTTTCTCCTTGTACAGAAAAAGAAGTTCAAAATTTTACAAAGCAGATGTTACGATTTAAAAATTTTGATTTTTACATAAAATTAATATTACATCTTTTCACATAGATGGGTGTTTCTACTGTACTGGTCATTGGACAAGGACGGGCCAGGTCTATTTCCACGTACCTTATAGGTGTTAGGTAGAAAAGACTTAATATTTTAAGGATGGTTTTCTTTTAACAGGTCCCTGGAGCTAATAGCTTATATCCTGAAATCATGAATATTGTAGGCCTGTTATGCCACCTGTGTGTAACCACTTGCCCTCATAGGACCTTATTTTTTCCACTCAGAACCACTCACCACCAACCTCAATAATACATGTTAGATGATCTATTTATGCTGATACCTCATATTTCAAGTTGGAGAATTTTATATAGGGAAAATGTTTGAAACAAACCATCTGATCTGACCCCTTCGCTTTATAGATGGTACATCGAACCCTCACATGGGAATTAACTTGCCTAAGGTCACAAAGTAGTGGCATGCCTAGACATTGAAGCTAGGTGTTCCTTGCACTTTTCACTGCTTAGATGACTTTTTTTTCTCAAATTAGGTTTGGATCTGCTGATGCCCGTCTTAGCTTTAGCTTGTGTTCATAGGCTTTGGCCTCTGTCCATCCCCTTCCTGTTACAAGTGAACTCAGATTCTAAAAATAGCTCTTTTCTTGGTCCCAAGAGTTTTAAGTGTTCCTCTGTTTCTGACTGAGCTCTTCCCACATTTCCTGTTCCCTTACCAGACATCTTTCCAGACCATCCAAGGAGGTAGACTCTTAGTAAGGGCCTTGCTAGGCCTATCTTGCTTAGCCACTGTGGCCATCTTCTAGCTGAGAAACCAGGGACTGCCTCATAAACCCACAGGTGGCCCCAGGGCTCCTGGAGCTACTCTGGGTTCTCTTGAACAAACGCTGAGCAGCTTCCAGGCTCTTCCAGCTGTGGCACGAGCCAAGGTGTTCTTCTGTTGCTACTCTGAACCTCATCTACTGAACATGATATGAGGGGGCTGCTTTGTCTTCTCTATAGAACGTGGATGTTCTTCTAGCCTGTCCTCCTTATTAGGAAGAGTAATAGTAACCTACAGGTTTAATCACTTCGACCATCATGAAACCACAGCACCTGCCTTGACATTTAAATATTTTTCACCATACATTAGAAACTAGAAATAAGGATGAATAAAAAGTTATGGATATACAGTGTAAGACAGTTGGATTTAGAAAAAAATGTTGTTAAATCCCTCATTTTTTGAAGATTTTATTTATTTCTTTTTAGAGAGAAGGGAGAGAGAAAGATAGGGGGAGAAACATCAATTGGTTGCCTCTCGCATGCCCCCAACAGGAATCTGGCCAGCAACCCAGACATGTGCCCTGACTAGGGATCAAACCAGTGACCTTCTGGTTTGCAGACCAACACTCAGTCCACTGAGCCACACCAGCCAGGTATAGATCCCTTTTTAACATCATACAGTAAAGTAAATTCCAGGGGTATTAGGACTTAAATATGGCAAATGAATCATAACAAAAAACATATACATAAATGTTCATCTAATTTCGGGTTGTAAATATTTATCTGAGAGTAAAAACAAACAAAAAAAACCTTAAAGAAAAAACTGACAAATATAACTGTGAATATATTAACTTCATTACATTAAAAATTACATATAAATAAAAGGTAAGTTCAAATTAACCAAACATTAATAGCTTTTCTAAACTAAGGCCACAGAACAAAATCAAGGCCATAAATAAGAAATCACAGATGATAAGTGGCCAAAGAATATAAAATATTGAGCTTCATTAGTAAAGAAATAAAAGTATGTGAAGATGAGATACCATTTGTATGTATCAAAGTAGCAAATACTTTAAAAGATAATAAAAATGGCTTTAATAAGAGTTTAGGAAAATGGTACTTTCACATATATAATGTTCATGGAAATATAAAATGCTGTAGCCTTTCTAGACAGTAACTTGTCAATATGTATCAAATCATTAAAACACACATGCGCTGTGACCCAGAAATTCCAACTGTGAGTGCTTATCCTGAGGAAATTATCAGAGACAACAACCAACATTTATGGACAAGGGTGTTTAAGCCTGTTAGATAACTTGCCTAAAATTTGTGTTTATATAATAGAATACTACAAAAAGATTAAAATCCTGTTCTTAAATCTCACATCCTCATTAGCAGTTGACATGTTATATCAGCTTTAAGACTCGGTTTATATAATATGAAAAAAGGATGTTTTAGAAACTTGTCATTCCTAACACTACCCACAAGAGATGATCTGGATGAAGTCTTTCCTGGTGGGAATAAACAGAAGTGAGAAGGCTTTGCAGCTGAGTGGGAGAAGAATTGGGAGGAGAGCATCAGTTTTTGAAGGTCAAGAAACATTGATTTAAACATGAAAAATGCTCTAAACATATTATAGGGTAGATTAAAAAATTACAAAATAATGTATATATTAAGATCCCAATTTTGTAAGATACATGTGTGTACTAAATCTACATTGAGATGTTAACAGGAAGAGAGCTTACTTTTATTGTTTTTTGTAGTTTTCTGCTGTAACCATGTATTTAGAAAACAATATATGTTATTAAAAAGAACAAGATGCAGTCTTAGTAATGGTGACTAGATGCTTTCTGGACCTTACTTTGCTTCCAGGGCCAGGGCGAAGATGCCAGCAGCCAGGGGTGCCGAGGCCGAGGTGCCTGTGTGGGTCTCTGTGCAGTCATTGTGCAGGTCAGCGCTCGTCTGGGCGGCATCAGGAAGGAGAGAAAGGCAGGAGAATGTGTAAGGAGTGTGAGCCCGTCCCTGGGGGTGAACTGTACCTAGGCTGCACCTGCTGTGATCAGGAAGCTCAGCTGATTCGATTCCCGACTTCCTCCTCTAACCCACAGACGGATGTTTGCCATCTGCTGATATTTTAGTTCACTCTCCTCTATATTGCAACTTCTCTATAATTCTGGCATCAGGATGCCTTTTCGGGGGATGAAGTACTCACACTATGAATATTTTCTCCTCTGAGATTCCCAAACGAAGTGCTGTCTGAAAAAAGGGACTGTTTCAAAGTCATTGTGAATCATGCTGGCCGGTTAATCATCAGGTCCATTGTGTGTGGCCTGGCATATTTAGAAATTCTGCCTCATGCAAAATTCCCTTTTGCTTTCAGACTGACATTTGACTGCCTCTTCAGCGCAAAAATATTAAGCCATTCTGATTTTGGTCACTTAAACTACTTGTAAAAAATGTGTTTAGTGTGTAGTTTGCACTCACTTATAATTTGATGCCCAAAAGTTAGTGTCCACATTTGCACATTCATGAAAATGACGAGTTTTTCAAACAGAAAGTTTACTGTGCTTCCATCTGGGTCCAAATTCTAACACTGCTATTCATTAGATGGGTCTCAAGGGCAAGTCACTTGGGTTTCCCATCTGTAAAATGAGGTTGACATTTCCTAACTCTTATTCTGAGGCTGGAATGAATCCTGTCTGTGAAAGCATTTTTACACACTATTATTGAACATAAAGAATTACCAAGGCTAATTATAGCTTAATTGAAGAGGTTGCCAAGATGACAAGAGGAAACCAAAAAGACTTCCACTCATTCTGCCTTAGAGACCATAGTACTGGTGGTTGAACAACTGGTTGGGCTAAAGGATTACTAACAAGACACCCACCCAGACTCTCCTGCACTATGGTTTTTAGCTAGACATTTCAATGTGTGGGAGGGAGGTGCAAAAAAATAATTTGTTCTGTTATCACCTCCTTTGGCTTCCCACCTGGAGGCACTGAATTTCTCAAGTTACAGTGGCTCTGCTCCTCGCTCCTCGGAGGGCTGCGGAAGCAAGGTTGCCCATTTTACCTGCTGACGCAAGTAAGGCCCCAGAGATGACTGTGCTGAGGATGAGATTTGCGTATGACAAAGGCTATGTTCTTGCCACTGTCTCAAATAGAATCCACCAGCTGTCTCCTATGGAGGATTTACCTAAGGAGGGATCTTTGCAAAGATAGAAATTCTTCCTCTTCCTTCAGAGCAGAGTAGCTCAGATGAGGGATAGCCTATGAAATAGTGACTCCGAAATGTATAATAACAGGCCATTTTCCCCAAAGCACCTCTGGACACCCACAGGGACAACAGCCAGGGGCTCTCAACACAGGTAGAAACATATCTGATATGCCCCTTTCTAAGGCTATGAAGTACGCCCACCATAGAGAATCCCTGGGTAGAATATCACTATTATTTGTGTAATTGAAGATATGGGCATGAGAGGGAAGGAAGCCAGTGCTTTTCAGTTGAGGCCCCAGTTTTATTGTCTGGACTAGAGTAGGTTAGAGAGGCAGGCAGAGCTCCAGAATAGTGATACTGTATGAAGAAGACAGTAGTTCCGACAATTTTGTTAAGATGCTATTAATATGAATTTTATAAACATTTTAAGTTCTAATAATTATGGGGTTTACCCACAACATAATGGGATCATGACCTGTTATTTCATTGAGATTAGGATATACATACTTTAGTTAGTTGGTTCTTTCTGTGTCAGAAGTTAAGTTTGGGTCTTTAAATTTTTTAATTAAAAGCACCTTTCTGTTCTTAAAGCCCTCAAATAGCCCTTCCTCATCGTGTCCTTAAAGGGAAATCCAATAATTACTCTTGGCAGTCTGACTCATGAAGGCGAAGGCACAGCCAAGCGTGGGCTAGAGATGCTCTCTGAGCATCTACCCTTTCTGAGCTGCTTATTTGGATGCTGAGAAGTTCACCTCAGGGGAAATTTAGACTGTTATTTTCCTGCAGGTGGTTTGTTCTTAGCAGACATAGCTGGTGTCTGCTTTGTATTTTTATCATCTGCAAAAGGGCAAGCCAGGCCATATCCCTGCCACTAAAGGAATCTACCAGTACAGGGCAATAAAGCCCCTACATCCCTGAAATCTCCCTAAAGGCTGTTCTCAGGGAGGCATCACACAAGCTGAATAGACATTTGGCGTCTCGGCCATATGTAGTGACAGATTGGTGGTTTCTCGGGGCTGAGTTTAAAAATGACCGAGAGGCAATATCATTTTGGCAGAAGCGTCATTATCCCAGAGAGAGAAAACTTCCCAATATATTCCAGTCTTTCAAGTGAGTAAAGGATGAGTCTCCCCAAAGGAGACATCAAGCTTAAACAAATCAACTTTACCAGAGGTACTGACCAAAGGATTCTTTTGAATGCAAGCCATGCCCTTCTACCTAAACAGAGAGAGACAAAAACAACATACGATCCGCTGGTCGGTGTAGTCCCCGCTGCTGTATGAGGTGGCCAGTGTGGAGGAGCACTTCTCGGCGTACCAGGGGGACAGGCCCTGCTGTGAGGCACTGCTGATGGAGATGGTGTAGATGCTGTCTGTGTACCCATCACAGTCACAGTTGTCTCCCTGACGCCCTCCATTCCCAGAAGCCCAGACGAAAATGGAGCCTTTTCCTTGTCTCCCCTAAAAGAAAAACCAAAATATAAAACATCTATTGCCATCTGTTGGAGACACTGTCACACCCCAAGAAAATCTCCAACAAATACATGCATGAGGTTCTCAGGGACAGTTATTTGCAGGTTGATTTCAAGACCAGGTCCTCCAGCCTCAATGCTGGAAGTCTCGTGAGATGTCACTGATCGAGTCACTGGGTTCTGGGTCTGCCAGTGCTTCATCTGGGACCACTCTGGGATGGGGCTGAGCTAATGATTTTCTTTCTTTTCTTTATTATGCAGATTTATAAGCTGGCCATTAGCACTTGCTCATATTTTTTCATTCCTCCCTTGGCTTATGTCACTACATTTGAATCTTTGAACTTCCTCTCTTCCTTTCTGATTGAATCTTGGTTGACTAATAGAATGACAAAATCAGGCATTATTCAGATCTGCTTTGCAGCTGCATTAAAAGGGACCCTTCAGTTAAACAGAACTCATCGTCAAGGCTACTCTTTCTATGACTTCAGTCTGTGCTCTTCAGAGTTTCTACTGTTGTTTCATCCTGTACAGAACAAGGCCTAGCTAGACTCCTGGCAAGAATGCCATAAACCCAGTGACACAGCAATACAACCAAGGCACACGTGTTCACCAGGCACGTGCAGAGTGGGAGGCAGCCCTCTGCTATCTATATATAAGGATGCATTTTCAGAGCATTTGAAAGAAGTCTGGGTAGTAGTTTAATCTAGAGTAAAAATTCAAAAGCAGAAAGGACACAATCCAAAGTATTTTTAAATATGTTTTAAGAATAATGAATCTCTGTTGAATGTCAGACCCAAATGGGGAAAAATCTCTTAACCCTTAACTTCCATCCCTCTGCAGAATGATTTGGCTCTAAATGCATTTCAAATTGTAAGCAACTACAAGAAATGCACAGCCATTTCTTTCCATGTAACCTAAATGTTCTTTCCTTCTCTGTATATCCACATAATTAGGTTGCATTTCAGGTGGGTCTGCGTTAAGCATCTCACCTGTTTAACACCATATTCAAAAGCCTTCTGGGCTAGTCGGCCAGGCCCCTCCACAGTTTTCCCATCATCATTAGGGCCCCAGCTTGCACTATAAATATCCACATGTCCAGGATTGAATCCAATTGAACTGGCTTCAATAGCATCTGTCACAATGCCATCCAGCATTCTTATACCTGTATAGCAAAACAAACAAATAAATAAACTGATGTCAGTATGTACATAGAAAATGCCACAGATGCTCTTAATATAATTCACTTCTTGAAAGGACTCTCAAGAGTCAAAAACAGGGTAGCTAGCCACTGTATGTCCCAAATGTCCATGTCCTGCCACTAACAGCATAACAGATACAAGTCACTGCCTCCATAAACTGTCTTATCTGCACTTTGGAGAGAACTCTATGTCCTCTGCAATGGCCATGGGCATTGTGCAATTCAGAATGTGTCCCCTCCCTCCCCAACTCCAACAACCTGAAAATGACAGGATAGCTTTTAGAAACAGGCATCAAACAGCCCTCCCCTGATAGATCCATTCATGATTATACCACGGATGGCTGTGGCCCGATCTGTACCATACAAATGACTCTGTACTGGAAACCGTGCAGCTTGAAAAGGTCTACTAACAATAGGAAACTAACAAACAGGGAAAGAACTCTTGTTTCTAAGCACTGATTAAAAATAACCCAGAGGCCATTCTTTTATGTGTTTGCTAAGAAACATTTTCAAGGAACATGCTTCCTTTTCTTCTAAATAATCTCAAGGATGAAATCATTGTCATGGATTTTTCTCCTGAGGGAGAATCATTTTTCAGCAGGAGAAGGCAGTAGCTCTTCGTGCTTTCCAACAGGCTGTCACCCTCCATCAGACTCATGTACTCCAGAGCCAGCAAGGCAAAGCAACTTAGACAGTTAGAAGCAGCTACCTGGTTACTCCTGGCTTCAGGCTGATAATGCAATAGAGTACACAGACTTAGATTTTCACACTGTTACTCACAGAGAAGCATAGGTAAAAGAACATGTAATTGACATGATTAATGAAAGTCATATTTATTTTAAAAATTGTTTAAAAGTGCATTTACTGGGGGTGGAATCCCAGCTCTTCTACCATACTAGCTGCATGATTTTTAAGGCAAGTCACTTAACTTTTCTGTGCCTCAGTTTCTTCAGCTATAAACTGGGGATAATGAGAGCTCACATGCATTGAGAATATACTATATTCAGCTACCATTCTTCAGACCGGAAACTTATGAACTCATCTATCCTTACGACAACCATTTGAGGTGGGTTTTACAATACTCCCCATTTTAGAGGGGAAGAGACTGAGGCCAGAGATGAACAGTGACTTGCCCAAAGACACACAGATTGAAATTGTGAAGCCAGGACTTGAATCCCAGAAATATGGTACCCAATACATCCTATTAACTCCAGGACACACTGCCTATAATGGGTTGTAGGGTAAGTGATGGGTATGTAGTAGGTGCTTAAAAATGAAAATTATTATATAAAAACACACTTAGAGCTAGGCTACCAAAGGGTGGAGTAACAGAAAAAAAGTCAGTAAACTTGGAATGAGAAGTCTTGTGTTTTAATTCCACACTGCCACACCCTGTCACCTTGAAAACCTTGCTTCTGATTCCTCCTTTATAAAATGAAGGGATCAGATGACTCTCTCATAAGCTATAGCTACTTAGTTCATATGACTTAAAAAGTAAATTCTGTTTCTAGGTGATTACATAATTTGTACTTCTTTCATTTTCATTAAATTAACATGGCAGTTTGATGATGCTAGTATCAAAGTCATTAGGAATAACAAAATCTAAAAGTGTGCTGTATTAACAGATAGGCATCACACATGACAGGATGTCTGCTCATTTGCTTCCTAAAAAGGAGTACAGTCTCTGTGAGCCCCTGCATGTCCAGCCCTCGCCACCTTCTCCACAGGAAGTGCATCAGTGGGTTTTCTCTCTTCTTCCCACTGGGGTCAGCCAACTGAGGACAGCAGCAGGAGGTTGGAGAATGAGAAGAGGGTGGGGTGCTCATTGTCCTGAATCCTCTTTGCCTAGAAATAGCTCAGTTGTTGTGATCAAGGCCACAGCTCCTGTCCAGGGATTCCCTCTATGGCCGCAGCTCTCTCTCTCTCCAGTTTCCACTGATGCCTCCCCGTTGCTCCTGTAGGCCTAAAGGTGGTAACATCTGTCTACATTTGTTAGGCCTTGTTGGTTTCCTTGGAACTCTTATAAATAGTTTTTTTTTAATCTAATTGTCCTGATGGAACTTACCATATGTTTCCCCATAAAGACACCAACTGAAACAACTCAAGATTCTAAATTCTTGCTATTGAAGATAACCTTTGGCTTCTTAATATAACAAGTATGTAATTCTTTTCCTTTTAAAAAACTGCTCTTTTCTATGAAATGAAGAACTGCAGAATTGAGAGGCCAGGAAATTCTTTGCCTATATTTACCTCCTCCTTCTGTTCCCTGAGCAGGCACTCAAAAACAAATCCTTCTAAATCAGAGCACAGAGAAAATTAGATTTGGTTTCAAAGCTATTCAGCATTTCCACACACCCCTCCCCCATTTGTATAGGCTATCTTCAGTTATCATTTTCTAGGACTCCAGATCCATTGATTCATTTGCAATTCATACTGAAGTCATACTCCAAACTTCTCATACAGTCCGTTCTTCTTCTGGTTGTTGAAAGGCCACCTCATTTACACTAAGTGATGCAAGATTCACATTAAAAGTGCTTTACCTCCGACTTTGGAATTATATGCAACTCCGACCCCACACTTGTGATTATTTGCTTGCATGGCAATTTCTCCTGCACATCTGGTCCCATGTCTGAGGATTAAAAATTAGGAATTACAAAACATAAATGAAGGCACACATTGGTCTTGCACATGAATCCATGGTACATGGACACATTAGCTTTCCATCTGCCTTTTTTCTGGTTTCTTCCCATCAACATTACATGAAGTGTGGGTATCATATGAAGGGCACAAGTATGAGAGCCAGAGTACTTGTGTTCAAATTCTAGTGTCTGACACTAACTAGTGGTGTGACCTTGGGTAAGTGTCCTCAAAGGGTTGTGATATCGCATGAGATACTGTGTGTGGGGTACTTAAAACAGTGGTTGGTATATGGTAAGAACCCAGTAAGTCTTAACTATGGGTAGTATTATGAGCAACTCTGACACTTTCAGAAATCGTTTCCAAATAGATGGCTCTGCTCCATACCTTCTGGTAATGAAGTGGCTTCTCATTTCCCCCCACTACGGACTTCCTTGGACTAGGTTATCCTGAACCAGCTCTAGGAGGATGTGCTAGAGCAGAGTCCCCTCTCCAGATGTCCTCCTCTCCTCTACTCATACACCAAACCAAAACATTTGCAGATTTTCTGGTACCAAGAGGAGTCTGAGATATTTAGAAGACACCACAGACTAATTGGAAAACTCTGATTGGGACCAGAGGCATGAACAAGACTGGGTTTGCAATCAGGCAAAAAGGGTAATTCATGATTTCAGAGTATTTAAAGGGAAAAAATCCATCTCTAAAACAGACCAAAGCCCACTGTTAAAGCATAAATTCTGAAATTCTGGGGATAATAAATTGTTTTTTTCCACCACCACCCTGACCCCAGGAGGGCCTGTAAATCAAGAAAACTTTAATGTAAATGTATTTATTTTATGGCCATATTGTATTGTGCAAGGCCCTGGGAGCATGATGAAGGCTGTTGGGGCATTGGAGGAGCTGTTCCCCAGACCTGCTGACACAGAGGAGAAGAGAAGGGTTAGCATGGAGCAACTCTGTCGGCCAGCTGCCTTTAGAACCTAACACTCTAACCATATATTAATTTAGCCTGGTAAGGAATATAAAAATCCAAAATTAATTGGGTGATCTAAAAGAATTGTTTCACTTATCTGGTTTTCCTGAAGTACCATCAAAGATGATTTCCCGCTAAATGATATTCCTGCTTCTTCCAAATATTGGATAGGATCCTGAGTCAAATGATATAATTATCTTTAATTCTCAAGGTCTCTCCTAGTACAGTGAACATCTATTTCTTTTTTGTTTCCTAGAATTTTCCCCTTTTGGGAAGCGGTCCCCCCTCACTCCTTGTGATCCTTTCTATCAGGAGGCTCCTTCTCCCAGGTAGCTTTCAAGGATTAATGCAGATTCTGGGGAAGCGATTTATATTCTTTCTCCAGAATCTTCAGCTTTTAAGTTCCATCTGAGCCATACGATCTTATTGCCAGATAAGATTCTGCTGAGAATGAAGCTAAGTTGTGGAAAGCAGCACTAGGAGCTAGAGACAGAGTGTTTGGTGTCTTGGTGGCATATTACTGAGCTCCTGGATTTTACAGTGCTTCTGAAGCTAGAGCCTCTCTTGAGTGAACTTTTTTTTTTTAATCCTCATCTGAGGACATTTTTTAATTGCTTTGAGAGAGAGAGAGAGAGAGGAAGAGAGAGAGAGGAAGAGAGGAAGAAAGAAAGGAAGGAAGGAAGGAAAGAAGGAAGGAAGGAAGAGAGGAAGGAAGGAAGAGAGGAAGGAAGGAAGGAAGGAAGGAAGGAAGGAAGGAAGGAAGGAAGGAAGAAAGGAAGGAAGGAAGAGAGGAAGGAAGGAAGAGAGGAAGGAAGGAAGGAAGGAAGGAAGGAAGGAAGGAATGAAGGAAGGAAGGAAGGAAGAGAGGAAGGAAGGAAGGAAGGAAGGAAGGAAGGAAGGAAGGAAGGAAGGAAGGAAGGAAGGAAAATGCAAGAGAGAAATAGTGATCAGTTGCCTTTACACACCCTAACAGGGGTCAAACCTCCAACCTGACCAGGAGTCAAACCTGCGATATCTTGGTCTACAGGATGATACTCCAACCAACTGAGCCACCTGACCAAGGCTGAAAGTTTGTTTGTTTGTTTGTTTGTTTTTAATCCCCAAATTACTTAACTTTGTTAGGATTTTCTCACTTGGAACTGAAGCTATCCTGACTAATACACCCATTTTCTAAGAAATGTGTTCACAATGAAGATATAGAAGGAAAGTTCTTTGATGGATTAGCCTTCTTTGCCCTTCCAGGAGAAATTCAGTTGCCACCCTCTGGGAAATGTACTCCCAAAAGCCACCAATGCCCCTATTTACATTTAAATAGTATGGGACACAGGACCCAGGGCACAAAACCTCTAGGCTGAGCCAAAAGAATCAACCTGTTGGAAAACATCCCCAGCGATGTACTTCTGTCCTAAAAATGAAGCAATGTGACTTGACCTATTACTTATCCCACTTTATATACTGAGGGCTATTTTCTTGAAAGGTGTGGTGGGAACATGCTACAAATAGAGGATGATATTTTTTCCTCCTCTTTTCCTCCGTTCCTGCCTTGGGAGGAAGGAAGACTTTATCAAAGTGGTTCTCTGTCATTCTTTATAGACATGTAGCTTTCTTTGCTTTCCTTAAATCAGGCTCTGAGATAAAATAACCCTCTATCATCTTAGAACAATGGTAGTAACTGGCATTTAAACATGATGATTTTTAGAAAATTATTCCACAAGATAGTTTAAAGACTACTATTATACTGGTTAAAATATCCTTGTCACACATATTATTTAACTAGAAAAATAATCTATAATTGGTATTGAAATACTGAATACAGATTCATGCCAGCCTAATAATAAGAGTTACCTGCGCTTTTAAGATTTTATTATTTAGTGATTCCTCTTTTGATTTGCAGAGGAGATCTTAAGTGCAGCTTCTATTGATCTCATTTATATAGTAATAAAGAGCAGCAGCAACACAGGCAGTTCAGAGCAATAACGCCCTGGGGTTTGGAGACAATAGGTATCTGTTATAAGGCTAGATAAAATGGGGCCATTTACTTTCCAAATCTGAGGGATTTCTGACAACATGCTTGAAGGATAGTTCTATTTTTTATAATACCTTTTGCTAAATGATGAAGCAGTTACTACGTTTTTGCTTGATAGTCAGGAGGACCCTGAGAGATAGTTGCTTATCGTGTAATTTTCAGAGAGCAGATTCTGAAATGGCTAAGAAAACTGACTTGTCTCAGTTTCTGCTCCTGTCTATTGCATGGTATAATTCTTGTCATGCTGATTTTTCACTGAAAAGAGGTCTACCTTAGTTGCTAATAAGAAGGCTTGGTGATCATCATCATCATCATCATCATTGTTGTTGTCATCATCATCGTAGTCATCATCATTATAGCAAACACTTAACTTTTTTTATGTAGCAGGAACTACCCAAGCCAATTACATATATCAATTCATTTAGCCCCCATAACAACCCAATGAAATAGATACTGTTTATTATCCCTTTTTCATAGATGATAAAACTGAGGCACAAAGAAGTTAAATAATTTGCTCAAGGTCACTTAACTATTAAGTGCCAAATCTAATGTTTGATCTAAATCTAGCTGCGAAGTCTGTACTCTTAACTGTCTACTCCATACTAGCTCTACACTTTGTGGGAGATCCATGGCAGGGTCTGCTCTGAAGCCCAGAATTTTCAGGCACAAAATAAGCACAATTACATAGGCTGCTTTCTTAGGGGTCTTTGGAGCTCTGTGAGTTTGAAGAATTATATTGAATTGGCGAAAAAGTACATTTGTTTTTTTCCCCATAAGATGGCTGTGTATCGCTTAGCTGTCTTTAACTTCATTTGAAACAATTTTGTTAGATCATATTGTGGCAGCTGTCATATCAGCATGCATTTTAAAAAGAAAACAAAATTGGTGAATTTTTGTCTAGCCATTTCAGTATTGAAGATGGAAAAAATATGCAACATTTTGGACATATTATGCTTTATTATTTCAAGAAAGGTAAAAATGCAACTGAAAAACAAACAAGGATTTGTACAGTGTACAGAAAAGGTTCTGTGACTGATAGAATGTGTTGAAAGTGGTTTGCAAAGTTTCATGCTGGAAATTTCTCATTGGACAATGCTCCATGGTCAGGTAGACCAGTAGAAGTTGATAGCAATCAAATCAAGATATTAACTGAGGACAATCAACATTATACCATGTGGGAGGTAGCTGACATATTCAAAATATCCAAATCAATAAAGTTATTGGTAAAAATGGAAAATATGTCCTTTATTTTATGGAAAAAACTAAATTGACTTTTTGGCCAACCCAATATTATAAATACTGTATTTATTATACTACTGTAATATGAGATTTCCCCTTTCGGGAGAGAAAGAGGGAAATCTGAGTCCCCTTTCTCATGAGTAATGCTGGAGAACATCAGTTTACTAGATATCCACCTATCATGCAGCCGTCAACCACGTTGGATCCAGGGGCTGACACCTCCACCTAACAGTCTCCTCCACTGCACCCATGTGGCTGCAAGCATGTTCCCTCTTACTCTTGTCCAAGGTGGTGAGGTGAGGGTTGTCATTTTTACTTAGTTCCAAGAAGGGTGCCCCTTTCTTTCAAGCACTTATTGCCATTTTCTTAGGAAGTTCCTTCCAGGAAAGTAGGAAATGGATGCCTTGTCACCCACTTTAAAAAAAAAAATAGAAACAGAGAGGGGTGATGTCCTCACAACACTCTCTATGCTGGTAATCTACAAAGCTGTGACCGCTAGCCAGGCTGACACCACAGGGCTGCTCTCCAAAAGAGCTGCCCTTGCTCCTGGTGCACCACCCTGACTCAGACACAGCTGAAAGTTTATCTGGGGACCATGTTCTAAGTTCCTTAGACATCCTACTTTCTTCCAAGGGCTCTCTGTCACCATTCTTATTATATTGTTACTAGAATGTTCTAACCTCTACTGGGCATTTGCAGTTAACCCCTTTAAGAAATAAGCCCTAGAAAAGTCAGTGGTACTGAAAGAAGCAGTATTTTGGAACCTTCCCCAAGCCTCCTCTTCTCCCCAAGGAAGAAATATACACCCAGAAGTTAAAGCCAAGTCCATGAGCCCAGCTGCCCTTCCTGGGGTTCGTTGGCCTTCTGGAGGGGGGACCATCTAAGAAACAACTTTAGGTCAATTATGTCATCAGCCACATGGGAATTCTGAGAGAAAGAGAGAATAAGGGAGAGGGAATAAAGGAGAGGGAAAGTGTGGAGGGGGGGGGGCAGAGAGAGAGAGAGAGAGAGAACTTGATTGGCCTGAGTTGGGTCATAGTCCAAGAGAGACAAAGCCATAGAGAGAGCAAAGGGAAGCAGTGTGTGTGGCATCCACAAAGAGCTTCTTGTTGCTTGCTGTTTCCACCCCCACTTGTAAGCAGCAAACCCTAATTTTTTCTTGGCTTTGATCTGTCTTGGTATAAGTCTCTTCTGGGTGGAGTGAATGAAGAGGGAAGAGTGAATGTCTCCTTAAAGTCTGAGATATGCCACTGTTCACAAAGATGAGCTGCAGGTGGACACAGAGACCTGAGGCCGCATGCCTGTACCTACAGGACGAAGCTTCTTTGGACTTAGGAAAGGTTAAATGGTTCTGCCTCTGGGTCTTTATTTGGCCACTTGCTTTGGCAGGTCTGGCTCTTGGCTTCCTTCATCATCCTGTGGCTGCTACAGAGAATTAATTTAAGAGTCAGAAGTCATCCTCCCTTTCTTCCTTTTAATGTTAGAGTACCCAGCAGGGGCTCTGGAACAGGTTGCTAACTAGTCCAATGCCCCAGAGACTCTGTTGAAATTGAGAGCCAGGCCTCAGAGTACCTTTCTCTCGTCTGGTGTCAGGCCATGCTCTTCTACCAAAACTGGTGAGCATGGCTATGGCTGCCATAGGAAGTTGCGGGGATCTGTTACCTTGGGCATCTCTGTTTCTTTTCATGTCTAACATCAAACATGTTGCTAATAGCAGAAAGCTCATAGCAGATTTGGAGGGCAAGGGGTTGTACTGAAGGTTTTTAGTCTTTATGTCCCAAACCTTCTTTCTAAAGCTATAACTATTTGGTAACATTTGAGGGGAGTGTTTTATAATATAAGAAGAAAGTCTAATTGAAATATGGTTCTATAAGCTGAAAAGAATATAAAAAGAGAAGTTTGGTTTCTTTTTTAAAAGCTACAGAATATCATGGTGTGGATGGTGTGCATGGACATTTCTGAGAGCTCAAATAAGATAAAAGCATTTCCAAGTATTAACCCCCTTCTCCCAGTCCACGTTTACTCACTTGTTCTCATTTGTAGGATCATATCGGGGAAATGGATCATGGTCGTTATCATTAAAATCATAGCTAGCCTCTGGATCCTAAAGAGACAATAAAAATAACACTACAGCATCATAAAAATAAAACAGCACTTCCCAAGCCTCCTACCCTATCCTATTTTCATCCGGGCTGAGAGCTTGAAAGTCTGCATGTCAGAGTTTCTGGCCCCGTGGCTGATCATTTATTATGCCCATAAACCAGGCAGAGACAGAAAAGTGAGCCAGCATCTAATTCTCAGTGAATGTCACCAAACCAATAGCTCATAGAAGCTCGTAGGATGTTAAAACCAGAGGAATCAATTCAGTTAATTCAACCACATCATGTCTCAAATGAGAAAATTGAGGTTCAGAGAAGTCGAATGACTTAACCAATCTACAGAGCTCGGTAGCAACACTTTGACACCCTTGTCTCTCATGAATGTACTGCAAAGAGGTGGCTTAGGTCCACAATGATCTCTTTCAGCATCCCCAGTTATACTAAATAAACTCGTAATTTAATTAAAGAGGGTGTGCTCAACATTTTAAACAAGCTTCCAGGCTCCACCCCCTTTTCCAACAATAGTGCTACACTGAAACATCTCCCACGTAGGAATTCTATCACTGCTACTGCCACTTCTCTGTATTTTCCATACCTTTTAATACTTCCTATTCTTTATCTCTTCTTTTCCTTCCTTTCCCCTTTACTCTTCAGCTGCAGAATGTGGATGAGTGGAAAGGATGAGAGAAAGACAAGGGGCAGTCTTAAAGATGAAATACTGATCTAAATAAAAGCCCAAGATATTATGGAGAGCTTCAAAAAAACAATTAAGTAAATCCTTTTCATTTACTTATTACCCATTTTTAATAAGGTTTTCTTTTCTCAGCTTGTCATTTTGGCACTGTTCATTGCACACTTTGAATTTTCATGTAAGGAATCACATTCACGTAACTTCACAGTGTGAGACGTACTGACCCATAGGGGTGTGAGGAGGAAGACTGTAAAAAGATCTCAGGCATCGGACTTGATTTGTTTGCTTTCATGCCACCAATACTGAGTAGTAGAGAGTCTGAATGGCTTTTAATCATTTAGTTGGTGTAAATGCCTTTTCCCACCACCAGTGCACATGTTTTTGTACAGTCTTTAGCTCTACTAAATTCTTTCAATGCTCCCTGATACAATGAGTTCATATGGGCTGGTGGGGAGGTGAGCAAAGTGGCAATACCTTTGCCCATCATTCTATGGGCCAACATTCGAGCAGCCTTCCGCTTGAGGAAAGGAAAGCCTGAACCGTGTGTTTGTGTAGACAACTACTTAAGTTGTAAGTCATGGGAGGGCCCAGACTCACATAATTGGCATAGATGTCTGTGTGATTCCACTCCAAGCCATCATCCAGTACAGTGATAACAACTCCTTTGCCTGTGATGCCTTTTTGCCAAACAGGTATCACATGGAGATCCAGCTTGGGCAGGGACGCAGTCATCCTGGTATCTTGCTGGTAAAGGAAAACAAAGAAGCATCGGTAAAATTGTAATCAACTTGCTGCAAAATGAGAACTGAAGCCACAGTCTGGGGATCCATCTTTCTTTTTCCTAGGGTCACTCTCCTCTTTAGAAGAAGAAATTAAGTGAAATAAAAACAAAGTTGAGGGTAGGGCCAAGTGAATCATCAGAGAGCTGCTCTTTCCCCAGTTGTTCCAATGGAAAATCACTCAAAAGAATGAATCGCCCTTGTCCCTTCTCTTTGAGCTGCATGGCTTCAAAGAAGCAGTTTGTCCCCAAGTTCCTTTCATTTATAATGACATGCTTGAGCATTTCATCCACCTAAGCTTTACTGGATATTCTATGTTTCCATTCCCCACCGCCTCCCCCCCCCCCCAAATCCTAAGCCTCTGTTGCCACAATAAACCTACTTTATATTGTCTGGTTCACCATCATTTGTGGATTTTTTAAATAACTTTTCTGAAAGAAAAAGCAGAACTTGGAATGCCCAGGAGGTTGTGTTCTCACTAGGACTTGCAGTTTAATTGCCTATTTACAAATATGAGTGGTTTAGAGAGCAAGTGTCTATGAGAGGAGTTTTGGGGTTTTCTTTTTCCAACAGCATTTCCGATAGTTACATCACGTGGGGCTGCAGGAGAGAAAAGCTGCACAGCAAGGGAATGCAAGTAGGAGAAGCATCTGAGAGAGATGCATTAGAAGAGAGCCAGGTTTCTGGGATCAATAAGGAATTGATAAATAACAACAGTCAAAAGTGTCAGTGAACAGACTGCCCTCTGGCTGATGCTCTTCAGAGACAGGTGGGGGGAAATAACACCTTACTAACCAAAATGAAGCTGAATTATAGGAGGTTGGAACTACATACAGATTGTTGAATAAAGCCAGGGAAGTAGACCTCTATGTTAGCCACAGGAACAATCATAAAATATGATTGTTAAGAATAGGGCCTCTGGAGCTATGAATTATGACCCCACCACTAGTAACCATGTGATTTTGGCAAGTGTTTCAACTCACCAATGTGTCTGTTTCTTCATCTGTTAAATGGGCATAATTGCAATATCTACAATGTAATTTTGTAAGAATTAAGTTAATGCATGTCAAAGACTTAGAATAGTATTTGGCACACTGTAAATGCACAGCTCTTAGCTAATGAGTCTCTTCTGCAATGAGCAAGTAATGCTTAAGTTAAATGGAATACTACTTGGCCATAAAAAAGAAGAAAGTTTTATGCTTTGTGACAGCACAGATGGACCTGAAGAATATTATGCTAAGTGAAATAAGCCAGTTAGAGAAAGACAAATACCATATGATTTCACTATTGTGTGGAATCTGATGAATAAACAGAACTAACCAGCAAAATAGAGACAGACTCATAGATACAGAGCAGGGTGATAGCTCTTGGGGTGGGAGGTTAGGGAGTGGAGGGATTGAGCGAAAAGAAAAAGGATTCATGGACATGGACAACGATGTGGTACATGTAGGGGGAGGGGAATATAAGGAGGATAAATCATAATGGAAAATACAATAAAAAATAAAACATTAAAAAAAATGGAGTTAAAAGGAATGGATCCCCTTCCCCATCTATTATGCAACAAACATAACTTAGCTTATGGTTGTCATCAAAATTTATCTTTTTTAATATTCTTAAAACTTTTATTAACATATACTACTAATATAGAGGCTTTACATTAAAACAGAAGGGAGAATACTTTGCAGGCAAGCAGGAACACTTACAATTTCTCCACTCAAAACCCACCTTCCAATAAGGATTTGGTAACTATCTTAAAGGCAGAATGGTATGCAAGTGTGGACATCTGCAAATATTTTTTGTCTTTCCTTGTGTTCATTGCTTTAGCCTTGTTAAAAAATTCTTACCTGTAAGCCTATAAGAATTGACACTCAGAAGTTTATATACCGAATCATGTTTACTCTATTCTTTGGGTGATTTAAAGGGTTCTGACCAAATGTGATTTTTGACATGAATACTATTTTGGAATCCCTAACTTGCAAGACATGATCCATCTGCACTTATTCCAGGTAAGCTTAAGAAGAAAAGAAGGCAGCCCTGACTGGTGTGGCTCAGTTTGCTGGGTATTGTCCCACGAAGCAAAATATCACCAGTTAGATTCTCAGTCAAGGCACACGTCTGGGTTGTGGGGTTTGGTCCCTGGTTAAGGTGCATACAAGAGGCAACTGATAGATGTTTATCTCTCACATTGATGATATTTTTCTCCCTCTCTTTTTCCCTCCCTTTCCCTCTCACTAAAAATAAATAAATAAAATATTTTTTTTAAAAAAAGAAGACAAGCAGGCAACAACCCCTCCTCTCACAGCAGCTGAAGATCTGTGTTTCAGACATTCTCATCTGGTAAAAGAGAATATCCAGATCCTGGAATGTACCAACAGCCTGAATCTCCAAGTAACAGCCCTCTGCTAAATTTTCCATCATTAAAAAACAAACAAACTATCTATTGTATAGATGTAGCAAAATAAATTGCCAGGGACCTACATGGTTCTTCTGTAGGGACTTACCAAGTACCACTGCTGATTCCACATGGGATCATTGAAGAGATGTAGTGCTGAGTCTCTCAGAATGGAACGTTTACTTCTCTCTTTTTCATACTGTTGTTCAGCCCATATCACCTACAAGAAGTTTTGTAGCAAGAAAAATCAACAGCCAAGTAGCCACCTCTGTATAATTATCTTTCTTCCAATACCTTTCCCATCAGAATTCAGGCAGCTTCACAAAGTTTTTGTTTAACTACAGATCACCCTGACAGCTCAGTGAGAAGGGATTGCCCACTGGGGAGACGAACATTTCCTCCATTACAGTAAAGTGTACCTTTAGGGGGAGGAGAGGAGTCAGTGAACTGATGATCACCTCTAATTATTTGTACCGTGATTACAGTGGAAACAAAAGTTCTGCCTGCTTTCATCAGCAAATGAACCGTAATACCCATTTTTTATATTGAGGTTCCATGGCTCTGTGGCTGCAAATTTGTTCATTTTCATGGAAGGAGTCAACAAGCTAAGAGATCCCTAAGACTGTTGTTATGTTGCTCTTACAGCTTAATTTCTCTTTCTTTATGCACAAAAGGTAGAAATTGCAAATGTTACACAAGACCGGAAAGGTGCTATGTCTTTGCAAATCTGAAACCCTGGCTCCCCTGTGCTTCAACCTCCTGCTTAAGAGTATTTAATATAAGAAACAGATCCAGGGTGATGAATGAGCACTACTGGCCATGCATGCTTACCATTAATTTAGCCTCATGTATTATGCACAGAGATCTGACAGTACAAAAATTACCTGCCCCACATTTACGGCATAATCCTATTATACTTAAGGTCCTGAGAGGCTGAGGGGCTGCCTTGTGGTTATATTCATTATGAGATAATACCATGCTCTTATTTTGCTGGGCAATATGACGGTCTCCTACCCTAATACATGAGGACAGTCCAGTGTGTGGTAGAATATTGTCAATGTGAGGATATTTATGAATCAGATGCAAAGATAAAAACTGAAAAATAATGTGCAATTAAAGGATAAAACCACCCACTAGCACTGAATTTTCAATTAGAAAAACACTGCAAACCTATTTTAAATATTAGAGGGACTTGAGAGCTAGAAATTAGTCACTATAATTTATTTTTAAAGTGCTTGTATTTTCAAGCTTAATTGTTTTGGCTTAAAATACCCAATGCCTGGAGTACACTGCCTGTATCTGAGTCAGTCTTTGAAAGTGGGCTGCTATGGAACAAGTACTGATTTTTGAGGAAAAGATTAACTTACAGGTGGAGATTTCATTAATGGTCTTGTAAAGATGGAGGATTGCTCCATTTCAGAGGGCTAATTTGAAGGATGTTATCGCCATTAATAGAGCCAATAAAATGACAATCAAAAGCAATTTTTAAAAGTGGAATATAAGAAGAGGCACTCTGCCTCCTGATCACATAAACATCCAATTGTTGGATACAATGTTGTAATCAGTGTCATTCACTCTGAATCCCATATTAATCTCTATGAGAGCAGGCCAAATGGAACAGAAGAGATTGGTAGTATCTTTCTATCATGTATATAATAGGTATAATGTACTTAATTGTAAATAATCCTTTTGATTTGGAAAGATCATTAAAGATCACCTAGTCCAACATTCCACTCAAGCTTCTATGGGTTCTAGGATTTTTTCCTACAATTAATTTATTCTGCAGATAATTTTATAGGATCTTACAGACTTCTTTTCTTATAAAGTTATGTTAGAGAGTAAATTCTTAGCTCTTCTTCATTATTCCTTGAGATTTCTCCCCAAAATACACTATTAAGGAAATATCTAAAGAACTGAGGCATCTGTTCATTTTATTGTGATTAATTTGAGTAGTAACAATAGTTAGGTATGCTCCACTCTGTCCAGTTTTGCTCTATGAAGATAAGAAGGGTGGTCAGTTTGATTCCTTGTCCACTAATGTCAGGCATACATTTAGTGAATGAGGAAATCTCTGTTTTTTGCCCAAGGACTAAACCTAGCCAGAATCCTGGAAGTTAGCCTCCTTTTCAGAGCCCACAGATAATAAACCATCTGCCTTGGGATGGTGAAGGAAAGACTTCACTGCACCAGCACCTTTTAAAGTAGTGTTCTGGGCTTCCAATTTGATCTCCTGCGTCTAGCTATTTACTTGAGTAAAAGCAAGCAATGAGTGTATATGAGATGTAGGTCACTGTTTATTGTCCTGAGACATCATTCTTTGTCTAGGTATAGTATCTTCTTTTTTTAAGATTTTATTTATTTCTAGAGAGAGGGGAAGGGAGGGAGAAAGAGAAGGAGAGAAACATTGATGTGCCAAAGAAATATAGATTGGTTGCCTCTTGCACATCCACAGCTGGGGACCTGGCTTGCAACCCAGGCATGTGCCCTGACTGGGATTTGAACCATTGACCCTTCGGTTCATAGGCCAGTGCTCAATCCACTGAGCCACATCAGCCAGGTCTGATTGATTTTTTTACATTTGAACAGTATTAATGCATATCTGGTCATTCCCTACCCTCATAATCTCTTATTACTTTTTAAAATTCTATACTTGCAGAACAAATGAAATAGCAAATTATTTCACAGATTTTGAATTCCACAAATTTCAATAGTTCTAATACCTTTCTTTCACTTAATTCTTTACTTTCTGGGAAGTTGAAAGGTTGTGTTCTATCTCTTACAAAGCTTCTATAATTCTCTAGACTGTCCCAGGCAACAGAAATCATGTATTCAGACCCTGACTGGTGTGGCTCAGTGGGTTGGACATTGTGCCACAAACCAAAATGTTGCCAGGTGGATTCTTAGTTAGGGCACTTGCTTGGGTTGCAGGCCAGGATCCCAGTTGTGAGTCTGCGAGAGGCAGCCCAGTGTTTCTCTCCCTCTCTCTGCCTCCCTTCTCCCTTTCTAAAAATAAATAGATAAAATCTTAATAAAAAATAAATCATGTATACAGATATCAGGCCAGCCAGGATAAATTCCATCAGTGTGCACATTTTCTAGGCAGGCAACATTGTTATGGAAATTGTAATACTTCCAGTATAATCAACATTTCTATTGATGTTTGCTAACCTTAAAAACAGATTTCAAAAATCAATAAATACATTATACATACATTCAAATTGCCCCCACATTATTTATGTATATTCATTCTAGAAATATTCTGCTGTTACCTAATTATTGAATATGTATTCAAACCAGGATAAAAAAGAGATCAAATGTTTTGGATCAAACAACATAATACTTATGAAAACATCCTTCTTTTGAAGACGTGGATTTAAAGCTCCCTCATAAACACTGGTTTCCTATACAACCAAACTAAATAGAAATAGCAGAATGTTGTTTTCAATTACAGTGAAATAGTATTAAAAGCAGGGTTCATATATTATACTTCTTTGGCATCCACACATCAGATACTGAAGTGCTTGGTACATAACAGGCATAAAATAAAAGGTCATTGATTGATTGTATTGTCAAATATTTTAATTGGTGCTGCCACTTTATTTTCAATATTTACTTTCATGCCCTTAGACTGGATTTGTGAGCTGGTGTTATTTATACATGTAATTTTAGTTAATCTAACCAATTCAATCCAATCTGGTTATTATGTACATTTATAACCTTATGGAAATAACAAGAAACACTACAGATAAATAATTGCGATCACAAAAAGAAGAATCACACTTGTGAAGTGCTCTGGCTCTTGCCGCAGCCTTGGAGAAAGCAGATTAGTCAGGTGGGTTTGAAGACACTGCATAACACTTACACGGTCATCATCAGATAATCTCTTAGTGATATGAAGGGCACTCCTTCGAGACCTTCTGGGATGGTTTTTATGTCTGAATAAGTAATGATTTTCAAGTGATCCAATCTATAAAAGAAAAAAATTAAAATTAAAATCTACTTTTCAAAATAAGTATATATGGGTGAGATTGAAACCCAGCTAAATTAGAGACAGCTTTATCAAGCCCATTACTTTCACTTGAAGTTAAGTATTTTCCTAATGAGGAAGATACTGATAGAAGCCGTTGCTCTCTTGTTAGTGTGTTGAGGGAGATGAACCTCATGAAATTACCATTGGGCTCCCACTATCCTTGGGGGTTGGCAGTGCTTCTGTTTCACAAATTTCAGAGTAACTCCACTTGTTTTTCTATGTGACAATATTGTATGGGTAGACATTTCTTTTTTAAAAGCCAATTTTATCAAATTCATTCTTCCAGAGAACACTAATTTGCAGAAAGCAGGCAAACCCTTTGGGTACTAATGATCCGGGCCACATTCAGCTAAAACAATTTGTTGTTGTTATAAAATATAATCATTGAATCCATAGTGGTAATTCTTATAAGCTACCAGCAGTGACCATTAGACTTTCCACCAGTTAAGGCTTTGTGGGAAAAACCAACATGCCACATTTAGGACAGGTGTAAACTTCCCTGCGTAGCCCTGGCTGGTAGCTTAGTTGGTTAGAACATCATCCCAATATGCCAAGGTTATGGGTTCCATGCCCAGTCAGGGCACAGATAAGTAGAATAACAAATCAATATTTCCATCTCTCTCTCTCTCAGTCACTCACTCAATGAAAAAAACAACAACAATAAAACAAACCTTTCCTGGATGACTATCAACACCTTTGGTTCATTTAGAACTATATTTGTTATTATTTTAAGCTAGTGTCTCTATCAAAATAGTACTTAATTTGAAGCCCTGTATTTCTTTTTAAATTAAAAGATAAACAATTGACAATGGGTTGTTTCTGAAGAATTATATTCTTTAAATTGGTGGTTCTCATCACTTAGAGAATTCTTAAATAGAGATCCCTAGGCCCTGCTCAAAGCCTGACCCTCAGGGAGTAAATCTGTTGTAAGTCTTGACTGAGTTGGGGAGGAAAAAAACCCACTAGTTATAAAAAAGATCACCAGTGCTTAGCTTTGTTCCTTTGATCAAACTGGTTTTCATCCCCCCCCTCCAATCCTAGCTTTATCCTGAGGCCTTACAAAGCTCAGTATAGTGATGCTAAATTAGTGTGAACAAAAGGAGAAATAAGCAGAACCAGGAAAGCATTGTTAGTTTTTTTTATAAAGAATTGTTATTTTCAAAATGTTTGTTAGTAATGCCATTTTAAATGGAAATGCCTAAAGAAAATTTAGCATGTGCAAATGATGTGTGACTATGTCATCCCTTCCTGGAAGATCCTACCAAGAATACTGGCTTATTGTTTTTTAGTTTGTAGACTTATGTTTTGAAAGGCAATTCCCATAATGAATGGTCTAGGTTTGATATATGCCTGGGGCTAGTAGGAGAGAAAAGGAAGTGGGATTTACCTTTTGATTTCTCCCACAATCTCCTTCCACAGTTTCCAGTGTTATTTAGCTGTTCAAAGGATACAGGATTAAGTCCCTAGTTCCTCCCCACCTCCATAGGGCACAACATATTTCCATGATGCCCACAGCACACTCCAGTACAATTCCATCCACTATACACTCTCTTCATTAGATACTCACAATTCCTTTCAGTTTCCAAATTACTACTGGGCAGCTGTCTTTATATCTCCCTGTTTCCCACAAGCTGTTTTCTATAACTGGAGTGCCTTCTCCAATTTCATCATGTTCTCCCATCAACCTTGGACTCTTCTTCCTAAACGCTGTGCAAATGTTCCCTCCTTTGTACTGTCTTCTTTCACCCTTCCCCAATTCCCTTCCATCTTCAATCCTTCAATCAAAAAAATATTGAGACTCTGGGTACAGCCATTACTAGCACAAATTACATGTATTTACAACCATTCATTTCTAAACCACTCTCTTCTAGATTCTTGATTTTTTTTTAAGCGTCTTTTCCTCCTGTTAGTCCTCAGCCCTTAACACAGGGACTGGCAAAGAATAAGGTCCGAGCAAAAGCAAAATTCTTGATCTTCTTCTGGGAAGCAGAGATCAATCTGTGTACTGACTTTCCTGTGGGGCATTTCAAAGACAGTTTGGTTCATAAAGTTGGAGAATGAAGCCTCTGGCAAACGGATAGCGCGTTCCCTAGTGGATTCGATCTATTGCACAGCCTACACCCACACAGATTACTCATCTGTGACTTCAGCCGCGTCTCTACCACCACCTCCAGAAAACAAGAAAAAAAAACGCGCCAAAATGTTTTACAACTCCCTCCTCCCCGGCTCCAACTTCCAAGGCAAGAAGTGAAGGCTGATTCTAAGCCAAGGAAAAGGAAAAAAACTTACATTAGAACTCACAACCCCTGGGTTCCCACGGAATTGCACCAGCTGAGCAGCCCTCCCCTGGTCAATGCCTTAAAGCCCCTGCCTCGCCCCCAGCTGTCTATTAATGCAGCCCTCACTCGGAGGCAATAGTTTCCCTCACGAGCTGAAACCCCCAGGGAAGCAATTATGCATTTGGCCGAGAAACAAGAAAGAAATAAATCCTTTCCTCACAGTCAATTCTGCAGTTTGAACCTCCGGGGCGGGGGCGCTGACCTAGCAAAGTTGTGAAGCTTGGACTTCACAAGTTTTTGGTGACAACCTGGGGCTCCAGGTTTACGTCTTTTACCCACCTCCTCTCCTGCCGGCTCCCCAGGCCACCCCGCGGGACCCCCAGCCTCTGGGTCACTAGGACCAGCCGTTGGCGCTCTTCCAATGCCCTGGCCGCGCCCCTAAAGGCTTCCAGCCGACACCTCCAAGCCTGTTTAGCCCCTTCCATCAGGACGTGGGTCTGATGCTGCCATATTGAAAAGAAGGAAACAGCTCCTGACGCAGACTAGCTGAGTCCCAGAGGACAGAGCGCACACTGCCTCTCTGGGGGCGCCTGGTTGGTAGCAGCTGCGTGTCTCTCAAGTTCTGTGAATAAGCGTGGAGGGATTTTTCTTCAAACCCTGCAGGAACGCATTTCAATTCCAGAGCGAACAACAGCAAGAATAAGCTCTAGCCAGCTGCAACGGCTTCGTTCAGCCTGGCTGCGCCCAGCCCAAACAATAAATAATGCAAACCTCTCTCCAAGCCTGCTGGCGCGAGAGCTGAAGAAGCTACTGCTCTTTGCCACAGGGCTCAGGAGAGTGCAGCCTGGAACTCACACTTGGGAGATCGTGCTCCAGTCCCGCCAGTCCCCTAGGGCCCCAGAAAGTTTCTTGAAAGTGCAAACTCTTACCTGACCCAAAAGGTCATAGCCCAGCTCCTCGGCTATGGCCGAGGCTGCTTCTGGTCCCCCAGGGATCTCCGCCGCCCATTCGTTCACAAACTGTCTCTTCGCTTTTACACTGTTCAGTGCACACCAAGTGCAAAAGAGAACGAAAGCAGTGCACTGCAGAGTCCAGGCTCTTCGCTCCATAGCTGACACACTCGCTTGCACAGAAGTGGGAAGCAGAGGGGAAAAGAAGCAAGACAGGAAAAAAGCCAGAAAGATTCACTCCTTCCACCCTCGGGCTCTGGACCACTTCTCGCCCGGTTGCTCTGCGAGGAGATAGGAGGGACGCGAGGAGAAGCTGGGCGGTGGCGGTGGCGAGCGCTAAGTGCAGTTCTTTCGTCTCCCGGCTGAGTGGAGCCCCAGCCCTTCCCAGCTGGAATGGAAATGAGTGTTTACACGTCAAATCTACGAAAGCCATCTCTTGACGTCAGATCTACCTGGACTAAGATCTGGATGGTATTCCTGGCGGGGTGGAGAAGCGGCTAAAATAAGCAGTGAGGGATTATGAAAAGGAAGGAACCGTTTGCTGGGATCAGTTAACTCTGTCCCTGTGTAAATTCTGTAGCTGTGAGAAACACCTTCACGTCTGAAAGAGAAGTGCCCCCACTTGAATATAACTACCCAGAACCAGAGGCTGGGAGTGCAGCACACTTTCCCTCCCTCCTGCCCGTTTTCTTTATATTTACTTGATTATCTACTGTGTGGGGGAAAGGAGGGAGAGGGATTCTTATAATGGCCCCGGGGGCGCCAATCAGCACCTGCTATTAAAGAGCAGGTCTCGTAAATCTTTCAAACCGGATAGTGGCTCGAGGGCAGCAGGAGGGAAGGTTCTATTCCCCAGATTCTGATCTAAATTGCCTAAGAAAATGAGCACATCTGGAAGACAATCTTAGAGCAACATCTTTAAAAATGTATTTTTAACCCATTCAAACCACCTCAATTAACAAGTTTACTTACTTCTTTCTTTCCTCCGTCTCAATCTCAGGCAAACAATATCTAAAATTCTATTCCAGACATTGCAGAGCCCAGTATCACCCAAATGATTAGGCACACAATTTTTAAAAACAAAATTATTTTCTTTATTCATCAGCGGGGGGCGGGGGGGTCAAGGGACCCAAATGCTGTTGTGTTGACTCAAGGAGAGAAAGAGCAGGTTTCATCAACTCCGAACTTTCCATTTTTTCCTGCAATAGAGCTCTTTACTTTGGTGTTAAACTGAATCTGTTCCATTACTTTCCCATAAAATACACAATGTCTTTTTGTGAAAGGATGTCTTCTGTGGAAAGAGAATAAGCAAATGTGTGAATGAACCCCCCACGCTAGAGAAATGAGTTTAGTCTACATTGTTGGAGCCCATTCTGATCCTGAGGGGTTGGTTGAACCTGGCGGGGAAAGCCCCGGTAAGTAGTATTCAGCACCGAGGAATGGACAGCGCCAAATGCACTTGGGTTAGGCGCTGCCCTTCCTTCGGAGCCCCAAGAACTGCCGCCCTTCTGCAACGGGCCGGAACCAAGCTGTGTTTCTTTTGTTCTGTGTCTTTCTCCTCTTTTAAATAGAAAACAGAAAATTGAACATAGGGAGAAGTGTGGTTTAGATTCATGATCGTGACTACTTACAAGGAACTCAGGGGAACGTGTTGGACTCAGTCCAAAAGTAAAATTGCAGGTGATCAACTCGCATGTGCGAACATTTTTTTTCCTAAAAAAAAAAAAAACCTCCCAAACGCTGGGGGGCGCAGCCTATTTTAGAGAGAGAGAGAGAGAGAAGAAAAGTGATAAGATTAGGAAGAAGGCACATTAACTTGTGGAGAAAGAAAGCAAAAGATATCTTTTGCAGGAAGTAAATGAAACTACATTTAGTGGAGAATGATGCTAAGTAGTGCTCATTGTTCATTTGCCTCCATGTTTGCAGAAATGTGGGAGATGATCTTTAAACATAATGCTTCTTAACAAAAACAAATGCCAATGTTAATTAGTCATGTGATGCAGTTAAGTGTATCACAATAATGTGAGTAACTCTCACATAAGATGTGGAATGGGCTCAGATTGACAGCTCTTCTGTCTGCTCTAAAAATTTACATGTGTGAGTGCTGAGGTCTGAGTGAACTGCCCTCTTTTCCCTTCATGCCTCAGCCTGAATGGTGGCCTCAAGCTCTCTAGGGTGTTTCATTCTCACAGTAGACAGATGCTATGTGCTAGCAAAGCAAGAGAAACTTTGACTAATGTTTAATAGTGGTAGGTAAGGTTAGAGCTGGAACAGGTTTGCCCCTTTCCTATTACTGTTCAAGAAAATCAGTTTTGCAGTGTTGGCAATGAGGTCAGTGTCCCATTAATGAACCATTTGTCTTAAATGAAACACTATGCAAACCTGGAATAAACATTTGGTTGATGTATTTTATAGGTTAAACTATTGTAGGAAGGTAATATCTCCATCCAAACAATATATATCAGTAATTTATTCTGAAATTGACTGAATTTTATCTTATGGACTGTATTTGCCACAATTTCTGGGATGTAGACAAAATGAATGTTTGCTAGGGGTGTATATATAGATGTAGAATCCATACAACTTTGTCATATAAAGGGGTAGCTAGCCCTATTCTGCTGCGTGGATCAGAGTAATAACTTCCAAGCCCATCAGTGTTTATATAGAAAAGCCAATTATCACTCTTAAGTTAGTTTTAATAGCATTACAGTCATCTGATTAATCTTTATATAAAACAGGATAATTCAGAAACTGAAGAAGATTGTATTTCTACTATGAATTATCCAGTGAGTGTCATGTCTTTGAGAGTAACAGAAACAAGGCCAATATAAGCAGGAAGTAAGAATATGTTCTGAGATCTATAGATCACCATACTTCTTTAGTCTTAAAAACAATTTTTAAACCTTTTGTTACTGTGAAATAAAGTACAAGTGCACAAAACAATGTGCTCAATAATTTATCACAAAGAGTAAACACCATGTAACCATTGAGGTCAAGAAAAAGAACTTTTACCCTGGCTGGTGTGTCTCAGTGGACTGAGTGCCACTCCCCACTGGAGGGCATGTGAGAAGCAACCACTTATTGATGTTTCTCTTCCTTCCCATCTAAAAATAAATAAATAAAATCCATTTTTTCAGAAAGAAAAAGAACTTTGCTAGCCCTTCAGAATAATATTCCAAGATTTTCAGGAGGCATAGGAGAAGTGAAGGAATACCATAGGTTTAACATTTTCCAGTTGTGCAGACTTACCTGTTTCCTTTGTAACAGTAACTTTGATTAAGACAAATCTGTGATTAATTAGTCTTTAATTAAACTAGAAGGTATTTGATAACAGAATATAGTATAGAGGCAAATATACCTACAGCAGTGTTTCCCAACATAAAAAATGACAATACTTGTATGGCATGCTGGGGTAAACTGAAGGAAATTTGAGGACACTTGTATGGGGCTTGGTAAAGAAATTCATTATATCTTCTTTATATAAAATGATTTTGGTGAGAAAATAAAATATAATATTTGGGGAAGTATATTAAAATTGAATATAGAGTACTTTAAATTGAGAAATATGGATATACTTATAACTTTTGTCTCAAGTTTTATGTTTGAAAGCCTATATACTATTTCTTTTAAAAATATTTTTCTTTATTTATTTTAAAAATATTTTATTTATTTTTTAGAGAGGGGAAGGGAGAGAGAAAGAGATGGAGAGAACATCAATGTGTGGTTGCTTCTCACACATCCCCCACTGGGGACCTGGTCCACAACCCAGGCATGTGCCCTAGATGGGGAATCAAACCAGTGACCCTTTGATTCACAGGCCAGCACTCAATCCACTAAGCCAACTAGCCAGAGTATATATACCATTTCTAATCAAACCATTTTAATTATAATGTTTTCAAATTCTTGATAGCTGCTGTCAATGAAAAATCTTACATGCAGAAATAGGGAATAAATATTTTGAAACAATTTTACAGACATCAAAACATTTGATTTTCAATATAGCAACTTTTCCTTTTATTATCTTACTAAATCTACCATTGGAATGTCATAAAAGGATGCTGTAGGTTTAAAATTCATCTAAATTTTATATGTCAACTCTTACAACATATTAAAAGTCTCGAAAAACACATGCCTTTTAGAGATGTTGCTATGCACCTACTTTGCTACAAATGGATATGCATTTGTTTAATGTGTGGAAAGATGATAGTGGGGCCACCACCTAAATATACATGGCTGACCTTTTCATTGCCTATCCTCCTGTGGCCAAATTTTGGTGGGCATGCTATGCTAATTAAGCACTTAGAACAGGAACTCCTCTAGCAGATCCACAGATCCTTTTCCCATGATGGAAAGGATATGCTTGCAGCAAGTTGCTGAAGTAGATATCAAGGTGATAGACATTCATTTAACTTGATTGAGCCAGCTGCCATGAGGGGTAAGTGTCACTATTATTTTTTAAGATTATTTACTTTATTTTTAGAAAGAGAAGGGAGGGAGAGAAAGAAAGGGAGAGAAACATCAATGTGAGAGAGAAACATCAATCGGCTTCTTCTTGAACATACCCTGAACAGGGACCAAACCCACAACCCAGGCATATGCCCTGACTGAGAATCAAACTGATGACCTTTTACTTTGCAGGGCAATGCCCAATCAACTCAGTCACAGTGGTCAGAGCTGCATCGCTAATTATGATTGACTAATTGATAATCTGGTTGGGCCTTCTTCCCAGGAGCCCAGGATCAAGCAACTTGCCCGGCCTTTCCAAAGGATGAGATGACAAAATATCTTAAGAGACATCTATAATTCCACCATTTGGGAAAGTTCTGTTCTATGGAAATGGAAGTAAGATACTAATAAAGTCCATACACTGAAAGGCTCTGAGGTGGATAACTAATTTTAAAGGATTTTATGAATGAACTAGACAAACACTTGAACTCTTGAATTTAATATAAAATTAAATTATTAGAATTGAAGAAATTGGTTCTATTAATTACAATTATTAAAAATGATCAGTCATTCCTAATGAAAGCTTATAATTAAATGAAGTCATATACAAGTATTTATTAACACTTTTTCTTTCTTTAGAACAGGTTATTTTTGTTTGGTTGGTTTGTCTGTTGCTTTTGTTGTTTCATTTTGGTTTTTTATTGTATTTTTTTACCATTACCATTTAGTCCCCTTATGTCTCCCTCCCCTCCATAATCGCCACACTGTTGTCCATGTCCATGAGTCCTTTTTGCTCAGTCTCTCCACCCCCTCACTTCTTCCCACCCTTAGCCATCACACTACTATCTACAAGTTTGTCTCTATTTTGCTTTGTTTAGTTCAGTTTGTTTGTTAGATTACATACATGAGTGAAATCATATGGTATTAGTCTGTCTCCGGCTGGCTTATTTCACTTAGCATAATGTTCTCCAGATCCAACCATACATTTATGGCCAAGTAGTATTCCACTGTGTAAATGTTCCATAGTTGTTTTATCCACTGATTTACTGATGGACACTTGGGCTGCATCCATATCTTGGTGATTGTAAATAATGTTGCAATGAACATAGGGATGCTTATATTCTCGTGAATTAGTGTTTTAGATTCCTTCAGAGAAATCTCCAGAAGTGGGATTGCTGGGTCAAAAGGTAGAGCCATTTTTAATTTTTTTATGTATTTCCATACTTCTTTCCACAGTGGCTGCACCAATCTGCATTCCCACCAAGAGTGCAAAAGTGTTCCCCTTTCTCCACACCCTCGCCAGCACTTGTTGTTTGTTGATTTATTGATGATAGCCATTCTGACAGCTGTGAGATGGTATTTCATTGTGGTATTTCATTTTAATTTGTATTTCTCTGATGATTAATGACACTGAGCATCTTTTCGTATGTCTATTGGCCATCTGTATGTCCTCTTTGGAGAAGTATCTATTCAACTCCTCTGCCCATTTTTAAATTGGGTTGTTTGCATTTTTTGGTGTTGAGTTTTGCAAGTTCTTTGTGCATTTTGGATATTAACACCTTATCAGATGTCAGAGAATATGTTCTCCCATTCTGTGGGTTGTCTTTTTTATTTTGTTGATATTTTCCTGTGCTGTGCAAAAACTTTTTAATTTGATACTTTTTGTTTTTATATCTCACATATGAGTGAACTCGTATAGTTCTTGTCCTTTTCCATCTGACTTATTTCACTTAACATAATACTTACAAAACCCATCCATGTTGTACAAATGGCAACATATCATCTTTTTTATGGCTGAGTAGTATTCCCTTTTACCATACCTTCTTTATCCAATCATCTGTCCAAGGATGCTTGGATTGCTTCCATGTTTTGGCTATTATAAATAATTCTATAGCAAACATAGGAATACATATATATTTATGAATAAGTGTCTTCAAATTTTTCAGGTAGATAACCAGAAGAGGGATTACTGAGCCATATGGTATCTCTATTCTTAATTTATTGAGGGACCTCCATACTGTTTCCCACAGTGGATATACACGTTTACATTCCTATGAGCAGTGTATGAAAGTTCCTTTTTCTCCATATCCTCTCCAACACTAGTTATTTCTTGTATTATTGATAACAGCCATCCTAATATGTATGAGGTAGTATCTCATTATAGTTTTGGTTTACATTTCTCTTATAGCTAATAATGTTGAACATTTTTTAATGTACCTATTGGTCATTTATATGTCTTCCTTGGAAAAGTGTCTATTTGATCTTTTGCCTATTTTTTAATCAGCTTGTTTTTCATTCTTATTGAGTTTTATGAGTTCTTTACATATTTTGGCTATTAGCCCCTTGTCACAAACCTTGTTTACAAATATCTTCCTCCATTTGGTTGGTGGCCTTTTTGTTTTATTGATAGTTTCTTCTGCTGTGCTGATGTATTTTTAGTTTGATATAGTTCCATTTACTTATTTTTGTTTTCAATGGTCTTGCCTTTGGGGCCAAGTTCACAAAGTTCCCTCTGAGGCCAAGGTCCATAAGTTTAGTATCTATACTTTCTTTTGTGACTCTTAATGTTTCAAGTCTTATATTCAGGTTTTCCATCCATTTTGAGTTCATTTTTGTGCATGGTGTCAGTAGTCTAGTTTTGTTCTTTTGTGTGTGGCTTTCCAGTTTTCCCAACACTATGTACTGGAGAGATTTTCCTTTCTCCACTGTATGTTTTTGGTTCCTTTGTTGAAAATTAGTTGCCAGTATATTTGTGGCTTTATATCTGGGCTCTCAGTTCTGTTCCATTGGTCTGTGTGTCTGGTTTTCTGCCAAAACCACTCTTTTGATTGCTATAGATTTGTAGTATAGTTTGAAGTCAGGGAGTGTGATACTTCCAGCTGTGTAGTACAGATTATTTTAAAATACGCATTTACTGAGAGAGTTTTGGGTTATCCCAGCTTCTATTTCCACGCAA
The DNA here is from genome assembly GCF_004126475.2 of Phyllostomus discolor. Lineage (NCBI taxonomy): Eukaryota > Metazoa > Chordata > Mammalia > Chiroptera > Phyllostomidae > Phyllostomus > Phyllostomus discolor. Next base: position 62,746,089 of record NC_040905.2, read on the forward strand.
TGCTTCTGCTTCCTCTATGCTTTCAAACACTGCCATTTTCATATGGAAAACCCAATATATAACTGTTTTCTCTGTTCCTGAAGTGTATTTTCCCATGAGGCTTAGACACTTTCAGTACTGAAAAGCCACTTTAAGAGCTATCTAGTCCTTGCTTCTTGAAGTGGGATCCACACACCAGCATGCTAGTTATCACTTTGGAGTTTGTTAGAAATTCAGTCTGTCAGCCCTCACCCCAGAGCTACTCAATCAGAATCTGCATTTTTAATGAGTTGCTGGTGATTCATATGCAATTAAAGTTTGAGAAGCTTTGATCTAGTTAACATCATCCTAGATACAGGAAACTGCCTGGGAATATTCCTATCAAGTGGTTAGGTAATTCAGGGTCTCTCTAAACAGCCCATTCTTTGGTTTTGATTAGCTCAAATAATTACAAAGTCCTTCCTCATAATGACATAAATATTCCCTCTTTGCTTGCCTTTCATCAGGCATGTTAATTTTGTCCCATAGCACCACACTGGTAAACCTCAATCCCTTTTCTGTAGGACACCTCTTCAGACTTTGAAGACATCCTATGTCTTGCCTAGCTTTCCTACTCTAGGTTAAACACCTTCAGTTTTTGAAAATAATTGCATCCTGGTTACCCTTGACTAGACAGGATTTTTTAAAAAACATACACTTAAAAATATGGTACCCAGAATTAAATGTGGTACTGTTGGCCAAACCTGTGCTGATTAGAGCAAGAATTTCACCTGTTTTTTGGAAACTCTCCTGCCACTATAGGCCAAAATTAAGTTAGCTTAATTTTTTTATTTAACTAATAGTTTACTAGAATCTTTATTTGCACTCACATGTGTTGCTATTAAGTCACATTTTCCACCCTGCCTTAACACTGTTATGTTTTGGTTATCTGCATGTATGAAGACAGGAGGCTAAGTATAAGACTAATTATTTTCCTTGCTGAATTTCCACCTCTCAGGATTTCTGGAATCTTGATTTCATCATCCGACAGTTTACTCCTAGCTTCATGCTATATTCAAATGCAATCAGCTTTTCACTGGTGTCTTTATTCAGGCTATTATTTAAAAGGTTTATGAAGACAGAAGAAAGAAACCTCCCCACAAGTTAATTGGTTTAGTAATCATTATGCTTTAGAAACAGTTACTAATTTACCAGTGACTATTCAAAGACAGCAGAAAGACCTAGTCACACAATGTGCTGAAGTCCAGACATGCAGTGGCCACAGGACTGACTGTTGCTGGCAATAGCATGGCTTGCTCTGTGTCATGCTGGGTGTCAGGGATCAATACTTGTTTTATCAGTAGTGCAAACCAAATTTTTTTATACTACATGCTGAAACTGATATTACTCCACTAATCTAGTTCATAGAACTTACCTTATTTTCATTCTTGCAACTGATAATTTTTGACCATCTCCAGTCTTTCAAGGCTGATCCTTGTTCTGCTTTCTAATATTCTTCAGGGATTTTTGACACTGACTCAAGTAGCTCCCTTTTAGAATAAGTTTATCTTTAAATTAAAATCTACCCATATTACCTGTCCCCTCCTTTTGAATCAGCCCCAAGCAGTAGCAATATGTCAATAGTGATATGTGAGTCAAAAGTATTTGGTTTTAAAAGACAAAGAGCTGTATTCTAACCAAAACTAGCTTAATTAAGAAATGGGGAATTTATTGTTTTGTGTAATTCAAGCATGAAAAAAAAAAGATCTGGCCAAAGAGATTTGACCTGAGGCTTAAAGACTAAATAACATTAACAACTGTTCTCGTTCTCTCTCTCCACTTTTCAGCATCTAACATCTTTGCAGTTCTCATGTTCAGACTCTTCCATAGGATGAAGTACATAACTATTGGTACTTCTGGGATCACTGCTTTCCAGTTTATAATGAAAAGGGAAAAAAAGACTTTCTTTCCATGCTCAGTATGAATATCCCAGAGATAAATTCTAGGTGCAAGACTTGACCAATATGTTCACCCTGGACCAATCACTGTAGCCAGAAAGTTTTTGTATTATTATTGGCCAGATGTAGACCATGTGGTCAACCTGGTTTTTGAAAATAAGGGAAGGGTATTAGCTTCCTATGACTTGCAGCCATCATTATTTCCATGTTTTCAACATGGAAAGAGTGATTCACCAAGGAAATGTGGGGAGGAGGTCCCATAATAAAGGAAGCAAAGTGTTTAGAAATATAAACAACAATCACCATTCCCATCAGCAGACAGAAAGCAAGAATAGCCATTGACAATCTATATTTTCCTATTCTGAATATTATTTCTCCTGTAGTTCATGCATTTAAGCATCATTCAACATTTAAATGCAAATATCAATATTGGCTTAGTTAATTCAGACAAAATAACAGAAAGCGTGTAATTGATTTAAATCCTTTAAAATTGTTTAAAGTAGACTTAGGTGGCAGGGTTATAAAAAGATAATTTCCTTCTCTAACTTTTTATTTGAAATATAATTAGAGTATAAAAAGTTGCAAAAACAGTACACAGAGCTTTTGTGCCCCCTTCACTCAGCTTTCCCAAAGGTTTACATCATATGTATCTATAGCACAATTAGCTAAACAACGACTTTAATATTGATACAATAATAGTAATTACCCTACAGAGAGTCTTCAAGTTTTCTAATGATTAGATTGGAGCTAAGCATGTTTAGCAAGAAGTGATGGTGTGCTGTTTTCACTGCCTTGATCTGGGAGGTATGGATATCAACATGTCTAATTACTAGTGATCCTATCCTTGATCACTTGGGTAAGGTGGCATTGGCCAGAATATTCTTGATTATAAAGTTACTATTTGAGAAAGAATATTTTTATTCAAAAATAGTTGTTGAAGTCATGATGAGAACACAGCATACTAATAATGTCCAGATTTATATTTTTTGGAGAAACTGAAAATTTTACTTGCATGGACATTTGTGTTCTTGACCCTTGCTACTTATCATGCCACATGTCAGGAGATTGCTTTCAGTCTTACTGATTCTATTTGTTGCTGGTCATATCTGGGATCAAGGCTGACATGCTCTTTTAACCACAATTAGAGACAATTATCTGAAGCCTGCTTTCTCTCATCTGTTTACTACAGCTCAAATACAATTCTTCAAGGATTACATTTATTTAAACAACAAGCAGATTAATTCCAGCATTCACTAGAGAGAGATGAGAAGCAAAGGTAAGTTAGATCAGTCCACTGTTGTTTATCCCTCAGCCATCCTGCTGCAAAGAAAACCTGAGAATGACCAATCCTACAGCCGATGCTGGGAGGGTTGGGGGGACTTAAGCTGCTGCCCATCCCAGCATGGACAGCTCTGTTTGCAGTTTCCTATCTCTCTGCCATGTCCTCCTGGGCTTCTTTGATGACCACCAGCTGGAAAGAGAAAATGAGTCTGTGAAAGTAGAATAGATCCACAACACATTACTTTAAAAGTCCTAAACTGGTTACTGATATTTACACTCAGGAGATGTCCTATAAAAGTCTGGACACCACTTTGAAAGCAGTAAGCACAGAGATAAGAGCAGACTCTAGAGCCAAATGGCCAGGGTTTGAATCCCAGTTCTGCCATCTGTTAGCTGGCAGGTTTGGGCATGATTTCAACCCTTCTTTGATTTAGTTTCCTCATTTGTAGAATGAGGCTGAAATAATAACTTGCCTTATGCTGTTATTATATATAAAATATACCTACAATATTGTCTAATACGAATAAATGGTCATTATCTTTATTGAGAAAACAGCACCCTGGGTATACCACAATTTGTCATAACAGTGTTGTTCCAGCAGGGAGAAGGTTGTGTGGCTGTGGAGGCATGCTGGATGCGGGTGATCTCAGAGCTTGAACCTGATTAGCTCTGACACCCAATTCTCATCTGTCTCTCCCTTTACCTACTCACTAGTTTCCAACGTGCTCCCCTTCCTCTTTTCTTTCTTTCTTTTTATCAGACTCTTGCATATTCTTGGTTGATTTTTCCCATAAGGCTCCTGAAAGAAGCAGAACAAATTTGATTCTTTCCAGTTCACTGAAATGAAGAATAATGAAGAAATTTACCCATGGCTCACACTGCTGACTTCACCAATTTGAGCAGTTGGATTTGATTTCATGGTGGAGGACAAATGGTGCCTGAGCAAAGGGTAAAAGGAAGACGTAGAGGGTTCTTCCCTCTAAACACACTCTCTAAAAATGGCACCTCAAAAAATAAAGTGCTATGTTGACTCAATATTATTATCAGTAAGTATGTTGGAAAAGTATTGTGTGAAAGCATGAGTCACTGTGTCCCACCACCAATGTCAGAAGGGGTGGCCAGATTTGGAGGCACACAGAGAAAATAGTCACAGGGGGCACTTTAAAAACTTTTACTTCCTCCTCCACCTTGTCCTTGGTAGAAACAGCCTGTAGATTCTACCTGTGAGATTGAATAGCAACACAATGACCTCATTTCCGTTTCTAACTTTATGTGGGAATGTTTATTACATCCAGCCCAGGTGCAACACGATGATGACAGGAATATGAGGATAACTGATATTTATGTGGTACTTTATACTTTTCACAAGGACTTCACATCTACTGGCTTCTAATTACACCATTATTACAAATCCCATTTCGCAGACAACTAACTTAAATCCCAGGCAGGTGACACCATCCAAGTTTGCATGAATGTGACTGAACTAAAACTGGAACCCAAGCCAGCAGTGCTTCTATCTCCATTTGCATGGAGCAGTTCGATATTTAATAGTTTGAGTAGTTGTTGTTAATTAGCACAATTTACTTAAGCTGAAGCTGAAGCTTTTTCACCTGTGAAGCAGGGGAACTAATATCGACTACTATTTATGAGAAACGAAGGTAACTAAACCATGTAAATCAGTGAGAACAGGACTTGGCACGTGGTAACTGCTCAGAAAACGTTAGCAAGTCATGATTATTGGTTTGTCTCCTCTTGTCACTTTCTTGGCTTTGCATCAGAGATAACTGCCCATGGTTTGAGATAATCCCAGAAGTGCTATGTCCCTGGGTTTATATTATCTTAAAATATTATTGCCCTTTGCTGTTTTGGTAAGACTGAAAGCTTGAAAAATAAATGAGAAATTGGATAGCACCTCTGGCTTTAGCACCCAGCATATTGTAGGCCAATAACTTTCAAATGGTTTATTATGCATAAAACTCACCTGGGATGCTTGTTTAAAACTCAAATTTTTAAGCATCCCTCTTCCCATTGTGATTCTGGGATAGTATGGAGCATAGAAATCTTTGAACTTTAACAAATACCCTTGGATATCATAGGAAACTGCAAAAGGCTCTGAAGTAGTGTTGGTTTCTACTCTACTCAGCTACTGCCTCTCCTCCTCCTCATCATCATCCTCCTCTTTCTTCTTCCTTCTTTGTTGTTGTCATTTGTCATCAGCATGCTTTTCTCTATCTTCTCACTTCTTTCTTCTTCTTCTCCCCCAACTATTTCCATACCCCCTTCTTCTTTATCTTAGCATTTCAAATAGACTGCCTGAGGTTATTTTCCACTATTAGGCAAGCTCTATTATTATCTCTTAAAGAAAATGCCACTGAGCCTGGAGGAAAAATACAGAGTAATTAGTGAAAGAAAAAAAATATATAACTTCTCTGAGGCCAATTAGGAGCACAATCATGGGCTGAAGTGAAAATCTGCTTACACATTGCTGTAGAGCTCTGACCCTCTCACAAGAGTCCAGTAGCCCATGTTTGGTTCCAGAGCTTAGTTTTTTTTAAATGATTTTATTTCCTTATTTTTTAGAGAGAGGGGAAGGGGGGAGAAAGAGAGGGAGAGAAACATCAATATGAAAGAGAAACATCAATTGATTGCTTCTTGTAAGTGCCCCAAACAGGGACCCACCCTGCAACCCAGGCACATGGCCTGATGGGGAATCAAACCAACAACCTGTCACTTTGCATTATGATGCCCAACCAACCCACTGAGCCACACTGGCCAGGGTTGTTTCCAGAGCTTATTAATGTTGGAGCCAAATTTAATTCCCTTACAGTAAGTTTTAAAGTGTTTCATATATATATATATATATATATATATATATATATATATACACACACATAACTAGATATAGGATTATTATCCTTACAATCCAAGAGAAATTATATCAATTTTGCTTCAAGTCAGCCAGGTACTCCAAGAAAGATGTTACCAGTCCCCAATCTCTACTCCAACCTCCAACTTATTATACCTAGGTGCTGGGAAACTAGACAAAAGAGCCAAGTACCAAATAGGAAACTATTTTAACATGCTACTGTCATCAATTTGGGTACTATGTCTACGTAGCTTCAAAGAAAGTAAGCATTTTGCAATTACTAGCTTTAAAGAAACATAAATAGTCAATTCAAGTATTATTTAGCCCAAATCATAGATATAATTATCAGTGGTTGTCAATTCTTGTTGCACATAGATCACGTGAGTAGCTTTTAAACAGTACTGATGCCATGGCCCGTGACCCAGAGATCATGATTGAATTGATATGGCATGGAAGCACGTTTGGGTGGTTCTGCTGAGCACCGAGGGATAAAATAACTACTGATATACCTGAGTCAAATTCACTTGACAGTTGCACTTTCTGTATCCCTCTGCAAGGCATAGGTATAGATTAAGACAATATAAAATGAAATGGGACATTTTAACCTTTTAGTCTCAATTCATGCATATGTTAAGGGAAGTGAGATATAAGGTCTAAGATTTCTTTTTAATTGTCTCAATTCTCCATTTCACTTTGCTAGGGTATACTTGATCTAGTCAAAATACTCTCAACACTTAATAACATGTAGATCCTCAAGGACATTCCAAATGAATCTTACTAATAAAAAAATGAAAGTAAGAGGCAATTAAGCATGCTGGTCAATAATTTCTCTTGGCTGAATCAGAGTAGACATAGAAGCAGCTACAGGAGTTGGCAGTTAATTCACCCCACCTCACCCTTTCTGGAGCTTGTAAAGACTAGCTGGAAAGATTTACATAAAGAGAATGTTCTCTGTACTGGTCTGCATTTCTGGCTTAGGCCTTTTCAGTTCTCATGGAAAATATGTGCATTGAGATCATGATTTACTGGTAAGTGTCATGTAACCAATTTTTCACTTTGTTGGTGGTAGGCATAAAACTTGTTTAATTTAAAAAGATCACTCACTAATGTAGTTCTAGTACTTACTGTCTGTCTAAGTGTCCTGGTACTTGGGAATAAATTTTTTGTTTCCTATTTTAAAGTTTAAAGAACTTTTAAAAATAGAATTGTCTTCTGATTTTATCTCATTCTGCAGAATATGCTGGTTTAATAATTTAAAATCTCTTTTTTCACATATTTCCACAAAACCATTGTCTATAATAGATAAAAATGATCTTTTATCTCTTATTTACAATTCTTCTTTTCCTTGATACTGTTTCTGGGAAATTTTTCTTAATTTATATTCCAGCCTTTCTACAGAGTTTTTCATTTTCATTTTTGCCATCATACTGTTAATTTCTAGGAAATATTTTTTGTTTTATGAATGCTCCTTTTTATATGTCTCTGCTCCTCTCTTGTGGTTGCAATATTTTCTCACGTCTTTGAGAATATTCATGCCCGTTTTTTGCTTTTTGGTAGTTCTCCTGCCCCTGTGCAGCCCACCCTGTTGTTTCTGCTGTTTGTTTTCAGTTCCCATCTCTGGTGATCCTTGGTTCCTGGACCTCATTTAAGAGCGAGGCAAGGAGGGGCTGATTGGAAGTTGTGCTCATTTCAATGGGGGGCAGCCAACTACGCACTTTTCTGTAGAATGGTCTAGCTGTGTAGTTGATTTGAGAAAACTCCAATTCCAGAATCTTTAAGTCTTTCCTCTTGGGTTAGTCAGGTCCCACAGAGAATACTCCCCAACCTCCAGTCTGGAGGGAGAGGGCGTGGCTGCCAGAGGGAAAAAAACACCAGGGGACTAAGCATCCATTCTGTCTCACTTCACTGCATACGGAAATTCCATTTTTAATTATGCCTGTGTCCCAGGTGAATTCCTGTTTTACTCTCTCCAGGGAAAAAAGTTTCGGTCAGTGGCTAGGGTGGCAAGTGAGTGTGACTTCCAGGAAGTGGAGAGTGATGAGATCTAGGGGTATGGTTGCTTCTGAAGCAGATTTTCAGGTAATCCTTTTTAGCATCTCTTTCATCCCAACTTTTAGAGCTATTTGGTGCTGCCACTTCCTAGCTTTAGGGAAATGTAGGAGATGCAGAAAGGGTTAGTTCTTAGCTTTCCATGCTGTGAGTTTAAGATTTAGTTTTCTCTGGTCTGCTAAATCATTTACTTTTCTCCTTCCATAATATGATTGGTATCACTTCCATTCAGGTCCTCCCATTCTATGAGTTTATGCCTTTAAAAAAACTCTCTTACAGTAGTTTATGAGGGTTGTTGGGAGTGAATATAGACACATATTTAATTAGCTAATTTTACATGGAAGTATAATAGCCAAACAAATAGATACAATCTAAATGACCCCAGATATAAAACACATGGCAATGCAAAGCTATTTAATTATAAAAAAATTATGCAAATAAATTGAATAGTTATTGACATGGAAATATACAATTTTTGTGAAAAATGACAAGTAATAACATTAATAGTAGTAGGTACAAAGTACTTGATCTGTCCTCACTCTTCTGCTAAGTACACTAATGGATTTTTTCACATAACCTGAAAAAATCTGCAAGTAAGCTACTGTTACTATCCACTTTATAAATGAGGAAACTGAATGTCACAGATTAAGCAATTTGCCCAAGGTCACAATGTCTTTAGCCCAGACTTGAGAAGACTGTAAATGGGTTCAAAAATGAGATCCACATTGACAAAGATGCTTCTGACCAAGCGAAGTCTCCAGTGTTCCTCTTCTGCCCCCAGGGACAGGATAGTGGTTAGCAAAGTGAGCAGGTGAGAAATCTGACAAGTCTGAGAGGCCCTGGGCAAAGAGTGGTCAGGCTTGTTTTCTTTTCTGCTTTCTGCCCTGTCCAATCCTGAGAAACAACCTAGTAAATTAATACCAGGTAAAGTAATAATTCTGCAACACAGTCATCCTGACACCTAGTTTTGTCCATGTTCTGAGTCCAGAGATGCTTATTGTGATACACTTGTGTGATTTACTTTATTCTACACCTGAATTGTGCATTTAATAGCTCTCCGTAAACAGATCTGACTATAGCTTATTTTATAGGCTTAATAATCAAAGTTTATAATATATGATTCAATTTCTATAAAATGAAAAGAAACAAGCCCTGGCTGGTGTAGCTCAGTGGATTGAGCGCGGGCTGGGAACCAAAGTGTCCCAGGTTCGATTCCAGCCAGGGTACATTCCTGGGTTGCAGGCCAGAACCCCCAGCAACCGCACATTGATGATTGATGTCTCTCTCTCTCTCTCTCTCTCTCTCTCTCTCTCTCTCTCTCTCTCTATCTCTATCTCCCTCCCTTCCCTCTCTAAAATAAATAATAAAAAAATAAAAATCTAAAAAAAATAAATAATAAATAAATTAATTAATTTAAAAAAATGAAAAGAAACAGTAACCCATATGAAATCTTCTTTTTTGAAACCCCAAGGCCCATATCTCTAGTTCTCCTTGGAGTTGCAATGGGGTACCGGGCATAGGCTTTCAGTTTCCCATTCCTGTGGATTGTCCTCTACAGGCCTCAGCTCCACAATGAAGGCATCTACCCCATCCATTGAGGAAGGAAACTCTTCCTTTTCTCTTTAAGGAACCACCTTGGCCACTGGCCCCTAGACTGAGCACACATCCAAGTTTCTGGTGGTACCTTCAAAACATGCAGAGTGAGGTTGGTGGAGAATTGAAACACAAAGGCTTTGTGTAGCTACCTTATCTGCTTGCTTTGCAGAAGGGAACTGGCCTCATTGCCCAGACTCTTTTGATTTCTCACTAGACCTCCAGGGGTTACTTTTCATTGTTTTTTTCTCCAACCTTAGCTTTCCTCCCTACTTCTTACAGTCCACCCTTCTTTTAAACTTTGTCTCCTCAGAGAAATTCTCACTCTCTCTATTTTGGGAATATTTCATCTTCTTTCTCTAGAATCCTCAACTTCTCAGGTTGGTCTTTGTCTTTTAAGTGTCCTCAGCCTCCTGCAGTTTTGGCAGACCTCAGGCATTCTGGTTTCTGCACTTTTTGATGCGGGGTTAGGAAGAAAGATGAGCCCCGGTCCCAATGCTGTATATGAAACCGAGGCAGGGCGAGGAGTTCTGGGATTCTATTTGGAATTGCAAAATAATTGTGTGTCCAAAAGAACATCAGAGAACTCCTAGGACTGCCTCCTTCATTAGGTCTACATAAGAAACCCACCTTCCTATTGTTAAGTTGACTTTACTATGGTACAAGAATTGTTTGCTCATGATACTGGGCTACATTACAAAACTGCCCTACAATTAACATGGCTTTGAAGCGTACCATGCCCAGTTGCTTCTCTGTAATTTCTGGGCTTTCTTTTGTGCTTTTAAAAAAGGACAGACAGAACAGTCACATAACACTTGTGATGTGGCAGGATGAAATTGTGGAGTATTAGCCAGGGTTCTCTAACCTCCTCTCCTATGAAGTCAGTAGCAAGTATTATTTCAAAGAGGATGTGGGGTTTTTTGCCAAGAAGACAAAAGGAAAATATGCAATCAGTGCTCAACTTTTGAATTTCTGAAAATAAAATCTCATTGCAGAGAAGATAACTTATAGAGTCAAGGGGTTGCTATTCAATGTCCAGTTCTTTCGAGCTTCACAAGGCCGAGCTCCAACGGATGTTAGGTGTAAAGTTTGTGCTGTAAACAGTAGAATGGAAAGAGAATAGATGAAGAGTCACAGTGCTGTATCCTGGAGACTAAACAGAAGTTGCCTAGGCTAGAGAATGTTGTGCTTGAAACTTCATCTCCCGTCCTTATCAGACCAATGTCTAGGACAGATATGGGGCCACTGAACTTTCTATGATTTGGGGTATTTGAGACTAGAGTCATGATTCTAAGTATTTAACAACCAGAAAAGCACAAGGATTGGCCAACTAAATAAGATACCCAATCAATCCTTATGATCATTCTGATACATATTGGTTAAACAAGCCTGGACAGAGGGGAGTAATACCTGATGGCCATCTGAGATTTCAGAGTGGCAGCACTTTGTGTATGGGTCTCACAGGAAAGTGCCAAGGAGAAACAAAATAAGCCAAAACATGAGAAAGCATAAGATACCCCTTTGAGCTTCTCTTGGGCTTCTAGTGATATGGTGACAGCTGAAAGCGTGGAGCCCCAAGGGGACCTGGAAGTGGCTGAGAAAACACCAGTGAACTATTAAACATTTGAACCCATGGTAGGTCCACAGACAGCAGCAGAAGTGGCCATAGAGCCAGTTTTCAAAGGGCAGGAAAGAATTCAAGTAGCAGAAGAGAACAAAGGATACCTGTTGACTACAGACACACAACACACACAGGCACACACGCACAAGCCCTGTTTAGGATTTAAACGTCATTCAGGGCAGAAGGTAGAGAGAGGCTGAATCTTAAAATTGCCTGAGTGTGAAATGAAAATAACTGAGCAATAATTTCACTGAGTTTACATTGGAAAATTTCATCAAGTTTTCTGATTTTAGAAGGAAATGTGGATTTATGAGAGAAATTAGACTAACATAGACAAGTAGGTGTAGTTTACCCACTGGATGCTTGAGTTTTATAGATGTACACACATCTACAAAACTCAGATGTCAGCCGAGGGGGCCTGTGCTTTGATTCTAAATTAAATCAGCTAAAATGCTGTCCACTGTGGCGGGACTTCTTATCCTTTCTAATCTCTCCTGGAAATATGCAACAAGAAGAAGAGCCCTGCTTGGCTAGAATATCACATTTCTACATCCGTGGTTTTTAAACATTTTAAGTAGTAGACATGTCATTTTGAATGGAATTCTTATATATATAAAAAGAGAAAAAAACATAAAACTGGGCCATTCCGGCTGAGCAGACATGAGAGACCAGGAATCAGCTCAGGACCTCGTCTTGAGTATTTTCATGAAATTGAAGTGCCTTTATGAAGAAAGCCATTTGAAAACTATTGCTCTACTCATTGCCACACTGGGTGTGTTACAGAAAGTATATTAATGGGTATATAGGCTATAAATCTTAAAGGCCTAGGTTTAACTCCAAATGGAACAGGAAGTTTGTGCATGAAATGTTTCTAATTACGTCCTTTGGGCTTTTGACTTTAAGTCCTTGCCTTGCTGGATTTAAAGGAGAAGTAAAAGCAAGTAATCAGGTGTTTTATTCTGGCACATACGGACTGTCCTAAGCAGTCCAAAAAGTAATTTGTAGGCAGGGACTAATTGAAAGAAGGCAAAAGGATAAGTCACAGGATGTATATGAAGGACCCATGGACAAGAACAATGGGGTGGGGTTTGACTATGGTAGCGGGGCAGGCAGGCTAGGTGGAGAGGGGCAATAGGGGAAAAATTCAGGCAACTGTAATAGCAGAAACAATAAAATATTTTAAAAAACAAAAACTAATTTGCTATATTTCATTCATTCACTCATTCATTCAACAAATGTTTTGACGATTTTACCACATACCAAGCACTATGCCAACTACTGTGAAAACAGTCTCCCTGCCCTCTAGTGACAGTCACAGATACTCGGGCCGCTGGCTTTCAGACCAGAACAAGCTGAGGACATTGGGATAGGTTTCTGCCAGAGTTTGAACTCTCGAACCCTTGGTGGGTGTAGTCCCTTTGGAAAAATCAACCTTAAACCTCTGAACATGCAGAGCTTGTTCAGGTTGTCATACTCACATAAAGGAAAGCTCTGGTCTAAGTCACTGGGGCACAAAGATCACAAACTGGTCAAGAGGTGGGCGAGCCGAGACCTCTGGAGGCATTTCTGTTTGCTGTTTAATTGGATCTTCTGCCATTAAAAACACATAACCATTCTCTAGAACTAGACTCCCCAGATAAATTGTGAGGACAAAAAGTACCTCTAAAAGTACCTGGTGTTTTATTTGTATCAAGTTATACACACAATTAGATCAACCACTTCTGCTGGGTAGATGAAAAACACAAGTCCTCTGCCCTTCTCAGTCTATCCCATTTCCAGCTCCTCCAAACTGACCCTTTCTACTTTCTCACCTTTCAATATTTTACTTCCATTTTATTTCTACATCTCTAAATACTATTACTTTCCTTTTCCTTGATGTTCTTCAGTGTTAGGCATTATCTAGCCTAAAAGCATCAAGCTCTCTAACCACCAAGCACTCCAATCATACACAATAACCTCTATTTCTTCAAGGACTTTTATCACAATCCTGCTCAAACACGTAGGAAGTGTTTGCATGATTCAACCATCTAAAGTCTATTAACCCCTGAGGCATATTGTCTACTATGATTGCTTTTCCATTGTTACATACTTAGCCTTGTGTGTTCTTGGCTTAGTTTTCTGTATACGGACACCAATTCATCTCTAAATCCTCACCCATGTGTCTGAATCTCCTATTGTTATATTCAGATGCATCAATTAATTCATCAGTCTCATCTTCCTGGGGACATTCTCCCAGAGGCTTCTGTCCTGTCCTGTCTGGAGGATCCTCTTCATGTCTGGCTGCCAGTGAGCTCCTTACCACCATGAGTGCTTCTCTTCACCACCCATGTGAGTTGGAGCCAATTCCTGGATCCTACATCTTTCGCTCTCTTTCTATTTTCCTTTGTTTTTACAGAGCACTCCTTTTAATAGACTCCTGAAAAATAGTACACATCTATTATGCCTTTAATCTACACTCACATCTAAGAATTTACTTGGATGTGAAATTCCCTGTTGGAAAAATAATGGTCCTTGGAATATTGCAAACATTGCTCCAAGGTCCTGCTGCTGCCAGAAATTTTGTTGAGAAGTCCAAAGTTGTTATGATTCCTGATTGCTTTATTTTATTCTGGAGATCTCAAATTTTCCAGAGTCTTCTAAAACACCTCAGTGCAGGCCTATTTCCCCACTTTAGGAAACCTGAAGGACAATTTGGAAACTCACTTGCTTGCCATTAGTATTACATGTTGTCTTTTTCTGGAACTTCTATTATTTTTCATGTTAGACCCCCTAAATTTGTCATTCTTTGTTTTTATTTTTAAAGACTTTATTTATTTTTAGAGAGGGGGAAGGGAGGGAGAGAAAGAAAGGGAAAGAAACATCGATGTAAGAGAGAAACATTGACAGGTTGCATCTCACACACACCTCAACTGAGGACCAGACCCACAGGCCAGGCATGGGCCCTGACTGGGAATTGAACCAGTGACACCTTGTAGGATGACACCTGACCAACTGAGTAACACTGGTTAGGACTAGCCTCATCATTCTTACGGACAGGGAACTCCCAGAGTTCCAGGTATCTTATCCTTAACAGTTGCTTGATAAGTGATGACTATATCAGACTAAACTGAATGACTTTGGATTAAGAAAATTCTCTCCTGACGCCCTCCTTCTACATGTAGTAGCATTCTGCCCATCCTCCAAAATCTGACCCATGTCATCTCCTCTGATTATTCCACAATTTCCCTACAGCATTCTAGTGCATCTATCATTTACTTCTGTGATATATCTTTATTTGCTTACATGAATTCACTATACTCTTAGATTGTAAGTCCCCGGAAGGCAGGGACTTAGACTCACACACCCTTGTGTACCACCGACACTCACCTATTGCTCAAAGGATCTAACCAGTGCTAATCATTGCCTAGTTTTAACAAATGTCTGTTAAGTGAATGAATAAATGAAAGAAAGGCAATCGATGACTTTCTAAAAATCCTATTAGAGAAATTCCAGGCAGCTAAGGAATAACTTCAGCCAATGAACAAACATGACCCAACAGTTATAAGGAAGAAAAAAAAAAACCCTCTTTAAGTTAAGAAAGAATGAACACAGAGAAATGGGCCTACAAAGTATGATGAGAAATAGGTTGTCAAAGTCATTGTTTCTGAATCTGAAAACACAGTAGAAACAGTTATTAAAAGGTACCAATTGAATATTTGTTTTTTTGTTAATTTTCACCATTAGGAGTATACATCAATTCAATTTTGAATCCTATTGGCATTGACTCAAGCAAATTGTATTTAAGAAAAATATATAAATAATAAGATTTATAATCGATCTACAAAATTATTTTCCAAATTAATATTTTTTGCTACTACCTATGTGTGGTAAATCTTAACAGAGTACTTCCAGAGTACTTCTGTGAGTAAAGGAAAAAGTGACTTTTAATTCTATTTATGATAATTGAATTTCTTTATGAAATCAAGATGGAACAGTATGAAAAGGAAAAAGGCAGTCCATTATTCCAACAATGCATCAGTGTAGCTACAGAGGTACTTTGGGGGTCACTGTAAAGCAACGTTGGAGGAGATTCAAGTGTTTTTCCATTACCCACACGGGTCTGAGCTGCTCCCCATTGGCAATTGTGCAGCTAGGTCTGCGTGAGTGATTGTTTCCAAAGTGTGCTTGGGGTAGGACGCATTGACCTTTCAGGTAACTAGACTCAGTTGAAAGTTTTAGTATATTGATCTAATCAGAAAAATGCTTTGGCATTAAGTAAAAACTTAAATCTAAAAGTAATCCTTCAATATGCAGAAAGATCCTTGAAGCAAGGATGGGCAAAGTGTCGCATCTGCTGCTCCATACTATAGGCTGTATCCATTCTGCAAAAGAGAGAAATTTAGAAAATTATACAGATGTATCAAGACCAAAACAAACCAGTGCAAACTGGCCTTGGTTAGTTCTAATGAGTGGGAATTTTGATCGGGAATGTCTGTGTGATTTCCTCAAGACTTCTCTTTTATTTGCATGTGTAGCAATGATTTTTTAACTTTGCCTAACTCTCTAAATATATTTTTCCTTTCTCAACTGAAATATATGGCCTTACAGCTATTACAGCCTAACTATGTGTTATACTCAAAAATAGCCCCAAATTATTGAGTCTGTACTATGTGACGTCCATATTGCATGTTACCTCATTAATCCTGATACCATCCCTCTGAGAAAGGTATTATCAGGCACACATGAGAAATGAGGAAACCAAAGCCAGAGAGATGAAATAACCTAGCCAAGGTTGGAAACTAGTGAGTTCCTAAGCTTATATCTGAATCTAGGGTCAAAGTTATTTTTCCCTTTAAAAATACTACATTGCTACTTTTGTGTCATTATAACACAAAAGAAGTGTTGGTAATTCACTGTCAAATAATTCCAGTACTATGATTTTATTATCTCACGATGCCCAAATCCTTGTAACTAAAAGAAGTAAGTTTGTGGATATGCCGCAGAGGCAGGGATACAGTCCCAGTTATGGACACCAAACTGGCAATTACTACCCTGTACCTAGCTCTGGGCTGGGCCTAACGGAATGCACAAACACTGGAAGATCAGCCCCCCTCCTTGGTAAACCAAGCAAACATTGTTTCTTTGAAAAAATCCCCCTATTTCCCAAGCACTTCACCAGTGGCAACTGAAATGATTTTAGGTAGCTCACCAACCCCTGAGTTAAGTAATATTGAATCTCAGACATGTATTCCTTATTTTAGCTTCACAATAACCATCAAGAAGAATGGCTCAGTTTGGGGCTGCAATGCTTTTAAAACTCCTGCTAATCTCATTTGCCAGTAAAGTGAAAGCAGGCGTTTGGCTCAGAGGCTTTGGCAAGCAACAGAGCATTTATTTTATTGATATCCTCTGTTTATGACAATTGACACTGTTTCCATTTGTGATAGTTATATAAGTTATCCTTTCTTAACCATTTGGGGCTAAAAAGTAGGTTATTTGAAATACAGATATTTTAAAAATAATAATGAATATTAATAATATTTGTTATTAATACATGGCAGTAATACATGTGAAGTAATGAAACAAGATTATGACAGAGGGAAAAAAAAAGATTCCAACCTGGAATCTGAATGACTGAAATTTGACCAGAAGCGAAGAGGCATGGCCCCAGGCAGCCCTTCTGCACCTGTGCTGGGCGCTGCTCTGCCCCGCTCAGTGGCAGGGAGAAGCTGTCTCCAACTTCTTCTGTAAAGAATGAACAGGAGTGAAAAACTCTTTTTGTAGAAGAGAAGTAGTGTGTTTTAAAAAATTACTCATGTAAGCCTCACTCTCAGTTAATTAGGTGTGATCGTAAATGAGCAGAGGGACCAAAGGTGACTTTTATTCTTGGCAAACCATAAACTACCTTTGGAAATAAGATCCAGTTGTTTATAAAAAAAGATATAGATTATAAATCTTGATATCATGGATCTAGTAGTTAAAAGAGTTTCATTTGAGGAGATAAAACCAGAATAAGTAAGTCGTCTGTCTTCCATTTACTTAGCTGGAACAACTAAGGGGCATCTTGCCTGCTGCACAAACTTTCTCCTTAGAATACAAATACAGGCAAATTCACGATAGTCCTCCTGCCCAATATCAGCTGAGAGTTCACTCCACAGAAAGCAAACATCCCAGTTCCAAAGCTGGGTGATCTCATCCATCATCTAGCCTTAAACAACTTCCACATGGTGACATGTCTACACCAGTTCCGAAAGGGTGGGACTTTTGTCTCTCTGTTACTGAACATGTGGCAAACAGTCCTGAATATTTGCTGACTGAATTAACTAAGCCACCGCTTAAGTTCCTGACTGTCTATAATCATTCCAGAAAGGAGACCATCTCTTATTTGTTTTACCCTTCCCCAGTTTCTCAAACAGATTCTCTATAGCATGGTTCAGCTTTACCTCCACATGTCAGGGTGGTCGCCATGGGGATGAACAAATAGAGCACAGCTACACAGTGTCCCTGCAGGTGCCCGGCAGCCTCGGGAAGCTACTTCCCCATCCCAAATGGCCTCAGGTAGATAAGTCTTCCAAATTTTTGCTGCTGCCTTTTATATTTTCCTTTCTCTCACATGGTTGCAAGACTGTCTATGTATACAAACATAGATATATACACAACTATATATAATATATATAACAGAAATATTTCTGGTTGGAATCAAGTGCTCTGGAGAGGCAGAAGGGAGCTTTTCCACCACACGATTAGCGGGATGCTGTGCAAGCGTAATACACAGGCTTTGTGACGTGTGTTTTAGTTGCTGAAAACTTTTCTTTCTTTCTTCATCCCCAATCTAATCAGTCCAGTTGAAGTTTCCAGATAAATTACTTCTGAATAAGTGGGGTGCTTAAATACAGCCTAATAAAAATTTTAAAGCTTGTGTAAATAATAAATAAATACAGCCTAATAAAATAAGATTGAAAAATCTTATTTTTCATAGTTTCAATTTAATCCTGTGCCAAATTATTTTCCAAGGTAGAACCTCTTTTATCTAAGTATGTCATTTTGGAGATGATGGGTCTTCATATTCCAATCTCCTTGAGTCCTGTTGATTCATTTCATTTTGCCATAGTTAATTTATTCTTTTAATTAAAAATTTTGATTAAAGATTCACCTCTACCAAGAGAGGTAATATGTTAATTCCCACCAGTGCATTTAGGTTAACATAAAAACATTCCAAATCCTTTTTTTTTAGATTTTATTTATTTATTTTATTTTTAGGGAGGGAAGGGAGGGGGAGAGAGAGAGAGAGATCGATGTGCGGTTGCTGGGGGTTATGGCCTACAACCCAGGAATGTACCCTGGCTGGGAATCGAACCTGGGACACTTTGGTTCCTAGCCCGCGCTCAATCCACTGAGCTACGCCAGCCAGGGCTACATCCCAAATCCTTTTTAAAGCAAGTTCTGATCATTAATATGGACCTAGTATACCCACCGTGGGTACCTGGAAATAAATGGCACTGAAAATAAAACAAAAACTCTTCCCATCGTCCACAATGTCCTATAGGATTTGACTTGCCTGCCTCCCTCCTGATCTTCTCATGCTCTCTCCCCTGCTCACAATCTCCCAGCCCCCTTGGCCTCCTTTTCTTAGTGCCTAGAAAACGCCAGGCTCCTGTCTGCTTCAGGATGGCTGCTGCACTGTTCCCTCAACTCACAGCCCTCCCCTCCCTGGCTTTTCACACACCTCAACTGTCACCTCCTCAGAGAGAACTCCTCTGAACAACTTACTTAAATTATATTTTTCTCCATATGTTCTCTCATTGAAAATCATCTTTTCTCCATAGTTTTTACCATACTTGTAATTATTTATTTGTTGGTTTGTTATTTTCTTCTTTCTTCACTTATACTTTAACCCCGGCAATAGCAAATCTGTCTGTCCAGAGACTGTCATATCTCCATCATGTGGCACGGGAGGCCTTAAATAAATGTTGATGAAAGGAAGGAAGCATGTGTCTCCTGGATTCCTGAAGGCTGAGAAAAGGAAGACTATGTGGGGAAAATGACACTGACTACAGAGAAGAAGCTCACTCTGGAGATACAGTTGACAATATACATTTCCTCTAGGTTCGAAACAGAAAATATAAGTGAGTGAAGAGGGCTGGCAGAAGATGACAGAAAGGGCCCTAGCCAGATGGTTCAGTTGGTTGGAGTGTGATCCTACACACCAAAAGGTTGTGGTTGGATCCCCAGTCAATCCCCAGTTGATCCCCAATCTCCTCGAAGTTTCTCTTCTACATAGATTTCTCTCTTCCTCTCCCTCCCTCTCTCTCTCTTTCTCTCTCTCCCTCTCTTCCTCTCTTTCTAAAATCAGTAAACATATGCTCAGGTGAAGGTTTTAAAAAATGATGGAAAGGAACCTTCCCTCATTCCTGGTATTTGAAGGACACCGGCGAGTAGGGGCAAATCTGATGACCTGAAAAAAGTGTGATTTGGTCCCACTAAAGGTAGTGGATGATACTTTGCTTATCAGATATTTGCCATGAAGGAGAATAAAAGGCCAATATGGTGAGACCTTGATTTCTTCAAGAGAAACTAGAAATGTAGATATTTATATGAATTGAGGCCAATTATCTAGTGAGCCAAACATGCCTGTCTGGACTGCCATTTTGTGACCTGAGCTCTCATGAAAAATCTTTATTCCATTACAGGTTTTCCTAGAGGCAAAACCTCTTAAAAACTCCCCAGTGACATGTAAAAACTCCCCATCATTCACTCTCATTACTTGGAAATCTGGGTGGTTAAACATTCAACTTTTCCAAGATAATCAAGGCCATTGTTTTATGCTCTGTCTTTAAAATTCATCTTGGTTCCAAAATCTCTTTAATATACCTCAGTTATTTCATTAATTTAATCAAAAGTTGAGAGCCTACTCTGCACTATCTAATAAGGATAAAATTGTTAGCAATGTAAATATGTTCTTGCCCCCTTGAGCTCTCGTCTTATGAAGGCTTTGGAGAGGTGGGAAGCTGTCACACCGAGTCTGTTAGTGCTCTCCTTGACTTCGGCAGTATTTCTTACACCAAATCAAACCTCCCATCTGCTCTGTCTTAGATGTCTCAAGGCTCTCCATTTCTCTGCTTCATTCCCATTCCAGTACTCTAGCCCAATTCAAACTACAAAATTTATCTTCCTCCTTTTATCCTTTGGATCATCAGCCACAGTCTGACCTCAACAAACCAACCAGTGTGATTCTCTTAGAAAATGAATTGAATGTGTCATTCCACCAATTCAAAACTCTCCAATAACCTTCCACATCATTCAGTATAATGCTAGAGTTCTTTATATTGAACAACCAGGCCTAGATCTGACCATGTTTCCTCCTCATCTCCTACCAGGTTCTGCCTTACCCATGTCGCTCCAGTTACCTGACCTCCTCAAACACTCCACGTACGTGCGTACATCAGAGCCTTTGCCCTTCTCTCTGCCTTGCAAAGTCTTCTCCCAGATGTCAGCATGACTTGCTCCCTCACTTTCTTCAGGCCTCTGCTCAAATTTGACATTATCAGGAAGACCTAACATAAACATTTACAGAAGTAGCACTCAGCCCTCTTATCATGCTTTACTTTTCTCCATAACACTTGTCACTATCTTACACATTACTTATTTATTTGCTTATTAGCTTAATGTCAATCAGTTTCCACTAGAATTCAAGCTCCAAGTGAGACTGTGACTTAATTTTGTACACTTTTATATTCCCAGCACCCAGAACAGTCCTTAGCACTATAGGCAACACAGGACACTATGGAAGTGCCTGGTCCAGACTTGGCACACTGTGGAAAGTTTCTTGGAAGAAGACATATTTAATATTAGCCCTGAAGTAGGAGATGTCAGTAGGAGATGTCAGGCTGTAGTTGGAAGATGAATGTGTGTGTGTAACATGTGTATAAATGGGTGTGTAAAGGCCTCAATGCAAATGAGAGCATAATGGCATAAAAGATCTGAGAGAACTTTTTATATTTCTATAATAAAAATGAATAAAATGAGAGAAATAAATCAGTAAGAAGAGTTTGAAACTGTGGAAAATCAAGGTACTGATATACTTAAAGGTCATAAACATGCTGGCTAGTATTGTCAGATCTTTTGATTTTTTTCAAGAGAAACTGGACTTTGAAAAATTGGCTCAAATATATAAAAATGCTATCAGACCTAACAAAACATACATATATTAGGTGGAGGTCCTGATAATTCCCTTTCAATCTCCACAGTAAGATATAATCTTTTAGCCTCCCTTAAGCTCTCCTCTAACCATGTTTGTGACTTTAATTTTAATTATTTCTGTGCCTAAATCCAATCCTTGGACTTATGCATTGTCTTTGAAACTCAACACACATGTTCCCACCTGCACAATTTTGCACAAGTGAGTCTTTTGGAATTCCCATCTTTTTCTCCTCTTTCTATCTCAACCATGTTTTCTTTAAGGTACCCTATGGTCTCTTGTCTTCCTGAACTCAGTGTGGATCAGTCACTGCCCTCTACTTGGAAGTCACCGCTTCCAGCAGAGGGATTGTGTTGGGATATGCACCTAACCAGGGACACCTGGACAGCCAGGTGTAACTCTCTCTGTGCTGGTTTTTAACTCATCTGTGCAGCTTAGAATTTGGATTTGATTAGTAAGAATTAGTAAGATTTGAATTAGAATTCAAATTCTAGAATTTGAATTAGAATTAGTAAGATTTATCCTGACAAATTTCCTTTATGTAAATATATATCACCTTAAATCAATTTTTCAAAGTGAAATCAGTAACATAATGTGAAATTCACTGTTTCCTGTTCTTGTGGGTTAACAGCTTGTCCTATCTGTTTTCAATAAGCTATGGATCAAGTGTCAAATCTGCGCAGTCACTTCTTTGTGTACAGCCTGAGACCTAAGATTAGTCATTACATTTTTAACTAGTCAAAACACTGAAAGAACAATATTTTGTGACACATGAAAATTTTATGAACTTCAAACTTCAGTGTGCATAAATAAAACTATTGGAATATAGCCAAATCTGATTATGTGCTATAGGCACTACAGTAGCAAAGCTGAGTAGTTGCAAAAGATACCACTTTGGCCTACAAAGCCTAAAATATTTACTTTCTGGCCCTTTATAGAAATTTAGACCCAGAGAAGTAGTTACTATACTAGACTTTGGGATTTTGTGAATCAGTAGAATTAAAGGGTTGGAGAGGAGGGTAAACAAATGGAGCTGCCAGCTTTTCATTTATTGCCAGGACACTTAAATAAATGTCTCTGTCATCATCAGAATACCTACATACATGAAAATATACTTATAGCATCAAGAAATAAAAATGGACATATTATCAGAAGGGAATATTGTGAATTTAAGAGCATAAGTCCTTAGAGTTAAACTTAACTGGTTTGGGTCCAGGGTCCAGTTTCTCTATCTGCGGGAAATTAGCCTCATTACTTAATCCTTTTAATCTTTAATTTCCATGATTTAAGAAATGTCCTGAAATTTTTCAGAATTAATCCTTTTTAAGCATTATTACAATAAACTGAAAAGTTTCTAGGTTATCCCTTTTTCCCATGTTATCTTTACCCAACTCACACCTCTGGGTCTCACCCTATATGGGAATGCATTATATTTTTTGGTACTTATTGTCCATCCTTTTATTTTTGCATTCCAAGTACCAAGTGAGTTTTAATATCCTTGAAGGTAGAGACAATAATTTATAGTTTTTATCACTGTTTTAGCACCTAATGTGATACCAAAAATATAGTTAGCACTTTTATACTATATATAATTAATCCCCTTGACTGAATGCTCTCTTGGCTTTCAACACTGACTCTTCTGCTTTATCTATAGAAAATACTGGGCTTGAGAAACAAAATCATCCGTCTTTTCTACTTACCAGAAATAGATGGCTCCATTCCAGGTCTAATTAGGTGGTCCAGTGTTGGCAACACAAGCATGGCAGAATGCCTCCTTATGTCTGTTTTTTATATAATGATGGTCACATTATGTGATATGGATTGCAAGATCAGGAACATTTTGTGTCTCCACCACACTGTACAATGTCAAGTAAGGTCCCTATCAAAATGGGTAACTGGGTTAATAAAGCCCACGACCATCCAAAAATAATATTGAGAGGAAAATTAATTTTGTAGTTGAAATATACAATTTGCTGGTTTATGAAGAATGGGCCATGATGACTCTTTAAAAACGATATTTAAATAATTACAGGATTCAGCTACTTAAGCTTTAATTCGGCAGAGGACCAAAGAGCCCTCAGGACTCACATGGAACTTTCTCTCTCCTCTCTGTTGGAGCTAACCCTTCAAGGTAATTAAAAAATAATTTCAGAGTAGTCACACATGTAGACAATCAGACCCAATATAGGAAACACCTGTTTTTACTTCAATTCTGGCCTGCTTACTAATAGGGCATATTTGTCTTGGGACATTGTGTTTGCTTGTGTAATTGTGCATAGCACATTTTCAGATTTTACCACAGATGGACCCTGAAAGCAGTTCTGGGTGAGTGTGTCTGGGTAAGCAGGACACAAAAAGCCTATCTCATCTTCTGTACAAACAGACGTAAGCAGCACGAGGTCTTGCCCTACCCTCTGTCCACACCATGCAAGGCAAACAGGAAGCAGTCGGTGAACAGCTTTGGTCTTTCCAGGCTTAGCAACCAGGTTTCTTTTGTTTGATGAACAATTGCAGGCCCATCCAACCAAAGAGAAAATATACAGGTCAACAGCTAGACAATAAAAGCGCTTATAGGTAGCCCTCATATCACAGAAGCAGAAGAGGTTGTGATCCAGTGGGAGGATGTGCTTCAAACTTCAGTATTGTGCTTATTAGCTACACTTTGACAAGTGTCATGACTTAGCCCAAGGATGTTCTGAGTGTCACAAAAGAATGGGATGAGTTGACTGAGGACATGGAGAACATAGAGGAGAATGGCAAGTGTTAGCACAAGTTAGGCCAGACCTTGGTTTAGCAACGTCAGTACTTGAGTTTGTCTAGAAAGAATTCAGAACCAAGGGATTCAAATTATAATGAAAAGTGTATGTAGAAAGTTACAGAGTAGAAGGGCCCTTGGAACTTATAAGAAAGAGGGAGAGAGATAAGCACCTTGAGGGATGAAAGAGGGAAAAGAGGCTCCAGTGTGCTCAGAAATGTGACGATGTACTACACAGAGAGAGCCTGTCAGGGTCCTTGTTCTGAGAGCTTTTACCTAGAGGTCTCAAAGGAGGATTTCAATAGAATGTTCATTAGCTTTCCGGGTGTGTCCCCTCATGGTCTCCACTGATTGGCTGTCACCTGAGGGTCATTGATCAATGCAGCTGGTCCTGATGTAGTCATGATGTCACTCCATCTGATTTTGCTGCTTCTCTGGGCCTGGAGCTGAAACACAGCTGGAGACTAGATGTCATCTTGGGGTTAATGCTTAAGGGAGTGGTCTTACAAAGCTTATAGCTTTGCTGGTCACTATTGCACCCAGGGCTCTCTTCCCTGGTGACCTTCTACATCTGGCCTATCATTCCTACTCTGCTCATGCCTGTCTAACTGCCCACTACGCAAGAAGAACATGATTTCAGGAAAAATAAATCTCAAGTCCACAGAACCAGGTCAAAATGAAAAGTCAAATTCAATAGCTTTGCTTGTATGTGTGAATGGAAATGCAGCAGAGAACAGAGGGAATGGAATGGAAAAAGTCACACATGTATAAAGTAGCTGCATATTCATGATAAAAGTATTTTTAGGCTTGAATTATCTCATATTTCCCTCAATTCAATACTTTACTTTGAGTACACAGAAATATATAAAAATATTATCTATAGCCCTGGCCTGTGTGGCGCAGTTGGTTGCAGCATCATTCCGTAAATTGAAAGGTCTTAGGCCCAATTCCCAGTCAGGGCACATGCCTAACTTGTGAGTTCGGTCCCAGTCCAGGTGCGTACAAGAGGCAACTGATCAATATTCTTTCACATCAATGTTTTCCTCCTTCTCTCTTTCCCTCACTTACTCTCTCTCTAAACTCAATAAGCATGTCCTTGAGTGAGGATTAAACAAAATTAAATATATTCATGACTTCTATACAAACTATATGTCTTTAAACACAATTTTTAGTAGTTCTATTGAAATACAATTTGCATAATGTAAAATCCACCCTTTTAAAGTGTATAATTCAGTGGGGCTTTTTTCATATACTCCCAGAATTGTACAACTATCACCACTACCTAGTTTTAGAACACTTCATCCCTCTGCAAACAGAAAACCCCATACCTGTTGGTAATCAATCACTTTTCATTCCTCCCCTGCCCCTAGCCTCTTCAACTACTAATCTGCTGACTGTCTCTCCAGATTTGCCGATTGGCAACATTTGATAGGAGTGCAGCCATGCAACACGCGCATTTGTGTCCAGCTTCTTCCACTCAGCATGATGC
Source organism: Phyllostomus discolor (assembly GCF_004126475.2). Classification (NCBI taxonomy): domain Eukaryota; kingdom Metazoa; phylum Chordata; class Mammalia; order Chiroptera; family Phyllostomidae; genus Phyllostomus; species Phyllostomus discolor. Next base: position 62,771,836 of record NC_040905.2, read on the forward strand.
TTTCAAGATTCCTCCATTTGTATGCATCATCGCTTCATTCCTTTTTATGCCTGAATAATATTCCATTGTAGGGACATCTTACATTTTATTTACTCACTCATCAGTTGATAGACATCGGAATTGTTTTCATGTTTTTGCTACTGTGAATCTGTGTGTGAATTTTTGTATGGGTATACATTTTCAATTATCTTGGGTACATAGGAGTGGAATTGCTGGGGTAACTGAATGTTCAACTTTCTGAGAAACTACTCAGAATTGCTTTCCAAAGGGACTGCCCCATTTTTCATTCCCTCCAGAAAAGAATAGGGGTTCCAATTTCTCTGCATCCTCTCCAACATTTGTTATTGTCCATCCTTTTCACTATAGCCATCCTAAGGAAGTGGTGAGATACAAGGATTCTGAGTGGCCCCCCAAATGTCCTAGTACAGATATAAAACAGGCCTGGTTCTTTTATCTGGTTTTGCCATCTGATCCACATTATTATAGGGTTGCAGATTAAATTAATTAAACTAAGAATGTACATTTTATCCTGGTTTAGGATTTATTTTACCCTCTTAAATATCAGTTAGTAGATTTTACCAACTGATATTACTATCAGTAGATATCACTAGGGGTCATGTTTAAATAATTATCATGGGCGTAATACATACATGCTTTTGTTTGCAAAATCAAGTTTTGTGTTAACTCCTGATGTACAAGTGATTAAGCTGATGCCCAAGTTAAAGGAGATAAACATTCCATTTGCTGGGGCATGACCAACACTGACTGTAACATTTACTAACCAAACAGAGCAGCACAGGTAGGCAGCCCCAGTGGTGCTGATCAGGCCTTTTTGCTAATGGAGGCACAACAAGGCAGCACAGTGTGAGGTACTGAAAAGAGCCCTGGCTTGGGAACCAAGGGGTCTGGATTTCAGTTCCGAGAGTGAACTACACTCAACCCTTTCCCTAGCATTGACTCTTTCCTACCCGGTTAGATACGTCTGCTATTTGCTAACTATAGTCTCTCTGTACTTAACGCTGAGTACACTTCAAAGGTCTTACATTATTGCTTCCTTCGTTGATTGCCTTTGGCCACTAGATTGTCAGTCCTGCAAGAGAATCCTTTCTGTTTTGTCTACCATTTCACTTTCTGCATTTTAGCACAGGACTTGATATAAATAAGCTGATTATTTAAAAATGTAGAAATCTTGTACAATTCACTGAACTACAAATTCAACTTAATGTTAGAAATTATTATCATTTACTTAAATAGTATCTCTTTAGAGATAAGGTTTCTTACGTATAAAATACAAAATGAGGACATTAGTAGTACTTACACCATTGTGTTATTATGAGAACTAAATTAAATACAAGCTAAGACATTTAAATTGGTGGTACACAGTGAACAATCAGTAAATATTCATTATTATTATTATTATTATTTTGACTCTCACACCAAGGTATCAGTTTCTCAATAAAAATTGAAAAGGACTGATTGAGAGTTTCCCTAATATGCTTCCCACCACCAGTATTGTGACGATATGTTTGTTAGCATAATAACCTATATCCATGGTGTTTATGTATATTCCATTTCTGGGACAGGCAGTATGGTATCTTAGATTGACATGAGGACACCTAGGAACTTGATAACAATGGAAGTTCTCAGTTTCATTCATGGAGACAAAATTACATTTGAAAACTGCTATTTTTCTCTAAGTCATTTGTAACTTGAAACTCAGCTTTGTTTTTTTCTTGTACATTGAAGTTCTGCAGTGAAATATTAGGGTGGGTCTAGAAAGGTTTCAGAAAATATCAAGTGTTATTTTCAGTGAAATCAAATCCCGTGTGTTGGTTGTTCTTTAGGAAAAACACCAGTCCTTTTCTGGTTTTATAAATATACTCTGAAACTCAAGACTTGAATTTCTGATCTTATTCAGGAGGGAAGCACAATATTAATCCCTGCTCTTCTGGAAATATTTTTCTGAAAATAATAAACCTCCAGTTAGAGAAAATGGTTATTATTCATATTTGATCCACTCATAGTAATATTGATTCATGTTAAAGGGATATCTAAATGGCCTTGTCAGTCACATTTAAATTAATGGAACATTGGTACCACAATTAAACCCCATGCATAAGTTTAATTACTCTCAATCTGTCTTTATGTTTCTTCTTCCTCTTCTGCCTGCCCACCAGAGACTAAATGTTCCATGTCTCTTCTTTATCTTTCTCTGCTTTACCTTCTATGATCACTTCACTTTTGTGTTACCTCCATCTCTTATTCTTTTTCTGGGAATAACCTTTTCCCTCTTTAACCTTTATGTTTTAATGTGAGGATTCAGAAAGCGATACAGAAAACAGATAGGAAAAAGTAGAAAATGAGAAGAATCTGGAGGAGGATGTAGAAAGATGGTTGTGTTTAAAGAGGATAAAATGAAAGAGAGGACAGGCTACCAAAACAATTTGTAAAACCTGTGATACATTTTCTGGGAAGAACAGCACTAAAGGGTTTAAAGAAAAAGTACCCAGGCTAGACACTGTCACAAACATTGAAAAAGAACTGGTAAGCGTTCTGGTAAAAGAAACATGCTATCTGCCTTTTTAATAAACTTACTTCCTCTTTGAAATAAACAATTATAGGCAAAATATTTTTCTAGATTGTTTCCCTCCCACTACTAGTCCTGAGCTCTTTTATTCAGCTGAAAATGGCAGTAAATACTGACAAACAGCATTTACTGTTTCTGACGTATTTGAATAGAGTTTTAGATAAAGAGCAGTTACCTAATTGAATTCAAGGACCCAGCCCAATATATATAAAAGATATTTTAGTCAAAGTTCTAAGTTTTACGTAGCTCATTCTTACATAATAATGTCACTGTACTTGAGATTTCCATAGCTAATTCCACTCAGGTCAAGGAGCATTTAGCCGAAATACCACTGAGCAAAGCACACATTACAAGGCTTTGAGCCATTTGCAGTTCAACTACTTAAAACCCATGAATAAATCTTGGTTGGAAAGACAGAATGACAGAAAGAAGGAGCCTTTTCATTTTTTTTAATTTCCTTGTTCAAATATTTCCCTAATTGTGAAATGCAACACAATAGAAATCATCTATTCCAAACATACAATGAATAAACCTAAATGTATATCTTAATCTACATTGTGAACACCTGTGTGATCAATACACAGGTCAAGAAATAGAACGTTGCCAGCTCTAGATGTATGAGAATCTTGATGTCTGCTAAGGTCATAATGTTTGTCTCCCCAAAATTGATATCCTAAGCCCCAAAGGTGATGGTGTTAGTAGGCGGGCCTTTGGGTGGTGAGTAGGTCATGAGAGTAGAGCCCTCATGAATGGATCAGTGTTCTTACAGAAGATCTGACAGAACTCCCCAGCCTCCTTCGTCCATTTAAGGATACAACTTGGAAGAAGGCCTCCACCCAATTATGCTGGTGTCCTGGTCTCACATTTCCAGCCTCCCAAACTGTGAAAAACATATTTCTGTTGTTCATAAGCTCTCCTGTCTGTGGTAGTTTGTCATAGAAGCCCAAATGGACTAGGACAACCTATAACAGAGCAAGTCCTCTCAACTTGTTCTTGAGGAGTGGCTTAATTCTCCATGATTTGTTGCTTCATTTACATTTTAGAAATAGGTTTTCAAGTTCTAACAAAAACCCTGCTGGGATTTTCATTAGGGTTGCACTGGATTTATAGATCAATATGGAGAACATAGCATATTTATCAATTATTTATTTAGGTCTTTATTTTTTTATGAAGTTTTATAACAGTCTCTGTAGAAGTCTGGAATATGTTTTGGCAGATTTATTTGCAGGTAGTTGATCTTAGAAAGATTATCTCATAAACTTTTATAATTATATGTACAGAAGGCTTGGACATACTTTGACAGATTTTTCCCTAGACATTTGATATGTTATAATATTTTAAATTCTCTCTCTATTTAAATTTTATTCTTCTTATATTTTGTCATTTAGAAAGAAAATAGATTTTTATACATTGATTTTCTATCCTGCAAACTTGTTCAGCTGTCTTTTTACGTTTTAATGTACAAAACCAAACATCAATAAATAAAAATTTCCCCTTTTTTAATCCTTATCCTTGTTTCCTTGCTTTACAACACCAACTAGGACTTCCAGTGCAATATGAAATAGAAGTGTTGATGGCAGACATTGTATCTTCAAAGAAAAACTCTCAATAATTTTATCATTAAGCATAACATATGTTATAGGTGTTTATAGATCATTTTGTGCATTTAAGGACATTTTATTATTTTCCTCAGTTTGCTATGGGATTTTGTTTTTTAATCATAATAGATATTGAAGTTTGTTAGGATCCGAGTACTCAGATGTTCATTGTTGCTGGAGTTTCGTTGCTTTTAGACCTTTTAATGAACAGAGCTAGGAAATAGATACACTCACATATACTCAAATCTGTATCCCTATATCCATTTGTGTGTGTGTGTGTGCCATGAGTTTATAACTGACACCTCCAATTTCAACCTAACACTAGAGCACAGGTGGCAAACACAGGCCAGAAGGCTGAATCTGGCCCTCCACCTTGTTTTTTCCAGCCTGGCACCTTGTTTCTACCCGGCGGCAGCACCGAGCTCTTGCTTAACTGTTAAGAAATAGCTACATTTATACAGCCCTAAAATTACATTTGGCCCTTTGAAAGCAACTGTGAGGCTGACATGGCCCCTGATGAAAATGAGTTTGACACCCTGCACTAGAGGGTTCATTCTAGCCTTCCTCCTTTCCTCATTTGCAATTCTTTTCTCCAGCAAGAGAAACCCAGGTCTTACTTTCCGGACCATATTTACTTATTTTCTCAATCTAGGACACACATAAAATAGTTTTAGAATTTCTAATCCATAACCCTGTGAAAAACAAATTTACCAACTGGAGTAATATATTTGTGTATAGTTCCTTTTGTCCTTCAGACTTAGAGTTACTGTGAAAACACTGTTTCGCTGCCCTTTCCCCCCACTCCCTTCAGTGTGATGGTGTTGTTGGTTTGTATGACAGTTAGGTGCATTTGTTACTGTTTGTATTCCACTTGGGGTTGCTTTTACATCATAGGTGAATTTAATTTTTTCTTTTAAAAATGAATTAAATTCATAACCACAAAACATACCATGGTTCTAAAAGTCAGAGCTGCACAAAGGGGTACACTTAGCAATGTCATTCTGATCATCCTCTTTCTTATTTCAATTACTCCACTCTTTCTGTGCCATTCCTATCCACCATTTTGGTAGGCTATCTTAATTATTTTCTGTTTTATCCTCCCTGTATTTTTTTGGCATTAATGAACACATAAATGTATTTTATCTCATATCCCATTTCTCCTACAAGATAGTTTACCATGGATATTCCTTTATTTTAATGATATATTCTGTAAATCACTCCACATCAGTTCATAAATATCTTGTTTGTTTTTTATTAGTGCTGCATAGCACTCAGTAATTTATTCAATAATTCTCCTTTATATAGGTATTTATAATGTCACCAGTAATTTTCAATACTATCAATACAACAATGAATAACCTTATACATGATTATTTTTATATCATTAGAGGTACAAATTCCTAGAAGTGGAATTACTTGGTCAAAAAGTAAATGCACATATAGCTTTGTTTAAAATTACCAAATTCTCCTAGAATTATTGTACCAGTTTGCATTTACATGGGCTATGTGTGAGACTGTTTCCCTACAGCCTTGCCAAAAGAGTATGTTGTCATACATTTTAATAGTTGTTGATCTGATAGGCAAGAAATGTTACCTCAGTGTTTTAATTTTTAGTTATCTAATTATGAGTAATTTTGAATATCTCTTCATATATTTAAGGGCTATATTCTACTTTTCTGTTAACTGTCCTTTATATTATTTTCCATTTTCCTACTGTTTTTTTTTTTTTACTCTTGTCCTTCAAGTTTAAGAGTTCCTTGTACTTACAAAATGGTCTCAGGGATATAATGTATAGCATAAGAAATATATAGTCAGTAATGTTATAATAACTATGTATGGTGCCAGGTGAGTACCGGAAATATTGGGGTGGACACTTTATAAAGTATATAATTGTGTAAACACTATGCTATACACCTGAAACTAATACAAAATAATCTTGAATGTAAACTTTAATTGAAAAATAAAATTAAGAGATTTTATACTTTAGGTATGTTAGTCATTGGTCTATGACATATGTTAAAAATATTTTCTTCCCGAATATCTGTTCTTCTGATTTTAATTAGTTTGTTTTCACCATGGACAAATATTTGTTGTTAGATCAAATTTATGAGTCATTTCTTTTATACCTTCTGGATTTTAAGATATAGTTAGAAAGACTTCTCCTACAATAAAATTAAAAAGAAATTTACTCATGTTTTTCTTCTAGTATTTTTATGGTTTTATATTTTACATCTAGGTCTCTAATCTTCTTGGAGTTCATTTTTTAAAACATTTTATTTATTTTTAGGGAGAGGGGAAGGAGAAAGAAAGGGAGAGAAATATCAATGTGTGGCTGTCTCTGAAATGTCCCCTACTGGGGACCTGGCCCACAACTGAGGCATGTGCCCTGACTGGGAATCAAACCACAACCTTTTAGTTCCCAGCCCGTGCTCAATCCACTGAGCTATACCAGCTAGGGCCATTTTTATGTGGGGACCTAATATTATATTTTCTCAGCACCATTTATAAGCCCATATTTCTAAATGCAGTGTGGTACTCCCAGACTGAATCTGGAACAGAAAAGGCTCCACATCCTCTTTGGTAAAATGTGGATAGTGTCTCTTTCAAAATACTAGTGTGCAACTTAAATAATGCAACCTATATACTATGGTGAACACTTTATAAATGCTAGTTTCCATCCTATTAAACAATCACTCTCTGTTGTCTTGGTGTGTCTAGATGAAATGTACATACATCTGCCTGGGTCAGTGGTTCTCACATAGTTGTGTCCATAAGAATCACTTGGGATGCTAGCTCAAAAGCAGACTTCTTGGGTCTGTCATTTAGATGTTCTAATGCAGTGGCTCTGGCATGGTTCAGGAATCTGCAGTATACCCAGGTCCATGTGTAACTTTGAGACCAAACAAGAAAGTATTAGCCTAAGGGGTGTGCCCATCTCATTCAACCCCATGGAATGACTAAAATATGCGAAGACTTATAACCCAGCTAAAATTATAAATCACTATTTTTATAAAAACTGTTTTGTATCAGTTATAGATCAATATGTCTGTGATAAAAATGAGGATTTCAAAAGTAAAAATGTAATTAGAGTTCATTTTAATTTATTTGAATCAGGAAATTTTTGAGACAGATCATGAAGAAAATTAGGCCTGAGGATGTAAAGGGTGCAATTGTGTTTGTAGGTTTAGTGACTCAGGTACATTGGTGTGTGGCACACACTGAAACATCCTCTCCTAGAATCTGGGAACATAGAGGAGAAAGATAGAAAGATGCAGCTTTTTACTGGCATTCCAAATATAATTAGAAAAAAATAAAAGAGAGAAGGGATCTCTTCTAGAAGAGGTATCTTTTTGTATTCCAGTTAAACTAAAAATATGTGCTTGATTCACACATAAGCTTAAATTTTATGCCAGAAACTCTCTCCTCAGTTACTGACACCAATAAAGAGATTGATGCGACAAGCACATTTACTGTTTAGAACCCATTACAGAAGAATGCTGTCTCGGCTCCAATACCAACATAAGCAGCAGGTGACAGAGAGAACATAGCTGTGATTCATTCACGCATATTGTGTCTAAAAGTAATTTTTGTGGCAGCTCAACCACAGAGTGATTTAAAATTTCTAAATAGATGGTAAAGTACATCAGCCTGATTAAATGTACTCCCACAAAAACAAGTGTTTGTTCTCAATATCATCATGTAGCCTGTACAACTCTAATCTGATTGTCTAGATGTTCAAAAACACCTGTCACAATACACTGAACATGATTATGTTTTGTGTGGTGGGATTGTGTGTGGTGAGCTCAGGCTCTTGACTGAAAAGTAAAGTATGAAATGGCCTCTTTTCTCCAATAAGGATCCGACTGCCAAGGTGATTTTTCTTCTAATACCTAGGAATATTTTAAAGATTAGAAACCAACTTTGCATATTTAAAAAGCCTGGCCATTTTATTCCAGTTGGATGATTTCTCAGGTAGATGACTTTGAGGAATCAAATACAAATTTATATTTGACATGAGAACTCCCCTTGTCTCATTCTAATAGGGGAAATAGAATGTGTTGAAAATAACTATAAAAGTCATATACCCTTATATCTATACATAGATACATATGATTTACTCTCCTATATTAGATACTGTTCTCTAACTGGACAATGATATGCAGTGTTTTGAAAAGTATATCTTTAAAGAAACATCCTTCACATAATAGAAGGGGAGAGGAGGGCAAACAGATACATGTATATTACGTTCATAGAAATTTTCTAAGGAAGACATACTTAAGAAACTTTAAAATTGCTATAAAGATGGTATGAATTAAAATGTAAAACATGAGTATCACTTTTTATGAATATGTTACATCTATCTTATTCTATTTCATTACATCCAAGTCTGCATCATTATATCTTGGATTTCTTCAGTATGGCCTTCTTTTGGCAGGACCCAACATTCCATGTCATGCCCACCAACCCATTTCCCACTTTCCAAAGGAAAAAATGTATAGGTGAAGACAAGGAGATGTCACTATAAAATTAGATGCATACATACAGCATTGAGGGTAAGGGGAGGGAGGGGAAGGAGAGAGGAGAGGGAGAAGAAGAGAGAGAGAGAGAAGGCACTTTGATTTTAGAAACAGTAGAATGGACAATTCCTATTAAAACCACATAACACAGACACAAAATCTAGTCATTGCAGAAGTTGTGGGCCAAAAATATTGGCAATGAGAATACACATTCCCATGCACTATAGTAGTAACCAAACTACCACAATAAATAAACAGATAATAATGTAGTTAAAATATTAATAAATTAGAATGGAAAGGCAATAAAGAAGAGCATCTGAAAATGTCTGTATTAAGACACTCACCATTGGTGCTACATCAATACCAGAGTTCTGGCATTCAAATTATGTGTATACATGAAATATTCAAACTGGGCCACATTTTACAGCATAGTGTGTCAGCTGGTCTTCATAACAGAATACTGAATCTAAGTCTTAGTATGCTCTGTTTATGTGCTAACTTATTTTGCAAATATCAAATTTAAGTGACTCGAATAGCTCACCAATAGCTTACTCTAGTCATAAATATCCTTAAGTCCTATGTGAAAATAAAAGCGTATGGATTTTCATATCTCTTAAATGTAAGAACTGAGAAGGGACTTGTATTTTGAGAGAGTTGGCCCACTTAGGGCCTTGGAGCTTACTTTAAGAGTGATTGGTTACATAGCTAAAGTGCATAAATTACCAAAAAATAGCCATAAATTAGTCTATGCAGATATTGCAAATTGATTGGCCAGATAGTTTCACACTGTCAAGAGCTTAATCAGACTTAGCACTCAGTGTCATGCTTGGGCTGACCTCAGGGCCTCTCTGCACACAAACACATTATGAGGTTGAGAAAGGTTTTGAGGTCATAGAGAGAGGACATTCTTTCCGATAATCCTACAGCTGGATTGGATAGACTCTCAAGTCTGTCTAATTGTGTGAGGGCCTGAGGGTTATAGTAGTGCTAGGTGGCTTAACTGATGTCACAAGCCAGATGGAAGACAGGTCAAATTTGCATAGTTCTGCAATTTACAAACATTAAGTCAGTTACTCCTAGAGTCATTTTCCTCCGATACCAGCTGACAGAGAATAAAATATTTGCCAGAATATTTACCAGAAAATTCACACTGAAGACATACCTCACCCTGAACCTGTATCCCCCTGAGACTACCATAATATCCCCAGATTTCCTCAGTCTTCAGCCAAAATTATTTTTAACTTTCTTTTTCTATAGTAAAATTATAATGAAATAAATAATTTTGCTTTAAGTAGCTGAACAAAGACTTCAGGTATGGTCAGGGGAGGTAGTATAGCAGGAGTTGAGGTGTCTAGCATGTTAATACAAAAATGCCTGCTCTACACAGACTAGAAAATTTAGCATTATCACAAATACTGAAATTTTATTAATCTGGAAAGGGACTGCTACACAACCTCTGTTTTTAGTTGATTCTTGACTCTCACCAAATGTTAGAGCTTGCTCGATTGAGATAGGAACATATTAAGTTGTCCTTTCAAACTGAAGGCATGTGACTGTGAATGTGTGTAATTGGCATTAGAATATTGGATTAGTAGCCCTGGCTGGCATAGCTCAGTGGATTGAGCACGGGCTGGGAACCAAAGTGCCCCAGGTTCGATTCCCAGCCAGGGTACATGCCTGGGTTGCAGGCCATAACCCCCAGCAACCACACATTGATGTCTCTCTCTCTCTCTCTCTTTCTCTCTCTCTCTCTCTCCCTCCCTTCCTTCTCTAAAAATAAATAAATAAAATCTTAAAAAAAAAGAATATTGGATTAGTTAAGTCTTTAAATTTAACTTATATATTTTTTCCTACTATTTCTCATAAGTTCAGCTAAAGATACACTCAATCCCATGCCAGCCTTATTCTCGACAACTATCCACAGCTATTATTTTAAAGTTGTCTACACCTTTCAACATCTAGCCTTTACTCTCTAATGAAAAATGAAATTCTTTGCCTCTCTTATGTGTACTCTGAATTTCTTGAGATTCTGATTCAGGCAGAAAAATGTCCTTAACTCTTCCCCTGGGCTTTAACAATCTGTTTGGTGTAGCAATGAAATACATTCAACTTCCCTCCTCACACTGGAGTCTGTCCCTCCTGTGCTCTTTCAAAATGGAAATAAGGAACAGCTGTCAGTGGACAAGAGTGGAGTGAGTTGTTTATATGAGTTCCAGTTGTGGAACTGCCTGAAACTTAATGCTATAACCAGACCCAATCTGGAAGGAAATCATCTCAATTCCTCTTTCCCGTTTACTTAATCCATCACAGCATTCTTTCCAACATCAATTCTATGGAGACAGGGATTGGTTGATTGATTGATTGATTTTGCTCTTTGGTATGTTGTTGGTCCCTAGGACACAGAATAGTACCTGATGTTTACACATAGTTAGGCATCCTATAAATAATTGTTGAATAAATGGAACAAATGATGGAAATGCAGCTCTAGAATCCTGTGCCACACAACAGTCTAGGTAGTTAAAATGAAATCTGTTTGCCATCCTCGGATTCTGGGTTGTTGCAAGCTGACTTCATGGTGAGGCTGCCAGGACACAGACTATGGACTTAGCAAATTATTAGTTCACAAAGCACGACCAGTATTGCTTCTGGCTCTGATCCTCCCACCTATAGCTCTAGGGCTGACTTGCTCTGAGGGAGATTCTAAGATTGGTGATTCTAACACAAGATGGTGTGGTACAAATCTGAAAAATGCAGGTATGGTCACTATATTAGATTCATAGGACTACCATAAGAAATTGCCACCAATTTACTATGGCTTAAAACAACAGAAGTATATACTGTCCCATTCTGAGATCAAGCTGTCTGCAGTACCAAACTCCCTCTGAAGTCTCTAGGAGAGAAGGCTTCCTTGCCTCTTCCAGCCTCTGGAGGTCCCAGGTGCTCTTTGGCTTGTGGTAGCATAATTCCAACTTCTGCTTCTATCATGACATGGCCTTCTTTCCCATATGTGTCTTTGATTCCAAGTCTTCCTCTCCTTTCTCTTTTACAGACACCAGTCACTGGATGTAGAGCCCACTCTAAACTGATAAGACTCCATTCTAAATTAATTACATATACAAAGACCCTATTTCCAAATAAGGTCACATTCACAGGTACCTGGGGTTAGGATTAGAACTTAACTTTTTGGGAAACACAATTTAACCCACTTCATTCACTGTCTTCATGGAGCTTACAATTGAAAGTAAAGACACAGATAAGTAAACTGGAAGTTACAACTTTGTGTGTTTTCATGGAGGAAGTAAAATCTCCTGTGAGAATGATGAAAAGGAGCACCTAGCCAGATTGCCTAAAGGGCTCAGAATTGCACTCAACAGCATATAACAGAAATCTGAAAGCAGTGACATAATTAAAGATTTATTTATATAGAAACTAGAAGTAGGTAGTTTGCACCTTGTCCAACTGTTCCAGGAAATCACTGAGCATCTGGTCTCCCTCTGGTATTTTTTATTCTCCAGTGTGGCTCTTAGTCTCATTGCTATAAAGTATCTATTTCAATGCTGGACATTAGGTCTACATGGCAGGTAAAAAGAGAGGGAGAAGAAAAAGAGACACTGGTAGTCCGAGCCTGACTTTTTACATCATGCAGACCCTGCCTCATAGACTTCTACTTCTAGCTGTTTGGACAGGACTGAGTCACCTGGCCATTCACAGTTTCAGGGAGACTGAGGAGGTGAATATTAGTAAGTGGACCACACCAGTCTGCACACAATTGGAGTTCTATCAGCAATGTAAAAGGGAAGAGGGGAATTAGATGGGCAACTAACAGAATCTGCCATAGAACCCATCTCAGTGATAGTGATGCCCAATCTGAGGCTCAAAGGATGAGTAAGGGCCCTCCTAGGGCAGAGGGGTTTTCCAGACAGAGGGCCGAGTATCAGACCCAGAGGTAAGAAAGAGCCAGGCAAGAAAAGATGAAAGACTCTAAATATGTCTGAATTGCAGTGTGTAAGGTGGGAAGTCAAATCAAGAGATGAAGCTGGGGAGGAAATGAGTGGTCAAAACCTAAAAGGTCCTATAAACCATTTGTATCATTTTGGACTTTGGGATGCAATTGGAAACAAACTTTGTCTGTTTTAAGCAAAAAATGAAAGTATTAAAATGTTCTTGGGCAGTTCACAGAATTTTTTAGGCCTAAAAAACCACTAAGGGCTTCGCTGTCTGGAAGAAGCTCTGAATTATGACAAAGAACCAGTCAGCAAGGGTGCCCCTGCCCCACTGCTGAGCACCAACCCTGTGGGACACCACATACCACCACCAAAGCCCCGCCATTGGCGGCCTGGGAGTTCTCCCCTCCTGGAGCTTCCTTGGTATCTACAACACATGTCACCCCCACCTCAGAGCCTATGCAAGTAGTCTTGATTCAAGTGTTTAAATTCTAGCTTGTAAAGAAGTCTGAATACTTGGGGTGTTTTTACTTTTGACATGAGAAGCAGCACTTCCTTTCATCAAAACCTCCCCAAAATACAGAAAGAAACTGTAGATGTTGGGCAACCAGAATGGCCAAGGGACTCTGTGAGACTACAGGGAGCACCTGAGAGAAAGGGAGAGGACCATGGCCAGGAAGGCGGAGCACGTGAATTTAAGAGGAGGACCCATCCTAGGGTATAGCTAGGGTCTTGTTCTCAGGGAGTGCTTCTGAATAAGGAGATGGTATCAACACCAAGACCAGAAACTAGTCTTTCTGAATCATGCCAGACTGCCTTGTGGAGTGAGACAAGCAACTATGGTATTTAGCTTTCTGTGTCTGATTAAAAAACAACAACAAGCAAAACTATGCTATTGGATGGGAAGAAGAGAATAGGATGCAAGGCATTGCCTGTTCTCTGCCCTTCGGCTGCTGCTGCTGGGCCCAAAGCAGCAGACATTTACTCCCCAGTGCAGAACAGATGGGTGGCACCCCGTCTCTGTCCCTGTCCCCAGAGAAAGCCGTGAATACAGCTGACTTATGAAGGGTCTGTCAGAAGAGACCCTCATCCCAGACTGTGGGGAAACGCAGCACCAGGACTGAGTAGCTAGGAATGTAAACAAGGATCATGCCTCCCAGCTTTACCTCCCATCATGGCACCTTCTTCTCAAATGAATTAATAAGGATTTATTACCATGGTACTTTCTTCCCTTCTTCCCCAAGGAACTGAAGACATAAATAATGAAAATCTCTGGATATTCTCCTTTCCCTCTCACACCAAATCATGAGAAAGTAAGCTGGATATTGACTTTGTAGCAACTTTCAGGCCCAGTGGCTTTTCCTATTAAATAATGAGAGAATGCTGCATAGCAGGACAAAAGCGCTGAGTGCCCCAGTGTTGCAGGATGGAGGAGTACCTCACTAGTGGTCACGGGTTGCCCTTTGACCACACAGAGAAGTTTGCAAAAATCACTAAGTCCATGTGTGACAACCACAGAACTTAGAAGCTTCTGTACCCTCCAGTGAAGGGATGTGGAGTAGCAAAATTTGAGGGAGGAATGAGGGGCTGCTGCAAAGGAGATTGTGAAACTGAGCATGTGTCCAGGACTACTACTCCAAGAGTGGGTGGCTTCTCACCTTGAACGGTGGGACTGAGCCAGCTGCAATTCCAAGGCCACCAGTGTGGCGGGGCGGGGGGGGGGGGTGGTCAGAGCTGGTGTGCAGCCGCAGGGAAGTGAGGAGCCCATGAGTGGACAGGGCGTGGATCTGAGACTCACTGTGGCAGGGACACACTGGGCCACCTATCGTCACTGGAGCCCCATCACTTCATCTGGGTCAGGAAAGGGAGTCAGAATAAAAATAAATCTTGATTCATTAAAACTAGTGACAATTTAAACTAGAAGAAACTGAAATATCATTACTGGCAAGTCTTCTCCGGACCTGTGGGGACCTCAGAAGGAAAATCAATTCAGCCACAGAAAATTTAAAAGCTGCTTTGTTTTGGTGGGGTTGGGGGCATTGTACATTTGAGGTTAGTGAGTAAATTTAAGATGCAACTACATTTTTCATTAAGATTTATTTTTGTTGGTTTTTTTGTGCCTAGAGCTCTTTGCTTTTACCTTTAGATGGCGTTGGATTTGTTTTTCTTCATGTTTATGTTTGTTTGTGTGACTTGATTGTTTCTGACAACATTACCTTGAAAAAGTATGGTTATATGATGCCAAGCTGACCGTTTCTCATCACTCCAGGAAGATATTTTAGCCAGAGTCATGGTGAGGAATTCCTAAAGCCAAGACAGAACAGTATTTCTCTTTGCCTCCTTGTGTCTTGTTCTTTCTTACTGGACCAAGAGACTGGAAACGTTTTTAAGTGAAAGCTCCAAAGAAAATTATAAACACATTTCAAGCCCATGAGTTCCTTGGCTAGCCCCTTCTCTATATTTAGCCCCAAAGACTACCCCTATGGGTATCCCTTGGGATAGTCCCATATTCGTGGCAAGTCAGTCCGACTTCCAGTAGACGGGAAGAAAATCATGCAGTTTGATTCTTTCCTTTTCTCTCTCTCTTATTCTCTCAAACACACATGCATTCACACATGTGCACACATACACTGCACTAACACACCTTTCATATACACTTCACAGTGGTCTCAGAATAAGTGGACAGCTCTGGTATTAATTAATATTTTCAATGTCAGTCATGACATGGGTAGCTTTTAAAAAACTCTGTTCCCAGAGCCTTTTTAATTAAATCTGAGGATCCCAGCTAGACATCAATTCTCTATTTCCTTCACAGCTGTTGATCTATGGTAGATCAATGTGTCAAAAAAAAAAAAAGCAGAAGTTTTCAAAGTCTTAGCCAGCTGAAAAGACTACCTTTTATGTTTCATAAAGCAAACAGGTACAAAGTCTACTGATAATTTGCAGGGCCTGTTTAATTTAGGTAGGATACTTATTTTATCAGTTTAATGGGATTTTTGTTGTTTATATCTGGCAATATATGTATCAAAAGAGAGAGATAAAAACATGTATGCACACATACACACAATATGAGGATTTCTCGACTCTGCTCTGTGTATGTGGCCTATTTATTCCTTCTTTTTACTTCCCTAATTGATTCATCAACCTAGGTTAAGAAGTGCCTTTGTGAAGTTACTTCTGGGGTAACTCAGCAACCACCTTCACAACTGGCTTTCACCAACATTATTATCAGCAATCACTCTTATATAATAGCCACCATTGTGTTCTTTACCCGTAGAGCATCAACACCCAACGATGGTGTCCAGCATTCCTAGGTTGGCGGTACCGGCTATATATGCTCTCAGGGCAACTCCTGTGCTATTGTAAGAGGTGTCAACACAAAAGTTGTCATTATTCCATCATTTCTTTTGCAGCTAAGAATATTCATTTTCTCTCATTAATTTTATTCAATTATCCAGGTTGTAAGCACCAGACTGGAACATAATCAAGGGTTCTAAAATGAGAATAGACGGCATCAGAGAGGATGAGAGAATGGGAGTATGGAAAGGCTTGCTAATTTTTCTCATGAAACAAACCTTATACAAAGGTGCCTTTAGACAGAGAGGCTGAGTGCGATAACCATGCTAGAAAGCTGGGGGACCCACAGAACTTGTGCTACTCAGAGACACAAACCAAATGTTCAGGTACTCATTTTTTAAAAGATTTTAAAAAATTTTTTACTTCTAGAGAGAAGGGAAAGGAATGAGAGAGGGAGGGAAACATCAATGTGTGTTTGCCTCTTGCATGCCCCTACTGGGGACCTGGCCCACAACCTAGGCACGTGCCCTGACTGGGAATTGAAGCAGTGACCCTTTGGTTCACAGGCCCATGCTCAATCCACTGAGCCACACAGCCAGGGCCAATTACTCATTTTTATGCCCCTGAATTACACTGCTAATTTAAGCATTTCTTTTTGAGCAGTGATACAAGTATATTTTCCAGGTAATTGATTACTGTAGGCATTTTATTCCTTAATATGTAAATTATTAGTATTTTCTAAAGGTTTACCTACCATTTTATTATTTATTGCAATTTGCTTTATCAAAATAAAGCATTAAGCCCCATTTCATGCCATTATCTCTAAAGAAATTAGTGTATTCTCTATGTTAAAAAGGTTCCAATAAGAAAAATGTTTAATTATTTCCTGTGAAAAACTAATAAAAAATAAGTGCATTTTGTGCTTCATTTTATTTCATGTCAAATTTATGCACCTTAACTATTCCACATCAGTTGAAATGAAGCACTTTTGATGCAAATTGGCCAAATTACAGGACTTAGATGCAAAGTAAAAATTGTCCAGTTACTTGTTTCCAGTCTTCTTGTTACACTCAGTTCTTGACTTTTCTGTGTGGTCCTTTTTTTGGGAGGTCATTGTTCCTCACTATTGATCAAGTTAAAGCTTCATATCCTTTTACTCATTGCTCCTTCAGCTGGTTAATTATTTGAGTGTGGATGCAGATTGTGTTCAATATACTTACACAAAGTCATTTAAAAACTACATTAAAATAAATTAACGTAAAGTAGAAAGAATAGTCTCTCTTGTATCTAACATCTTAAAGTATTCACCAACATTTACCCAATAAGAAGGCACTCACTGAGTACATCCTACAGGTCAGGAGCATGACCGTGACTGTGCTGTATTGGAAAGGGTCTGTACCTCCCACAAACCATAAAATGAGTGCTGGTGTTGGAGGTAGAGCCCAACTTGACCACTGAATAGCTATGTGATCACACATGATCTTCTGTTTCTTCCCTATTAAATAAGAGGATTAATGACTACTTCACAGGATTGCTAATAGAACAAATTGAACATAGGAAGTGGTACATAAGGCATGATTAGTGATAATAAAGGAGGTGAGAATTGGGTGTAACTGAGGAAACAACAGAATTAGAGGCCCCAGAAACAAAAAGTGAACACTGAAGAGGAAAAATACAGAGCAGGATCTCTGTCTACAGAATCCAAACCAGGTCCCCGAGTTACCCCAATTTATCTCCTTCCCAAAGTTACCTAGGAGGAGACCGCATTTAGAAGGCTGAATGCTTAATATCTGCCTGCTGTAGTCTCTTCCCAGGTGACTGGCAGACCTCATTTCTATAGTGGGTCAAAAGTTCAGAGGTCAGTGTTGACAGAATACCTCATTGCTGTCTGCTTCTGAATCTGCTTGTTTATTTCATTACATTACCAATGAATTTAGCCACACTGGCTGAACAAGTTCCTTAAAAGTAACTATGCATAGTGAGAATATTTTGGAAGAAAGTTGCTGTGAAGTTAGCCTTTGACATTTATTGGATCATTAAGAAAAGATTTACTGTGTAACTATCATTTGCCAAACACCCTACATATTATGGTGGAGGTGGGGCGGGGATTACAATAAATTGTAAGAGGGAAAGTAGAGCTGAGGGCTAAAGGAAGAACAACAGGTTACCCAGCAAAGGCAGAGGCACATGCCCCCCAGGCAGCAGGAATGGCACCTGCAGCTCCTCAGGGGGTGAGAGAAAGCAGGGCTGTGTGGAAGAACTGTGGGGAGTTGGGTGTGGGGTGGGTGCTGGTTTTATCAGAAGAGGCTAGAGAACTGAGAAGCCACCAGATCAAGCAGGCAGTTTTGTTTTGTTACAGAGTTTGCATTTTATCTTGAGCTTTAAAGACATTAATGGATTTAAGTGGAGAAAAAAGAACATGATCAGATTTGCAGGAAACAGACCTAAATCTGGCTTCAGGGTGGAGTATGGGTTGTTGAAAATTAAGGCAGGAGTTAGAACAATTAGGAAACTCACGGGAGAGTCCAGGCAGAGAAATCTGGTGACTCAGACTGAGGTAGTGCAATGGACATGGGAAGAAGGGAATTAAATATAGAAATCAGGTATAGAGGACTTCAGGTTACATTATACTAAACTGTTTTCAGTCACTGAATAAAGAACACAGAGAGAGTCTGCTTGGAGTTGTTGGGGTTGAAAGAGAGAGGATGAATTCAGTTCTGAACAGGCCGACTTTTTAGTGCCTGCCATACATCTAAGTTGACATGTCTTTGTAGGTCACTTTATCAGTGAGTCTGGTTCTTCCGAAAATAGGCTGACCTGGAGATAGAGATATGGAAATCATTGACATTTAATAGGAATTGAAGTTATCCGGAGGGATGGGATTACCCAGAGAAAGTGAGAGGCTAGCCTGGCCATGAACAATTACGAGTAAGAGAGGAGTCATTAAAGGAGTAAGAGGAAAACCAGATATTGTGGTGCCACAGAAACCAAGAGGGTATTTTAGGAAGGACAGGGTGGTCTACAGTGTCAGGTTCCACAGAGGAGTAATCAGTGACTTTGTGAGAGCAATTTCTGTGAAATGGAGCAGGCATAAGCCAAAGCAGGAAAGAAGAGATTAGAGAGGGTGGTAAGCAAGTGGAGATAATGGGAGTAACTCTTTCAAGAATTTTGGCCATGAAAGGGAAATAGGAATCAGGGCAATAGTTAGAGGAAGGCAAGGTTTTAGACCACAAATAGCTACTCAAAGAACAAGATTGTCACTGAAGCTGAATTCATTGGGGCTAATGGATACCTTTCATAGTCTTTTCTGGAGGGAGGCCTACAGCTAAATTGGCATGTGGAGAGAGAGCTCTCAACCAGCAAGAGGGGCATACATGGAAGAAGCAGTGAAGGGATGTTGGGATCATAAGTGGAAAAAGGCAAATAGACTTACATTTTAATTAGGACATCTTCTCTTCTCTCTCTCTCTCTCTCTCTCTCTCTCTCTCTCTCTCTCTCTCTCTCTCTCTCCCCCCTCCATCTCTTCTTTCCCTCCTTCTCTCTCTGTGTCGTTCTGTTTCTTTTCCCTCCCTTCTATTTCTCTCCTATATATTTCATTTAGGAAGATGCTCTAGTCTAGCAAAAAAGGAACTCATCAGAAGAAATAATCACTAACAGTCACTAACCACAGTGCTGCCCTATTTCACAGTCTTGGGATCCAATTCTCATTTGTCACATTCTGCACAACTGCCTCTCTGTTCGCTCAATAAAGCAAACTTATTGTGCATCTGTAAAAACCAAAGAGCCAAATGACAAGTAGTTCTGATTTATTAAGTGTTTTTTAGATCTTTTAAAAGCAATTTTGGGAATACTTTCTAGCATTTTAAATAAATATGCTGATATCTCATTTGTAACCCAGAAAGCCAATTTAAAAATTCTTTATTGCCCACTGAGTTAGCCTGAAAGGCAGGTTGAGCTAAATCATCTGTGGAGCTGGGTTATTGCTGGCATAGGGTCCAATAAGAAACAGGTATATAAAGTGACAATGTTTGTATTCATTTTCAAAGCAGCAATATTTTAACCTCATCAGGGCCATAAAACTTCAGGAATAGTTCTTAACATTCTCTCTCCCTTGGAAAAAAAAACATATTTCCTCTTTTCTCTTAAAAAATATGTGTAAATATTTAGTTTCAAAATGGACTCAAACAGTTTCCTCACCTGGAAAATACATAAAAATATAAGTAAGTGGAAAAATACTTCTGAGAATTTCTGGTGCAAACATACCTTCTGGAAGTCATGGAAAGGATTTCAGCTGGTGGTATCAAATAATTAATGATAAATTTCTTCTCTTGCTTAAAAATTGCCTACTCGTGTCTGAAGGGGAAACATAAAATAGCATACCAATATAAAAAAATAATTGCAATCACCGTGAATCTGCAGAACCTTATTAAATTTTCCTTGATGACAATTTTGAAAAAAACTCTAAGTAATTATCAAGTCTCATTTAAAATTAAAGCTGGCCCTGCTGCTCCATGTCACACTTACACACAGTAATGAAAGGCTTAGGGTGGTTGGGTATATACTTTGCAGAGTTAGCTGACTGGCTACCCTTATGATATAATCTCCTTCAACAGCAATTTAATTAAAACAGTGAAAGATCTGACCTTTGCTGGAGATTTTCTTATCCATAGAACTAAAAATATCCCTGGAAGCTATCTGTCAATATGATCTTTCAAGCACATCTTGTTAGTACCAGAAAAAAGAAAGCAAATGAGAAAAACCAGAACCCATAAAGGTTAGCACAGGTTAGTGCATGGTTAGTTCTAATGAAACTAGAGTCACGAGGTTGTCTATAAAGAGCATAAGAAATAGATTTAAACCACCTAATTACCTGAAACAATGAAACAATGAAAGTCCTTCATCTAGTGTTTGCATATAATAAAGGCACTCTATGAGAATTGCCTCCTATTTCACCGCCTCTCTTCCAGGAATTACTCTTGTGTCTATTCTGGTTTGGATGGCACTTAGAGGCTTCAGAACCTTGAACTGCAGATATTCATGGGAGACCTGTTGTCTCATCATCTCCAGAGTTCGGTGCATTCTGTACCAAAGAATTATGCAATGAAGAATGAGTTCTTCTTTATCGATGGTAACAGGAGTTCACTACCCACTCTCTTCTGATGATTGAGATGTTCCTGCCTAGTCATACATTAAATGTCATTTATCCTCATAGCTATGGTGGATCAGCTTGGGTGTATGTTTTGTGACTTGAGTTTTTTTATTGTTGACACTATTACAGATGCCCCCCTTTTGCTCCCTGCTTTGGCCACCTCCAAATTTGATCTGTTATTATTTTTCTTTTGATAAAACAGCATTTTAAATACTTTAATAATAAACTTATTTTTATTGATTGACTATTAAAACTCATTTGTATCTTGACTCATTCCAAAAGGATATGAAAGAGCTCTATCTTGATTTATAGTTCACAAGGAGCTTTATCAGGATTCTTGTGACAACTCTTGAAAAATGAGAAGACAAGTCTGAAAAGGTTAGGTGACTTGTCAAAATCACACAACTAGCAAAGTGCAGAGTCAGGACTCACATTCAAATTATATGATTTCAAGTCCAGTGTTATGGTGTCTCTGTACCATGAAGTCTCTTGGCTGCCTCCTTGAAGTCAATACCAGGCTTTTGGGGGACATACTCAAGTCTCACTGACAGTTAATTCTCCTACTGCTGTATCTGTCTTCTTGCACTCCAAGCGTCAGCAGCCAGAACAGCACCTGCATACACATGTATGCTTAATACATTAGGACATGTGATCATGAGGACTCTTTGTTGGCCTTTTCACATTACCAGCACTCTCTGCTTCTCCTGAGAGGATGGCATTTCTCAAAGCCTATTCCTCTCTTATGCCTGTAGTTACAATTACCAGTGGCTGTGCTCACCATTACAACTAAGTTTTCCCAACACACACCAGTTGTTACTCTTAAGCACACGTTCAACCCAGCTAATGATTCTGTGTAAATAGATTGGTGTTGTCAGAAAAGTGAAAGCCATCACAATTTCCCTTGTGATGAAACATATACTTTGCCCTATACATCTGTTTTTAAATTAAGTACAAACTTTAATAAATGCACCCAGCAGAGGCATCTGGAAGATGTGTTGATACTTGTTGGCAGCAGACACCAGATGGGTTACTCAATCTGGAACAGATGGCAAATTGATATTAAATAATGATAAGCCTGGACTTTTCCACCACTCATGATCCCCATTGTTTATTGATAAGTCTACTACTTTGGTTTAACTGAGTTTTCTAAATTCTTCTCTCTAACCCATATAATTTTAAGAGAAAAAGAGGCAAAATTTTCTCTTTGATCAGAGAATATCTAAAGCCCTCAAGACACTCTGGGGTTGGAAAATGAACTTCAATGAGCTCATGATGTTACAGAAGAGCTAGGAGGCCCAATATTGTTTGTGTGACCACAGAGGTAGGATTTTTTCTATTCCTGCTTGCCAATTAATGCTACTCTCTCCCCATAATCCTTCTCCCTCTATTCTGTACTGTCAAAGAAATTCCCTGTGGGAACTCTGTGCAGAGGAAAATAACCAAATGGGAATAAAGCACATTTTTTAATACTTGCATATATATGCAACATTCAAATATAGCTCTCTTTGGAAGTCAGGGGTTGAAATAAACAAGTTAAAGTTAAGTCCTGAATGGGACTTCTACCATTTCTTAAATTGAAATCTTGGGCTAGATGCATAGAATAAGAAAATCAAGGGAGAAGGGAACTAGTGTTCTGGTTCTATGGAGTTTCTGCCTCATCTTGAGAGAAATGGTTACACAGTCACCAAGGATAGGCCGCTGGTCCACTTAGTCTAATGGATGGGAGAAGGAGAGCTGGTGACCTGTGGCGACACTACAAACACTCACAAGTCAATGCTGCCCACATTGACCAGCCAGAGCATCAGCTCCTCTTCTCTTGGAAACAGAGAAGTATCTAGGAAAGGGTAGAATTGCTTTAGAAAGAAAAGGTAATAAATCCAGGGTTATAGAAAGTTAACCAAATCCAAAATTCTTACTTAACTCCCTAATACTTGGAATTCTACTAACATAATCTATTTATTATTTTATTTTAAATATCTTACAGCTAATAAAATATAGTTAAAAATGATCAGAGAGCTAATTTGGTATCCTAAAAAAAGAGAGTATGCCGGCAATTGGTACCAAAAATGAGGGAATGGGGGGAATGAGGGAGAAGAGACACCCAAATCTAAACAGTTCAAAACTAGAACCATTGAAGAAAAGCATGTTTTGCCTTGTACTGGCCTCAGAAGTGAGATAAGGTAGAGCAGAATCTGCTGTGACACATCTTTGTTCATTGCCCAGAGCGGAGTGATATATCAGTGAACTTGTTCTGTGGAGGCAGGGAGAGAGCACAGAGAGGGTGCATCTTCTTTGGTGCTGCCTCAGTTAAAGACTTTCCCTCTATATTTAAAATAGACCACTCAGGCCTAAGGGAAGCATCCTTATTTGTGAACTATCTATCTTATCAATCACTGGGTGTATGCAAGGAGCACACAACAAGTAGAAGTTAAGCTTTCCTTTTGTCTCTTGGATTTTGTTGTATTTTTTTCTCTCAAATTTTGCCTAGAGACAATGACAGAAGTTAGATAGGTGGTTCCTGGGACCACTGAAGAATGTCTCTAGACTTCTAGAGAAGTCAAAAATAAATATTTATGAAATTAAACAATATTATAAATATGTGATACATAAAGCAGATCTATAAAAAGCCACCCTCAAGAAAGACTGTATCTCCAAAGATAGAGGAGAGATAACTAAAGATATTGCCATATCTTCTGCCAAACTCAGAAGTAGGAATGGGCACTGAGCACCATGGGCATGTGGGGTCTAACAGTGGCCGTGGACCATCCCAGAAGTGCAGTTCCAGGAATGCAGGAGCAGCCTGTGCCCCTGAATAAAAGGTAGTCAGGTCAGTGAATTCCCAGTTTTAAGCACAGTTTCCATCTTCCTTTGCAGACTCCTCACAGCATGCTCTGGGCAGAGACACACTGGCAAACAAGTAGGGTTTTGACCTCAAATCCACATGTGATTGCCTACCTTAATGAGCAAGGCCAAACCATGCATGGGCCTAGATGACCGGAATGTTTCCAATTGTGTTTCTCAGAACCCTAGGGTTTCACACAATTATCTCAGGGCTGCCTCCGGGAGGGAATACCAAGGAAGTTGAGTGGGCAGAGCTTGCCTCTCTACCCCATCACCATTTCCCCTAGAGTAGCTCATTCACATCTGTATATTAAACTGGAGTTCTACATGAAATCTCTTGGGGACAGATTTTCCCACTAAAAATGTACAAAAATGCATTGGCATTGATAAAGTTCACCCTTAGAGTCAACTCTTTGGATTTTTCCCCCATGGGCGCTATCCTTGGTCTCCAGGTGGCCTGTAATGGGAGTCCCTTGGCCAATTATATCTATGACATAAACCTCTAAGACATTTTCTAATGAAAAAGAAGTCCAAGGCCATCTTAGAAATTAAGCCCATCAAAAGAGTGTATATACTGTGCAGAAGCAGAAGCTTTTAACTTTTTGACCCTTTCCATTAAAGGCCAACATGTGGGTCTCAACTAGAAATGAACCCGTCCCTCTAATAGGGCATGGAAAAGTATATGAGGCTGCTTTTGGCTGTTAAAATAATTGGGGAGTGTCATTGTAATCTATAACCAGGGCCAGGAATGCTAACCATCTGTAAAACGTGGGATAGTTCTGCCAAATGGGATTGGACCTCTTTACCAGAACGTCAGTGCCATACCTGTTGACAAATACTATAGAGCCACGGTCTATTTTCCAACATACTAAAATCATGGGGAAGACTCCTAGAATTTTCATTAGATGTTAGAGAATGCAGATATTTGTATTTTAGATAAATGGATGCATTATACTACCATAGCGTTGTAACATTAAAATCTAGTTAAATCACTATTTCCTAACTCCATACTTTCTGAGTATCATTTGGAAATCCACACGGATTTGGTGATGACTGTTCCACCCCCACATCATTTACAGTCTCATCATGAATTAATACATTAGCCATCTGGTTCTTAAACATTGGAATCTCATGAGCTGGAGTTAAAGTCAGTTGGTCCATGAAACACATCTATTTTCAGATACTTATTAAATCAGTCTTCAGAACAAAGGACTCCTAGGTTAAGGATAACTTACAAAGTTTAAGCCATTTTATGGGGTTTTGGATAGCCTGCCAACCTGCCCTTGTAACATTCCTGCCTTAACACGAACCTTCCTAAACTCTAACATAAACATTCCTCTTGAAGAAAGTGCTTCAACAAGAGTAGATTCAAAATTTAATTGTGGAGTGTGACTTTTGAAAGCATGTGAATGAAACTTAATTTATATTCTGTCATCGCTGTGAGTCAGGATGGCATAAGGAAATGGCACCTAACACAATGTTAAGTAGAGGATTGAGGCATATGATATTATACATTAGGAACCAAAAATGCAAATACTTTTATGCAAGATCTTTCTCTAGTTTCCCTCTGACCATTAATAACCTCTTCCTTTTTATGTAACTTTATTATGTAAATTTTATACAATATGACTAAAGTTTTAATAGAATTGGACACATGGCTAAAAACATCACCTGTTACTGCAATTATTAAGCAACTTTGTGCTTGGCAGGAAAACCTAGTGAGGTTAGGAAAAACAATTCCTTTGAGAAAAGTTAGTTGTTTGCTAATTCATTGTGTTATGGGGAAGATTGTCCTTAATTCAGTGGTCTAACCCAGGGTTGAAGTGACTGTAAAAAACAGAGAAGTTTAGTTCCTTTCCTGGGGAATTAGTATTCTGTGAAAATATTTGGTACGTATTCATAATTGGTAAGAAGCCTAAATGACTTCCAGAATTTTTTTAAAAACCTAAGCATTTGCAAAATGTACATTGATGAAGTATCAGTTCTCTCATTTTCTTATTTCGTTACATCCAATGATGTATTTCCAATGTGAAAAAAAATGTGTGATCCCAAACTAATAGCATTCTAATAAAAACTGCCATTTTTCTGGATGCTGGATATAAATTTGAATAAGACACTTTGCCAAATGCTTTACATATTTCAGAGTGCTTAGTGAGATGTAATACACATATATTTGTATATGCATATATTACATATATGTGTATGTGTGTGTGTATATATATATACACACACATATATATGCATTTTGTTCCTCACCCTAAGAAATGTTTATCGACTTGAGAGAGAGAAAAACATTGGTGTGAGAGAAAAACATCAATTGGTTGCCTTTCATGCGTGCCCTGACCAGGGATGGAACCTACAACCTAAGTATATGCCTTGACTGGGAATTGAACCCTCAACCTTTTGGTGTATGGGATGATGCTCCAACAAACTGAGCCACCCAGCCAGGGCAAGATGTAATTTTTTTTTAATCTAGAGAAGCTTCTAGGCAGTTGTTGCTACATGGAGGTAGCAGGTCCTCTGGAGTATTGTAGATCCTTGTTTGAAAGTGCTCCATTTCCTTGATGTTTGAAGTTATGCAAATGTGTGAGAAGTAAGTAGTAACTATTACTTGGAGGAATGATATAGCAGAACCTTCTGTGACCTGACAAAGACTTTTCCTCCAAACCTTAGTATTAGGAAAATTTTAGTAAATTTACTTAGAGAATCATGTTCCTTTGGGGATAAATAACAACAGACCCCCAAGCTCTTCTTTTGAGATTCAACTCTACTCAGATTTCTACAACAAATGAAAATGGCACAGACTGAAATAGATGTTCAGGCAGAAAGACACCAACATCCCTGAAGGGCATGTTGGCTTGAAGGAAGGAGGCATAGAAGAATGACCTGGATTCAATACAAGACCCAACCACCTTTGCACAGACTTGACCTCAGGAGAAATTAACTATGCCCAATGATCCTGGAAAATCTCTTTAGTTTATATGGCACATGTTCAGCTCTCCCAAGCTCTTTGGATGAATTGGGTGAAGGAATGAGAAGTTTTGAGAGATTAATTACAAACACTTTTCCTGCCTTTGCAACTATAGATCTAGATTCCAACAGAACCTCTTAGGCACAACAATTTATGTTCTGTTTTCTAAGCCAGATTAAGGGTAACTGGGGTGTAACTAGGGTTAGATTTTTCTGAGGTCAAGCTCTTCTTCTTTCATGGATACAAAAACTCATGACAGCACAAGCGTTGCCATTTACAAATGTGCAGATTGGATTGTGTACAATCACAGAATATAATGTTTTCATGGACTGCAAAAGGAATGGCTCTCCTGCTAGTGCAGATTGTATATAATAAATTCATTACACTTCCAAAAGTGCCTAATATCACACACAAACACACACACATAACCCAATTCCCTAAGAAGAAGAGGCTGTTACCCCTGGATTTCCAGGATGTACCGTGTATTAGGGCAGCATGATCATGGATCAGTCATGGCTGGTAGTGGATGTCAGACATGAGATTCAATTTGCATGCTTCCTTTCTCCTTCCTGCCCTTCCCAGCCTGACCTCCACCCCCATCTCAAGACTCTCAATAACAACAATGCCTAGTGGATGTGTACCCTCCTGTTCGCTGACAGGTTGTGATGCCACTTAGGTAATAGGCCCCAACAGCCTGTAGGAGATGCTCCCCTCTCCTCACAGAGCTGGGCTGGAGTGGAATTCTTGTCACATAGAGAAAAAGGCCACTAAACAGACTGTGGCTTATTAGTGAAACTTAGTTAAGGAACAATGAATTTCAGGCTCTGAATAAGGAAGAATCTACTTCAGAGATAGACTCAGTGACTTCTAGAGGTTACTTCTATGTAACTTTAGGGAGTGATGAAGAGGAAAATGCCGCCACAGACCAGACTTTACAAGAGATGACATCTGGATGTATGTGTTCTCTGGTGCTTTAGATATCCTCAAAGCAGAACTCATGCTCACCCAGCCACTGCTGGAAAGGGCCTTGTAAGCATCTCCAGTGATTATTACCTCCTCCTGCAATGGCTTTTTGTTTTATTTTATTTTACTTTATTTATTTATAAATATCTTTAAATTGTTAATTACAGTTGACATACAATATTACATTAATTTCTGGTGTACAAAATAGTGATTAGACATTTATATAACTTATAAGTGATCATCCCAATAAGTCTAGTGCCCGTCTGACACCATACATAGCTGTTATGATAGTATTGACCATATTCCCCATGCTGTACCTTACATCCCTGTGACTTCGAAGCTGGCAATTTGTACTTCGTAATTTCTTCACCTTTTTCATCTATTCCCTTAATCTGCCTCCCTTCTGGCAACCATCAAAATGTTCTCTGTATCTGTGAGTTTGTTTTTGTTTTGTTCGTTCATTTTGTTTTTTAGATTCCACACATACATGAAATCCAATGATATTTGTCTTTCATTGTCCTTGGAACAAAGCTCAAAACACCTAACATGATCTATTATGCCCTTTCCTATCCAGACTCACCTTCCTTTCCAGTCTCCTCTCTTTTTACTCTCCCACCTGCTATCCATGGAGAACATAGAAGGCCACTACCCAAAAGATCTAAATATTCAATAAATCTCAACAAAAATTTCAACAGAGGTGTGTGTGTGCGTGTGTGTGTGTGTGTGTGTGTAAGCTGACAAATTGATATGCTGACCAAAATGCATGTAAAATGCAAAGGACTGAGGAATTGCAAGTCAGAGTTAGTGTCAAAGAATAGCAAAGTGGAAGGAGTGTCCTATCCACTAATACTATATGCATATTATAAAGCAATGATAATAGTGTGGTATTGGCATAATCTTAATAAGTATGCTATTAGAACAGAAACAGGGAGTCCAGAAACAGATCCCCACACATTTGTATACAACAAATGACAAAAATCATGTTGCAGTGCAGTGGGACAAAATAGTCATTGCACAATTGCTACTGAGTGAACCGCACATCCAGATAGGGAAAAATGGACCTGGATGCCTACCTTACCCTATACACAAAATCAGCTCCAGAGGAACTGTGTATCTAAATATGAAGTAAAAACAATACAACTTTTAGACGAAGCATAGGAGATTTGGGTGGGGGTAAACAGAAATTTCTTAAAAAGAATAGAAAAAGCACTAGTATTTAAAAACAAAAACAGAACACTTCTGTCCATCAAAGAACATGATTAAGATAGTGAAAAGGCAAGCCATTTTTTGGGAAATACTTGCAATACAGATGTCTGATAAAAGACTCATATCAAGAAAAATTCAATAAGGAAAAGATTCAATAATCTTGTAATTCAATAAGAAATTTGATAGAAAAAAGATACGCAAACCAATAGAAAGATGAGTAAGAGATTCAGAGACACTTTACAAAAGAGTATGGAAACATGGAAAGATACTCAACCTTGTTGGTCATCAGAGACATGCAGGGTAGAATTATAATGTGGTATCTCTCCGCACATGCACTAGAATGGCTAAACTTAAAAAGACTACCAAATCCTGGTGAGGATGTAGGAAACCTTGAATTTTTATGTCCTGTAGGTGGGCATGTAAACAGAAACAACCAGGTTGGAAACTGATAGTTTGTTTCAACTGATTATATACAAAACTCGTGATGCAGTGATTTTATTCCTAGGTATATACCCCAAATGAATACATATGTGCATAGAAATATTTATAGCAGTGGTATGTGTAGTAACTGCAAACTGAAAACAACCCAAATATCTATCAACATTCATACAATGGACCACTGTACACAAGAAAGATGAATAAACTAAAACTACATGAAACAAAGTAGATTAACCTCATAATGTTAAGAAAAAGAAATCAGACACAAATAGCACATGCTATACACTTCAGTAATTTGTATAAAGTCCTAAAACAGGAGGCAAAACTAATGTGTTGCATCAGAGTTCATGTAATACTCACCTCCAGAGGGGCTAGTAACTCAAAGGAGGCATGGGAAAGGCAGGAAACTGGGGTGGGGGCTGGTTCTGGGATGCTGGTAACGTTCTGTGTCTTGACCTGGGTGTTGGTTTACACAGGTATGTCCAGTTAATAAAAAAAAGTCACTGAGCTTTATATTTGATTTGTGCACTTTTCTGTATATATGTAATATTTGAATAAAATAATTCACTTAAAAAAAAGCATTTTGGAAAGGAATTCAAAGCTGCCACTAATACTTGCTTGAGGGAGGCCCTGACTCTCTTAAGTAACAAGAGTTGCTGGGAATCCATGTTCAAAATAAAAAAAAAAAATAGCCCTAGCTGGTGGCTCAGTTATTTGGAGCATCATCTGTACACCAGTCAGGGCATATACCCAGGCTTCAGATTCAATCCCCAGTTTGGGCACTTACGAGAGGACACCGATGGGTGTTTCTCTCTCACATTGATATTTCTCTCTCTCTTTCTCTCTCTCTCTGGGTCATGGGTACATGTGATTTCATTATATTATTTTCTCTAATTTTGTTTATGTTTTTAATTTTCTATAGTAAAAACCATTATTTTCTAACATCTATAAAATATCAAACCTGATTTCACCCAAATCAAACCATCAAGCACTGCCATCTCTTTCTACGCCATCTAGTATGTCAGTCCTGTAAAGAAATGTCCACCCAAAGCTTTTTGCTCATGTAGGAAAGCTCTCCTCCTGGCCCCTTGAATCTTGGGAGAGTTCTTTCTTGTGTGTTCTGTTTTTCTCTCCTTGGAAATAAAGATGTTCATTATTTCCTCTCGCTAGAGATCCCCACCAGCCTACATTCTCTTTCCCCCTAGTGTTAGTACCCAATGAATGACCTAATGACGAATATAAACTTCTATGGTGAACGCACAGGGAATATATAAAACTAAAGAATATGAGCCGAGAAGAGGAGACTAGATGTCAGGCTACTGAGAGACCCCATGTCACATCAACCAAAAAGGAAGTGATTAATTGTGGCAGTGGAGCATTAGAGATGCCCCCAAGGTTTTCAGTCAAGTGGAATGATCCAGGTTAGGGTCCAGAATTAATTTGGGAGTGGGGAAAACATTCTTTAAAATTTTGTTTGTCACATACAGATGCCTCTATTTAAAAAAAAAAAAAAAAAAAAAAAAAAACAAGAAATGCTTTAAAAGGTCAATAAAATAAAATTACAGATAAAAGCTATAGATAATTTTATTTTCCATATACCAAAATATTCTTTTTAAACTAGGTGATAGAAACTGATGTATTTTTTAAATAATGAAAAAAGATAGTTGCCATGCAAAAAGTCTCATATCCATATATGTAAAAATACCAAACCCTGATTTGCTTTTATTTCGAAATTACAATTTTTACAAAACTTTTACAGCATTGTTTATACCATTTTCCACTTTTCTTCAAGGTTGAACTTTTGTGGGGTGTTTGTTTTTTTTTACTCTTTGCCTGAATGAAGAACTCTCAGCTATGGAGTCAAATTTTCCTTTGTCTTGCAATCTAATCCTACCCCCATCCTGCCTCTTCACCAGAGAGAGAATAAGGGGCAGTATGTTCAGTTTCCTCACTAATTAAATTACAACTCCCTGGTGAAAAGTTGAGCAAGCTGCAAAAGTAAACCCTCAAGTGTAGTTCTGTCTTTTGGAAATTCTAAGGTAGTGTGTACCCCACTGACTCCAAGCCCTCTGCTACTCACACTGTGAGATGCTGTGCTGGAAACATGGCGGGCAGGAGATTTAATGATGTGGCACAGGGAGTAGCAGAGGACCATGTTTCTTTTCAATGAGGAAATCCACTGGCGTAAACCAAGAAGAGTCAAAACCTAAACATGCCTTTTCTTCCTCTTCAGTGGTGTCAGGACTTCTGCTGATCACTCATGACATAGAGGTAGACGACAGGGCATGTCAGGGGCAATCAGAATAGCAAGGCCAAGCAAACAGAGGCTGAACCATTGCCAAGAAAGAATCCTCAAGATAATGAGCTCCCATGTAACAGTACCATACCATGCAAGGGTAATGGTGACTTGTGCCGGTAGTTTTCAGCATGTATTAAGGATGCATTCTTCCCATACTCGGAAAATATCCAGAAATTAAAATGAAATAACAGTAATCACATGAGTTGGTGCTGAGATTTTTCTTTTTCTGCCAGTGGTAGTAAGACCCCTAATCTAAGGGCACAGTGGCAAAGAGGCATGGGACAGCCAGGAGAACAGAATCAAACCAGAAACAGTCCTCTTAACCAGACCTGCTGAACCTTTTTAACCAATTCCTCAGTGTGGAAGAATTGGGTGAAATTGATGTCAAAATGAACATAAACTCCTTTATAAATATGCATGTCTTTATATAATTACTTGAACTGTAAAAGAACGTGTTGACAAATAGTTTCAGTCTAAGGTGAGTGCTCACACATTCTAAGCCACTTTGCGTCAGTGCTGGAGGTAGAACAATACTTGTCTATGACTGGCAGAAACAACAGGATCTGGATGTAGCTGGTTTCAGGACTGATGTGATCAATAACCCCAGATCTTTCTACCTTTCTGCTCCCATCCTCAGCACACTGATTTTCATCTCCACACTTGTCTTCTTATGGTCACAGGATGGTGATTTCGAGTTCAGGCATCACTTCTGGATGCAATTACATTCTAAAACTGGGAGGCCAGTTTCCCTTCATGTATCTCTTTTTCTTAGAAAATTTTCAAAGAATCTCTCCACAGCCCTGCCATATCTCATTGGTCCAAACAAAGTCATCTGCCTAAGTATAAAGCTAATCACCACTGAGGAGACTGGTATTACAATTCCTCGTCCAGACTAATGATTTGTCCCTTGGAGCTGGGCTGTCTTCCTTATGTGCCATGCCTCTTAATATCTAAACAAAACTGGGATTCTGTTAACATGAGAGAAGGGAAGATCAGATGTTGAAATGGCAACAATCTCCATCTGCCACTAATATCTTTAAAAAGTTTAGTATTAAGGAACCCACTAAGTAGATACTGGGACTAGGTATTACCTGTGGCAATGACAGTCTGGTTTCTCACAGCGGGACAGCCAGTACATGGTAGTATGTAAGTAAATCTTTTCTGAGTACCTACTATGTTCCTCTCACCTGTGTAGTAATAACATACAATGATGAAGAAGTCAGTGTCAACACTCAAGGAACTCATAACCTAATGGAGTCTTGAGGTGTAGTCAAGATTTTGGTCAGCAAGAAATCAAGATAGAAAGATGATGCAATTTTTAATGCACAAAATTCTCTATGATAAGGAAGCTTACATTCTAGGTGGGAAATAGGACCCACACTAGCAACTATACTAGAGAATAATCAGATGATGCTGAGATATTAGATTAGGATGCTTGGGAATGCTGCTCTGAGGTCAGATTTAACTTGTTTGGGGAGCCATTGGAAGTTTCTGTGTGAGGTAGTGACCAAATTCCTCTGCTAGAAGATGAATGTGATGGCAGGGGAGAAAAATACTATATCTAGCAGGGTCACTGTATTAACTATTAAATGTATAACTATAAAGCACTAAAAACCCAAACTTGGGTTGTGACAGTGGTTATGGAAATAGAGGATGGAAGAGGGAGAGCTTTTAAAGAAACAGTGGTCAGATTATTGACTGCAAAAGGTGGAAATGAAGATGAACCCAATAACTCTATCCCAGATGACAAGAAGTGCCTAATGGCCTTTCCCAGAGAAGCAGTGGCTGCGGGGACTGGGCCTGTCCTGGCCCCAGGGCAGTGTGGGATGAGTGGAGTGGGCTGCAGAGTGTGGTGCCAAGTACAAATAAAAAGAACACTAAAGTCATAACTAAAAGGAAGTCAAATAGAGGGCCTGACTGGGTATCAGCTTGAAGATTTAGGAGAGGCTAGATCCAGATAAAAGCACAGGCCAGATATCTGAGGGATCACACAGAGAGGGGTTATTGAGTGTAAAAGTCTGGGGCAAATATACAGTACAAAGCCATGTGGTAAACACCAAACTCAAGTGTCATTAAACACAAAAAATGTACATGGACTAAACTTTTCACTTAGATGACAAAGATTAGAATATATATATCTTTTTAAAAATCTTTTTTAATATTTTATTTATTTATTTTTAGAGAGGGAAGGGAGGGAGAAAGAGAGAGAGAGAAACATCAATGTTTGCGGTTGCTGGGGGCCGTGGCATGCAACCCAGGCATGTGCCCTGGCTGGGAATCAAACCTGCGATGCTTTGGTTCGCAGTCCGAACTCAATCCACTGAGCTATGCTAGCCAGGGTAAAAAATCTAATGTATAAACAGTTACCCAGAGACATACCTAAAAACAGTCATAACACGGCATATAACAAGGCTTGCCGTATCTCTAAAATATCAGTCAGAAGAGTATTTTCGTAATAACTTTGGTAGCTGAAAAAAATTTTTAGTCAAAAAGCTTTACTAAAACTAAAAATAGTACTCATTTAATCATAATAGGTTCCATTCACCAGAAAGATTTTAAAATACTATATTTATAATATCCTTAAAAATATAAAAATTACCAGAAAAAAATTGTTTTGTTTTTATGTGTCAAATGAATAACCCACATGTTTTGCAATGTGTATGGTATAAAGATCAACAAAGTTATGAGCTGATCCCCCAATTTAAATAACATTAAAAAAATGGACAAATTCATCATCAGAGTAGGACATGTTAACACACCTCTTTCAGTAATTTTTAAAGGCAAACCATCATTAAGGATTTGGAAGGTTTAGAAAAGCACAATTAGCAAGATTGATTTAATAATCCCATAATGTATATTTAACCTTTCCTCTCCCACAGTACCTATAGCACAAATCCTGTGCATCAGGCTCCTGACTCTGTCCCTGCCATGGCTTCGAAAAGCAACACTTAATTCCACCCCCTTGCCTGGCCCACATTACTGCGCAGCCTCCAAAGGGGCCCAATACCTTGACGTGTATTGTCATTTATATCTTTCTGGTTGTTCTCTCTTTGTATTATTTGGACTAGGTGGCAAGCTGATTGACAGCAGAAATATGGTCTAAATTTAGCAGGATCTCAGCATAGGGCTGAGTTCACCACAGTATTTTTGTAATTAAAGGAATTTAATTTTAAGAATTTCTTTAACTTTAATAAATTATTTAACCTATTTAAATTAAAGATTAATTAAACAATTGTCTTTGTTTTAATTAAAATGAATGCATGTTCGGCCCTGGCAAGAGAGCTCAGTTGGTTAGAGCGTCATCTCCACACCCCCAGGTTGCCAGACTGGCCTCCTGTCAGGGCACACAATAGAAGTAAACAATGCATGCCTAAGTAAGTGGAACAACAAATTAATGCCTCTCTCTCTCTTTCTGTCTCTAAAAATAAATAAATAAAACTTGTAAAAATCAATGCGTGTTCATTGTTACATGTGAACAATCCAAAGATGTCTAAAGAAAAAGTTGATACTTTTCTCACTCTCACCCTCCTTAAGGTAGTTAAGATGACCGAGTTACGTCTGTCTATCTATCCAAACTTACTTACTACACAGTTTTTTGTGGGGAAGGTTTTGAGAACTTTAGTATTTTTTACTAAATATTAGACCTAACACACACACACACACACACACACACACACACTTAACAGACCAAGGACATTTTTTCCAGTTAATGAATATAGCTCTGACTCATTTCTTTTAATGCCTACATGATACTTTATAATATAAATGCGCCATAATTCTTCTTGCCTTCTTGACTGATGGTTTGGGGCTGTTTGTCCAGTTTTCCAGCCATCCAACATGCTGGTGCTTTCCTTTCCATAGGATAATTTACTGAGAGGGGGATCCTTTTCATTTTTACTTTAAATGTGAGTTCTTCATTGGCTTACCAAAAGGCTGTTGTAATTTACTTCCGACAAGCAATGTATTGCACACCCTGCTTCTGGTTTTCTGGTACCATCATACCTTCCAATGTGTGTCAGTCTGACATGTGAAGGCTGGTACCTCATGGGTGCTTTGTTTTGCATTTCCCTAGTTACCAGGGGTGCTGAGCCTTTTCATACAGTAACTGGACTGTTATGTCCTTGTCTGTTTATATTCTTTGTCCCCTTTTCTATTTTTTGTTTCAGACACAGTGGTTCACAATATATTCTTTTATGTGAGATGGATGTGCAGGCGACAGTTACCCCACACCCTCTTTGGCCTGAACTATGAGAGCCTTGCCTCAAACCTCCCTTTCACTTTATCTGCCAGGATATGGCTCCATCTCTCTGAGAAGTTGAACACTACCATTTAAAAAAAAAAAAAAAAAAGGAAAGGAAAAATAGAAGGCAGGGGGAGAAAAGCACTTCCCTACATCACATAATCCTCTTTGCTATCTATGAAGCCTGCTGCTGCAGCACAATTCATGTGGGATTTATATTCCAGCAACCAACGGGCACAGCATAAAACCCACCTGCAGGGACCTCGCGGTCTGGAGTGGCAGTGTTCAGGAACCACGCGATTGATGGCGTGCTGCTCTATTGAAGAGGGCGGACTCCTTCTGATAGCCTCACTTGAGGGAATAGAAGCCGCAAGCATAGCCGCCGAAATGACAGGGCCCATGGCCTCCCCTTGCACTACACTTTTCCCCACCTTTTCAAACACTTCACAATGCTAATCTTTCTATCCTCTAGCCTGCACTCCCCTTTTCATATTTTCATAGGACTGCCTCACTCACATTCCTAACATTAATGAGCTTCAAACTGGTTTTTAAAAAGCAGAAAAAAATAGAAAAAGAAATCTCATCTTGCCAGCCACTATGCCTCTTGCAGGCTTTCCCCCAGAGACAGGAGTACATCTCAAGGCTGCAAGCAGGCTGACATGCAGGGCGGGAGGCAGCTGTCTGCTTTTATTAAAATGCCACCTTGACCGGAGTCTGATTTCTTTGAGGACTAGTTGACTGTCGTTCAAATGCAGGACCCATGACACATGCCCTGCTGCTTTTGTCCATAAGCCCTCTCAGCATGCCAGCTGTAGGGAGGAGATTCAAACTGTGCTGCCAGCCCCCAGCCCATCACTCCCCCATCCCTCCCCCATCCACCACCCCCACCCCCGTCTGGCCCCATCAGCGGCTCCTAAAGGGCTTCACCAGCACATCTAATTCAGCAGTTCTTGTTTGTCTCTTTTTCTCAGTCCCCATGCATGGTGGCAGTTTATTCTCCGGTCCTGTCAAAAAGTCCTCCAGAGAATTCCAAAAAGAGGATAACACGGATGTGCCTGCATATTTCAGCCCACACAGAGACCAGCTTGAAATGTCAGATGATGGCTGTGTTTACACAAATATTAATTTCTCCATGAGTGGATTTTAAAATTAAATCATATTCCAAAAACATAGTTTGTGTTCAGGATACTATTTTCTTTAATATGTATTTTTGTTTAATCTTAAAGGAAGACCACTGCCTACTTTCTTCCCCTTTGCTCTTTAAAGAGGTTATTGGTTTTTTTTTTTTTTTGAGGCATAATTTACCCATAAAACTAACCCTTTTCAACTGTACAGTTTGAAAAGTTTTGGTAACTTTGGTTGCAGTTGTGCAACCATTAATTGCAATCCAGGCCAGAACAGTCCCATCACCTCAGAACTTCCCTTTGCCACTTGCAGCCCATCCCCGCTCCCACCTCCAGCCTGGGCAATGACTGCCCTGCTTTCTGTCTTGTTAGTTTCGCCATTTCTAGAATGCACAGAAACAGAATCACACAACATGTAGTCCTTTGTGTCTGGCTTCTTTCACTTAGCATGATGTTTCGAGGTACATACATGTTGTTACATACATCTTTCTGTTCCTATTTTATGGCTGGATGGTATTCCACTGTAGCCAACTGATGCACATACACTTGGGTTGTGTCAAGTTTGTGACTAAGGTGAACATTTGCATGTGCATCATGTGACTCTACTGTGAACATTTGCATGTGAGCCTTTATGTGGAAATATGTTTTCACTTCTCTTGGGTAAATTCCACGTAGTAGAATTGCTGGATTGTATGGTATCTGTATGTTTAACTTTCTAAAAAAACTGCCAAACTTTAAACAAATTCTTAAGAAAGACAGTTACATCTCAGTTTCAAGGTTGTATTTGCCACGAAATTACCCAATCGAAAATAACAAAGAAAAGTTTGGAGCATCATTTGGCAAAGTTTTTGGAAATAGAGTCATGGGCAATAAAAATGACAGAACTAAGGAAAGGGAATATTCTTAAATTCTACTCCATTCCTGCCCAGTCTTCAGCCAGGCAGCCTTCTTTAGAACTCTGCTGATAAAGGAAAAGTGCAGAACCCCCACAGCCTCTCAGTCTTTATGTCTCCCTTTCCTTCCCCACTTCAGCTGAAGGTGCCACTTTCAGATTTCTTTGGCTAAGAGGACTCAGCTGAGCCCTCGGAAGGGCAGAAGCAGAAGATCACAGATGCACAGGTTTGGTCTGTCCTACAGCCACTGGTGGAGTGGGAGCTGCCAGAGGGAGCTTCGTTGATCAGGCACCTCTGAGGCTTCCCGGGCTCCTTCCACCCACCTCTGAATACCTGCAAAGTGAGAGGCCAGGATATCCGTGATCCTGTGTCACTGTGGATTATGGATCCCTGGAATTAGAAGAAAAGCTAGTGGTTTGAGAGGGCACAAGGCCATGGCACCAGAGAAAAAAGAGATTTCTTCAATTGCAGTTCTGTTATTTACAAGTTTTATGACCTTAAGCAAACTATTAACCTTTATAATGTTCAATTTTTACCTGACAGGGTTGCCATGAGGCTTAACTGGGATAATGATAGGATGCATGTAATGTAAGCTGCTTGATGCTAGGGGCCTTTGTAGGGATCTCAAGAGCCTAGAACAGTACCAGGCACATTATTCAGTAAATGCTTATAGAATGACTAAAGTACTTAACATAATACCTCAAGAGATTATTTATTCAGTCAGTAGTTTAATCTTTTGTTTAATACGTATAGAGCACCTGTTCTGATTGCCAAGAGCTAAGCCAAGCCATAACACATCAGAGGAGCTGATTAAGACAAGGCAAAAGAAGACTTTTGTCACTTAATGTGATAGTATGAACAAGAGGTTGCACTAGAGAAAGCACAGATTCTTCCACCATTCCATTTCTTGTTGGGAACCGCCCTGCAGATATCAGAAGCTGTAACCCCCGCCAAGGCTAAGGCTGAGGGAACGACCTTGGACCATAAGCCAGCAAGGAGACAAAAGCTTATCTCCCTGGCAGGAGCACTGCTTCTGCTCCTTTTACTTCACCCTGCCTGGCCCCCAATGCTTGGTTGGTTAGCCAATGATGGGTAAGATTCCCCAAGAGGGGAACGACCTAAGACAGGCACAGTCATGTGGGAGGCCCCCAAGAAAGGACTTTGGGGACTACAGCAAAAGGGGGTGATGGACCCTCACCACTCGGCTTTGACTTAGCCAGAGTCCTCATTATCTGTGAGAAAATCTCCTAATCTCTTGGCTGCCTTGCTTCCCTTGCTCTACCTAAGCCTGAAACAATGACAGAAGGTGGTGCAACGCCCCCCCCCCCCCCCCCCCCCCCGTGCTGGAAAGGGCGGGTTCCCCAGGTGATCAGGCCTAAGAATATGTAAAATCCTGTGAAACCTGCTTTGTTTAGAACGCTCTCAATTAACTGATAAGGGTCCAAACAAGAAGTAAATTTGTTCCTCAAAGTTTTACGGCTCTTTAGCTATCTAACCCTGACTCAAAATAAGCCCTCAGACTTCCTTGTTATCTATTGTTTGATCCTTACTCCCTGATAATGATTAATGAGCTTTACCTGAGTTCCTGTGTAAACGAACCCCCCCAAAAAGCCATTGAGGAAAAGGCTCTTGGTCCTTCTCCTGTGAGAGATTGGCCACCTTTCCTCCCCAAGAAGATCATGTCTTGGTAGACTTATTCTCATCCATGGTGGCCATAGGGGCCCTGCGGGCAGAGCCCCCGCCACATCCTCTCCTCAGGGAATGAGACCTGTTGGGATCAGCACAGACATGGAGAGCTGTCTCACTATCGAGAGACTCCTGGTCAAAAGACCCCTGCCATTTTACGGACCAGGGGCCAGGGGCTGGGAAGGAGGTAAGGGTGGAAGGCAAAGAGCTAGAAATGAAAGAATATTCAGTACTAAGTATAATTGAGAAAAGTGTCTCCAAGTTTTCTCTCCCCCTTTCCTTATTAGGAAGTCTCACTAGAGAGTCCTGATAGGTCTCCTACTTCTAGTCCCAATAAAGAAGCCTCCAAATAGAGATTGCCTGGCTGGGAACACAGATATAGGGGTGAGGGGAACACCCAAAAATAAGAATTATCTTCTAGACAGTGGGCCCCTTTGTAGTATATGTTTTCCTAACTAGGTGAGTGTTCTAGGAACCCCTCTATATTAATGTACCAGCTGGCATTTTTGTGAGAGGCTGCATTGGGCATTAGTGAATGTTTTTTGAAGACTCTTTCAATGCGATTGCCCATTTCATGATGGGTGATTCACAAATGCTCCTGCTCACACCGTGCTCAGTGTTCAGCAGATTTGACCAAAAACAGCTCGAAACCCCTGCCTACTCACCTGATCTCACCCTGAGCAACTTTTTTGTTTGTTTCCCCAATGAAAACAGTCCTCTGATGGCAAAGAAGTGAAGCAATAGCAGCAGAAGCACACAGGCACCAGAATCAACGAGTTCAAAAGTGGTTTTGAGCAGCATACAAAGTGTCTCAACAGGTGTATTGCATCAGGTGGGGAGTACCTTGAAGGTGACTAAAGTCTAAACATGTAAGAATAAATACACATTTTTTTATAATTAAACTGTGGGTTTTTTGGGGTCCCCCCTCACATGTGCAAGAGCATAATTAGCCAGGGAGGCCTGAGTCCTTGACTGCAATACCCTTCGCAACTTCAGTGCAGGGCTATGCACCAAGTCAGGTGTGCAGAGGGCAGTTTTTCTCTGTCAGGCCTGCCAGGTAGAGCCTTTGTAAATGCCTATGGTCTGGCCTGAAAAATCACACACAGGCTATTGGCCGGGAGCCAAACTCCTCAACGTTGCTATTAGAATGGATAGAGACTCCAACCTCACAGAAGCATGAAAACCATTGAGTAAGCAGGCCATATATAAGTAAACAAATAATTCCATAATTGCAAATTATGACAATAAGCCTGAAGATGGAGAGGGGGGGTGAACCAGTCTCTGGAGAGAGAGAAGAGCCAGATGTCTCTGCATTGGCCTCAATGCTAGCACCACCAGAGGGACTCTTGGGGCTGTTGAACTGAGTACTGAGGGTAAGAAAGAGCCAGCGCATGAAGGGCAGGGAGGAGGGTGAGGACAGTAGAGCAAACAAGCTACATAAATGTTTATTTGTTCCCTGCTTTGTTGAATCAGGCTTAAACTAATTATAGACACTGTGCTTGAGGAGACAATGTGACTTCTGCTGAGGCTCATCTGAACCCGTGCAGTAATCCACAACTTTGTAATGTTTTCTTTGATGTAGAAATTGGTGCATCCAGTTGAATTTTATCTGTGGTTATGCAGATCTCAAACACAAATGAGTCAGATGTTCCTAGGATCTACACAATCTTTTGTAAATGAGAACAAACTCCATTGTGTAGCTGTGTATATGGGGAGAACCAAAAGAGTAAGTTTTGCTGAAACTCCTTAGTGTTTGTGACCCTCTCTGAGTATTAAAGACTGGAGATGGTCCAGGAAGCAGTGGTTACTTTCTGCTTTAGGGAGAAAAGATGGGTCAGTGATTGCTGTTCTCATGTGGAGAGAGAGGGCTCTGGAAATTTGTCCTTATTCCTCAGCCTGTCCCCTATAAGCCATTGACACAAAGTTCACTGTCAAGAATGAGCTTGTCTCTCAGTAATTGTGAAATACCACCTCTGCATCATAAAGAGCAACTAGCAGTCATTGGAAATCTTGTTTTAGTGAAAGATGATCTATCTTTAGTAGAGAACAAACTGACAATGACCAGAGGAGAAGAGGGTGAGGGATAACAGGGAAAAGAAGAGCAAGGGTCAAGTCAAGACACATGTAAAAGGACTTATGGACAAGAACAATGGCAATGGCCAGGTTGTAGGGAGACAGGTCAGGGGAGAGCAATGGGGGGAAATGGGGACAACTGTAATTGAACAACAATAAAAAATTTAAAAACCCACTCTCTTTCACAGTCATTGTTTATAATTGGTTAACCCGAGCCAATCCATTTCACAAAGCCCTAGTATTATCCACCTAAATGTTCACAAACTTTGTTTTTAGAGTTCTTTTGAACAAGGTTGGATTGAGGTACTGAATTATAATTTGTTAAAATAAGGAGAAAATTATGCTTCGAAAGAAGAATAGACTTGGGAGGGAGGTGGGCATAAGTTCTAATCCTGCCTCTGCCCCTTGCCAGCTGTGTGACTCGGGACAACTTCCTCGAAGCCCTGACCCTCAGTCCCTTCACTGAATCCATAACATCTCACAGCGATGTTGTGAATATGAAAAAAAAAAAAAAGATTTACTCAGAGTTCCTAGCATGTAGTGTGTGCTTAGTAAAATAAAGGTAGCTGTCATTATGCATAAAGTAGGTTGCTGATTGCCATAGCTGGGACTTAAAACATACTAAACGCATCACACTTTAAAACTGGAAACATCAAATTTAGTTTTGGTGAGTCTAGAAGATGAGTTTCTGGAACTTTGTTCAACTCTCTTTCCCTAGATTTGTGATTGGGAGAACACAGCTTGGAAAAAGAAAAATTCATTCAAAGGCCCATAGATGCCTTTATCACATATGCAGGGTAGGGGTGAGAGCTGGGGGTGGCTCTGTAATGTGGGGGGCATTGTAGGCACTGGAGGGTCCAATGAAATACAAATGATATAGTTGCCTTTCTGTCCTCCTGAGAAGAAGGCCACTTTAGAGCCTTCCTCTGTCTCAGTTGGAGGCATGAGCTACGGGAAAGGAATCACGGCAGAGCCCTGAAGCATACAGATATAAATTAAACTGGTGTCAGAATCAAACTCCGCTTTCGTTTGTATCTGATGGGGGTAAGTTGCTCACCCAATCCATGTCTCACCCTCCTCATTGGTAAAAGAGGATTTGAGATGATAATATTTTCTACCTTAAGAGTGTTGTTTTGAGAATTAAGTTAGTTAATAGATATACTTAAAATAGTATCAGGCCACAGATAAGTGGCCTGATGATAGCTTATCACAGATGATAAGCTATTATTATCATCAAAAATTCCCCTTCAAAGTCAATCCTAAAGTATTCTTCCCCATTGCAGTTTTCGAAATTTTAAATATGAAGTTTCAGTGGGGACATGATTACCTGCCATAACTCGCTTTTAGTTGGAAAGTTTTAATGTCAGACCATCCTATATGGCTATTTTAGTTCCCAGGCTTCCCCTGAGCCTGTCAGGTTTAGTATGTGACCCCTTTTTGGTCCACGGATATTTTAGAGAATCTCCACAATTCATGCAAACAAGAAACAGCAATTACGTTTGGCAAATAACAGATTCCGTAAGCAGCTGAGAGGGCTGCCGTCCTCGGGAGGGAGCTCTGCACGTAGTAGGAGTGGCTGGTCCACATTTCCTCCACACACAGCCATGGAGGTGGCTGGGTTAATTACTGTAAACCACCTGGCAGTTTAAATCCAATTTGAAATAGTCTGGATGTTTATAAAACCTTGTTTTTTAAATTGTCTCTGAAAAAGTGCTATCTCAATTTAAAAAATTCCCCTGAGCTTTGTGACTCATATCATCAGAAATCTGACCTTTCCATGGAAAGGGAAAAATCTAAGTTGTTACCTTGACAACAAAAGGTAGGCAGGATGCTTTGAGCTCTGGTGTTTCTGCTATAAATAATCCATCTTTGGCCGGACACCAGCCAGAAAAATATTACCAAGAGCGTGGAGCTGGGCTGGCTGTGAGGACAGTCTGCATTTCAGGAGATTGCTTTAATCACTGTTTTTAAGAGTCTTTCCCAATGATATTTCTGTAGCAATTAACCGATAAATTAGTAAGAAAGAATGAATTCAATTTCTAAAAATGGGAATTTATACAAATAAAGACTGATAATGTTTTTTCCTCTTGGAGCTTTCTATATACTTGTACCATTGTCTAAATTCTGTTGTTTGCTCTTGGAATATTTATTCTTTGGTTCCCCAACAACCTATAAAACAGAACAAAGAGAAGCTAAGATAGACCTTTGGTCCTTCAGCCATAATTTGCATGTTACCTGCATGGTAGCAGGAAAGGAATATCAATAAAGTTGACTGGCTCTTTAAGACATTGTGGATTATGAAAACAGAAAAGACAGTGAGTCCTCTTTTGGTTGAAAGTGACAGAAGATGACTAAATTAAAAAAAACAGCTGTACTCATTGATGGGTTTAAGATTTGTGGCTGATTATATTTTTGCTTGCTGACGTAAATTAGTCTTCTGGGAAGTCCGAGTTACTTCCCAATAGGCTCTAACAGTCTGTGAGTCAGAGTAGGTGCTGCTGATAATGAGTCTCACAGCGTTTATAGCACGGCAAATAAAAAATGGAGGGGCACATCCACCCGATGGCGTTTGGAAACAGTGCATAAAAATAGAGCCTCTGCTATAGTAGATTCTAGCTGCTTTTCAGTAAATGTACTTAACATCTTTGGATGTTCCAAAGTTACCTTGCATTTGGATAAGATTCTCCTTGACTATAAATGCTTCTTATTGTTGCAGTGGGGTCAGAATGTGCACCTTCAGATTCACATTAGCAAAAGAGGATAACTTGATTTATAACAAGCTGAAGCTTATTTTTTTCTTTCTTAAATTTCTGCTCTGGATGATTGCACAGGGACTACTCTAGACTGAGACACTTAAAAGACAACAACCAAATGCAGCAGCCTTGATTAAATCCCATTTCATACAAGCCAACTGAAAATGGCAATTTGAAACAAGGATATTTAAAAGTCTGTGTATTAGATAATCCATGAAATAATTGTTAGTTGCTTAAGGTATGAGAAGAGCATTGTGGTCATGTTAGGAATTGGCTGTGTGACACGCCTACTGAAATCCATACAAGTAAAATGACATGCTGCCTAGGATTTGCTATAAAATATTTTTTCAAAAAAGAGACTTAGGTTATAGAGGAAACACAA
The DNA here is from genome assembly GCF_004126475.2 of Phyllostomus discolor. Classification (NCBI taxonomy): domain Eukaryota; kingdom Metazoa; phylum Chordata; class Mammalia; order Chiroptera; family Phyllostomidae; genus Phyllostomus; species Phyllostomus discolor. Next base: position 62,816,797 of record NC_040905.2, read on the forward strand.
GTGACAAAAATCTATATTAAGAGTGATAGATATGTGGGGGTTATTATATTATTCTATTCTTGTGTTTGTTTGAAAGTGTTCATAATTTTAAAAAAAACTTTTCTAACCTAAAACAGTCTCTCCTCTTTTCCAAGACAGAGCCTTGTAAGGACATGCTAGTATATCCTCTTGTAGGGGAGGGTCATGTGGAGTCAGGCCCCAGTGGTGTTCTCATCTCTGGGTCCTCCGTGGGTTTGTCTCCAAAGAAGTCTATAACATATGTAATTGAGCCAGGTTAGCACAGCATGGTTGGGGCCCCATGGTTTCCTCTCACCCGCTTGTCTCTCATCTGTGCTTTTGTTGGTGCTACTGACGTCTTGAGGCCTGGCTATGAGTCCCAGTCCACCCCTGGCTTGTGCAGCGTGTGCTGTGGCTCTCGGCTGCAGAGGCATACTGGCCCTTCCACAGTGACCCCTCTAGTCTGGTGAGTTCACCAGCTGATACCTTCAGCTATTTCCACATGCCACTCCCTTCCCCTAGATGTGTAGAAACTTCTAGATTCTTTGACACTCCATGGGGAAGCCATGGAAAATCCATGGAGTAGAGGGAATATTCCACACAGTCTTTCTCAGCCAGTTTTATTCTCCTCCCAGTGCCTTGTTGGATATGGTGGGTAGTGCTCACCTCCGGACTCCTCGGAGAAGCATGCAGTCTTTCCAGAGAATGGGCCTAAAGAAGGACATATCAACACTTTTATTCTGAAACCAGCCCAGACTTATCTGAGTACTTCTTCTTTGTCCCCTGGGCTTGGCCCTCGGAGTGGCAGGGAACCACTTCTTCTTCAGCCCCTCCCCCTTCTCTTTCTTTCCCCCTGGCCTGGTGACCTGGTACAGAAAGGCTTTCCAACATGGAACGGCACTTACAACCATGTGGAACTATCTCATTCGAGTGTGTGCTCATTGTGTTTTCCTCACGAGAATGAAAGCGTGGCGAGGGCAGGGATCTCATCTGTTTTGTTTACTGCTGTCTCCATAGCACCTAAAGCAGTGCTTGGTGCACATTAGTTGCTCAGTAAGTATGTATTAGAGAAATAATCAATAAACAATCACTGTGTATAGTTTCCCACAGCACTTATTTTGCAAATAATATGTGAATCAGTGTAAATGCATAATCAATGTCATTAATTTCCACTTGCCTGATAAAAATGAACTTGAATACTTAGCAAATGCTGATTACCTGATTCTTTCCCTGTGATTCTGATTGTGTAGGTCTAGGGTGGAGATTAGTAATCTGCATATTTTCCAAGTACCTCCCACCCCCAAGGAAACTGCTCTCATTGGGCAGCTTTGGAAAGCACAGCTCTAGAACACATTCTCTACAGGATAGGTACTGTATGTGGTTTTATTCCTCAGAAAGATCTAGACCTTAGTGCCTTTGTGCAGAATGAAGGAACAACAGACATAGTATGAATACATGCTGTTCTCTTTTCAATACGGTATTCTTTTTTCAACGACTAGGCTGAACTTTCCTATACAAGCTGTAGGGGTTAATGAACAAAAATCAACATTTGGCTCTCTAGCATTATACTGTATTTCAAACCTTATGGGTAGATTGCAGTTTTATTTTTTATTACCTCATTAACAAGGGACACGGAAAAGAAGGCAGAAAAGAAAGTAAGGTTGTATTACTCGAGGAAGTGGCTCCCGCCCAGAGTCACAGGTTAGCTAGAGCTGAAAGACCTGGCACTGTGGGGGCTTCCAGGGGACGAGTTACTTTTGTGGGGGGAATCATTAACCATGCTGACTGAGGGAGTTAGGGGAGTGGTCAGGGTGGGGGTCTCTGCTGACTGGTTGGCACCAGGGTAGGGTAGCAGGTCAGCGCCTCTGCTTCTGATGTCAGTCATGGCGTCAGTTCATCTGGTTCCACAGCTTTTCTGGGCTTGGAACTGAAACACAACTGAGGCCTAGATGTTCTCTCTAGTTTGACTGAAACGCTTTCTCTGGTCAACAGGCTTCATTTCTAAGATTATTTAATGCTGACCAGAACATCATTGTCCTGAGAGCTTAATGATTAAGGGAGTGGTCATGCCAGGGAGAGGGAGGCAGGTGACTCAGGTGCCAGATGAGGCCAGCTTGAATCAAAAGCAGAGAAAGAAGAAAAGTTCATGTTACAGAAATGAAGTTTCTACACAGTTACAATGTCATCAACATAAACTAAATTTATTTTCAATTTTGTTCTGAAATCATTTAGCAGGTAATCAGATAAAAGCTATCATTTTTCAATTATCATTTATACTTCTGTACTTAAAATCTAAATGCTTGGCCTCTGTTATCAGGGAGGCATCCTGGAACCACAGAGTAGGCGCTGGACTGAGGGCAGAAAATCTGGTCCACATCCTGACTCACTCACTCAGCTAATTGGTTGTATGACCTTTGTCAAAGCATGTGGCTTCTGTGGGCCTGGTTATTTTCCTCCAGGGTTAAAAAATTGTATCGGTTAAATTAGCTGATTTGGGGGATTTATTTCAGCTTTTGCTTACCACAGTTTCTTTATTCCTAGGCACTGCACTGCTCTGGGCATTGGAGCTACCACTGTGAACCAGAGACAAATGCCTGCCCTTGGGGGACAGATATTCTAGTGGGAGGAGACACGATAAAAAGCAAAGAGGCTAAAACAGGAAGATAGATGATAGATAGATAGATAGATAGATAGATAGATAGATAGATAGATAGATAGATAGATGATAGATAGAGATGGGGAAAAATCAAGTAGGCAATACTGTGGGGGTAGTAATAATAAAGAGATTGGGCAGATAAATCTCCACAGAGATTTCTGAGTAAAGACATATTGGCCTTTGACAACACAGAATTCCATGATCAAGTCCATCAGGTAAGGATGTGGCCAGAAGCAGAAAATAAAGCCCCTTCTTAGCTTCTGGTGGTGGCCAACAATTCTTGCTATTCCTTCGCCTGCAGCTGCATGACTCCAGTCTGAGCCTTACACAGTCTTCTCCTTTGTGGGCCTGTGTCCCTTCTTTTCTTCTTAGAAGGACACCAGTCATGTTGAATAAAGGCCCATCCTACAGCTGACCTCCTCTTAACTAATTACATCTGCCATGACTCTCTTTCCAAATAAGGTCACATTCTAAAAGATTGGGGGTTTGGACTTCAACATATATTTTGTTGGGGGGGGGGTGGAGGGACACAATTTAACTCGCCACAACTATCATTTATTATGCATGAATTCTTTGTATGTCAAATAAATCATATACATGGTTCACAGGTTATTCATTTGTGAGCTCTGGGCCGGAGATGAAGGACCTTACCAAAAGGGCTATCTGAGCGAGCAGCCATGGCTCTCTCTATCCACCTCTGTGCCTCAGCATTTAGTGCAATGCCTGCCTAAGTTTTTGCTGAAATAGTAAGTGAATAAGTGAATGTGAATGAATAAATGGTGATTTTCTCTTATGTACCCAAATATCTGGAAAAGTATTCTGTTACCAGACTGAGAGTATAACTCACTTGCAGTTAATCAAAACTATGCTCAATATGCAGTGTGTTCTGCAGGTTTCTACCCAGATTTGAGCAGAGCTATATAAAATAGTAGCCCTCACTGCTCACCTTAACATGCCTGCCTTCCTTCCTCTGCCTTGGAATTCTCTGGGTCAGGAGAGTGGGCCTTGTGTCTGCAATGATGCCCAGCCACCTTCTTCTGATTTTTACTCATTCTTAAGCGCCAGTTTTTCTTTTTCTGTGATGGAGATTGCCCAACACCGAATCTTCTTTCTGTAAGGCAATTTGCCCAGCTGATAAACAACATTTTTCAGCCTAGTTCATTGACAGGAGTGGAATTAGCTGTGGGCGCAGTCTCGGGGCAAGGTTTCTGGACAGCTCTTCATGCCCTATTCAACCCCTTCGATCTCACCACAGTCTTCCTATGCTTCGGCTCCTGGGAGTCCACCCCTGGGGCATTTCCTAAGTGTGTTCAATCAACAGTTCAGAATCTTCTGGCACTTAATCTGCAGCCTCCACAAAGATCATCAGCTCGTGCCATCTGAGACCTGCTCCTCTGGAGCAAGCTTCATTGCTTTCCGACTCCTGGTACCTGGGCTCTGGCTGGAGGTAGGAGGCTGCCCTGGATGGTGACCAGTCCTCCCACTAATTCCAGCATTCTCCCTGTGCACTCCCAGTCCTGCCCTAGGACTAAGTCGGCTGCTTTAAGTTCTGAAATAGATGACACAAATGTTCATAGTCCCCCTTCCTCCAACATCTTATGTAGGAAATCTGTGGAATCATACTAAGAAGACTTCCTATTAAAGCATAGTTCCGGATTTCTACTGAGAGATTATCCATTCTCTCATTTTACAGCCCCGCAGGGCAAATTTTCAGTGCTTGATCGCATCTGTCCCCTTCATGTTCCTCTTCGGGGGGGCACACGGAGTATACATACAGCTCAGGCTGGGCCTGCACATCGTGGGTCTGCTTGGTACAGCGGTCCTGGCTTATTTCATCTGGAGTGGCCAGTTCCTTTACTGTAGATCACCAATACCACCCCCTCCTATATCTGTTAGGTGTAATCCATTACAAGAATGAATCCACATTTATTCATAGGTGAACACAGACATGCAAAGTGTTCAGAAGATGGTTCAAGTGTTCATTTATTATTCCCACTGAGGTTTCTTTTCAGACCATACAGAAATAAACAAGGCTTTACACTGGGAAGTTCTTCTTCCCTTTGCACACTCTGCCCTGTCCTCAGGGTATCTGGGTCAAGGCCAGCAAGGCGGGTCCCTGGTTCTAGCCCCAGGAAAGCAAAGATAATTTTTTAAATCCTTCAGTGTCCAGCACCTATATAAGACAAACAAAACTCTCTTTGCTAATATTGATCACTTTTCATAACATAACTTCAGTGGCTGCATGTTTTGGAAGGTATCCCCTGCCCTTCAAGGGCAAGAATAGGGAGGAATAATGAAATTGAAGGTGATAATAGCAGACTCCATCCTGCTATTGAAGAGAATAACCAATAGATTAATTTTATAATAATGAAGCAAAATCAGAAAATTAATTTTTAAAAAATTTTAAGGAAAATAGAATCAGAGTAAGCAAGGATGGAAAAGCCCAAAGGTTTTCTAACAAACATCCTTTTTTCCTTTAACCTTTCTCTATGTAGTTATTGTTTCATAAATAAATATTTCTCAAAGTATACAGACAGACAGATAGGCAAATAACCTGCACTAGACACCCAGCTCTATTGATAATGAAACTGTGCTCGTGAGCAGTGCTCCGCATCAGAGCCACCGAGTTGTAAAAGAATCATCTATGCAGAAAGAAGCCTCCCCTAACATGGTAAACAGGCATTTCAGGGATGCAGGAGAGAAGGAGTCTTGTCCATATTCTTTCCACAAAAGCAATTCTTTTTCTTCATATAGAAACTGTTGCAAGGGGCATACAAATGCTGTGAACTGAGATGGAAACATTAATAGGTTGCTTCTGCTAAAACATCTCTGCCCAGCTCAGTGATCTCCCACACTCCTGAATCACATGAATCTTTGAGTTACGTGAAAATAACAGATGAGATTTGTTCTGAATAACTCCTTATATTTTTTAGCTTGTTGTTTTTTCCTCTTGCTATGAGGCAAAGAGATAAGTTGACCTGGTGCCTTTTAACATCCATTCTCATTTCTCAGGCAAAATTGGGAGGGTGCAGAAGTCTACACACCAGTGAGTTTCTTACTGGGGTTGAAGGTGTTTTCGATGGTAGGGTGATATGCTCTGAACCATGCAGTTGCTTTGAAAAGTACACATAACTCACTCTCACCCATTTGCCCAAACAGGTTTTCTGTCTTTGGTGAAAATGTTGGGCTACAACCTAAGTGAGAAGAATGCATATAATTTAAGTCAGTTAGCTGGAGTTCAAGACTTGACCAGTTGCTTGGCTCTCTACCACATCTACACATAATCAGCTCTAAATGAAACGCACTTTTACTTCCAATCTGCATTTATAACTGGGAAATGAAGCATGATTACCATCTTCATGGTGAACTTGGGTGCCCCTAGGGAAATCACCCATCTCTACTATACATATAGAACCATAAACATTCAGTCTGGGAAGAAACACCACAATCATTTTATTCAGCCCCTGAACCAGGTGAAGAAAATTGGGATCTTGGCACTAGAAGCATCATGTGCCAGGAAACCCCAGAGTCCCGAGACTGCTTGGTCATGGTAAGATTAGATCTAGATTTCAGGTCTTCTGACAACTGACTCAGTGAGGCTCATCCCACACAAACCTCACATTTTTGTTTTTACTGAGACATTAGTTGATCTACCATTAAAGACAAATTGAAAATAAGTTTAAATTCTAATTATACATTCCTTACATATTTCAGGGATAGAATAAAAATTTTGGTTTTGGTTTTTCCCATATATTTTTTTAGAGGCTTATTTCCATATGAGACATGCCTAAATATTATTTTATGTCATTCTCTCTGGCTGTCACTCCTTTCTTTTTTATTCCTGGAAAGATGCATATTTGTGTTGTTATGCATGGCTTACACTGATAAACAAATCAGTAGATGTTTCAAATAAACAAACAAAATGAATTTGAGAGGTTATAAGTGTTTGCAAGTGTCACCGTGGAGACCAGAGAATGGATCGTCACCATGGAGACTTGCATAACACTGCTGGTATGATTTTCATGTGAAATCAGATATAGAGGAGATTTGGGAAGGAGGATATATAAATGGAGCCGGTAACGAGGACGGCTGGAGGGAATCATATGAAATGGCTGGGGATGGTAAAACAAGTTCACAGTCTAAAATGTTCCTGTGCTCATCATCGCTCCATCAATGAGCAAGAAAAAACCTCAGGGAAAATCCCAAAGTGTAGAGGGTGAGAAGGGTGTGTTTTATCAGCTACTAAAATATTACAGGAGTGAAGGTGATTTCTATACACTCTTTTATTTCTTTGTTCACACCGGCTATCTGTCACTGCCATTATAATAAGTTTTGTAGGGTTACGATGTGATAAGAATGACAACTAGTCTTTATTGTCTTATCATATGGCAGGGACTGTGGTAAGCCCTTTTTACATTGAATAGGAACCTTTATAAGGAAATAAAAATATTCTCATTTTACCAATGAAGAAACTGAGGCACAGGGAAGTTAAATATCCTATCCAAGGTCACGCAGCTGGAAAATGGGGAAGCCAGGACTCATATCAGAAAGTCTGGTGGCAGAGACTATATTCTTAAGTACTGTACTCTGATGAGATGAGGTTTTTGTTTTGAGGTACTTAAAATCTAAATAAGGAAATAAACATAGACTTGAAGGGTAACACTAGGGTATCAGTATGTATTTCTAGTATACGTGCACATTTTATCTAGTATTTAATTGTAGGTTAATATCTACATAAATCTTATTCCTTTACTCTCTCTCCTCTACAGATATTATAGCACTGGGATTCTCAGTTTCAGAGAATGGAATCCACATTAGCAAGCTAAAGGCGAAGAGAACTCTATTAAAGGGTATCAGTCTGGTCATGGGATAGAACAGTCAGAGAGTCACACTTGAAAACTACAGAACCCAAATTACACCCCATTCCTATTTCAGTGTATACACACACCAGTCAATAGACATTTACATCAAATCTACCTTAAACTGTACACATTTAAGCTTTCGGGTGGATTGAATCAAAGGTCAGGGGTGTCCAACATTTTGACATCTCTGGGCCACACTGGAAGGAGAAGAGTTGTCTTGGGCAACACATTAAATACACAAACACTAATAAAAACTGATAAACAGGAGAAAGGTTTTAAGTAAATTTATGATTTTTGTGTCCCAGACCACATGCCGCCCAGGGGGCTGCGGGTTGGACACCCTGGTTAGACTCAGCTGGAGTAACGCTGACTTCTCTTTCTAAGCTCTGATTCCTCACAGGGCACCCATGACAGCATCCTGTGGCCAGGCTGTTGGAACTGTCACAAAGCTCTAGGTAAGGGACTCCTAGTGATTTCAGAAAGCTTTCTGTTGAGCCAGCCAGCCATCCTTGAGAAGCTTTGTCCAACAGCAGGGTCAACAGAATTTGTCTTCTGAAAGAACGGCTCTGCGTACCAATAATCTTCAAATCTTGTGGAAGATTCCTTTACCAATTATTGATAGGCACCAAGAGACTCTACCTTGCCTTTGTGTTAAGTACTTAGTAAACAGTAAAGTATGCAGGACCTTATTTTTTTTTTTTTGAGGGAAAGTAAAGGACAGTGTAAAGTGCAGTGGATTTGTGTTAAGAAAGAAGTTGTTTTGAATATTAAATGGGAAAATATGGGGGGAGTGCCTGGCCCCCCGCAGACATCTGTAAGTGGGAGTTCACATCCTCCACCACATCTAACCTTACAGCCCCTCCGAACATGAACAGAATTCTGGGTTGGGCTTATATAAACCCAACTGGGGGCAGTGAGTTTGTTTTAAACCCTTTTGATACTCTCAGTTACGTAAGGAGATTGTTTCCCATTTTCACTGATTGAAAGTTCATAACCATATTTGTGACATTTATGACACAACTTTATCTAGCAAGTACATAGACTTTTATGGCATGATTTTTAATATACTGCACACCTAGCTTCATCTTATTTTCGAATCCTCTTTTCTCTTTCTCCCTTTTAAAAACTATTTGTATTTTATCTCACTGTGTTATACATGTTTTTCATGCTTAAACCCATTTCTTGGAAAAAGTGGCAAAACCACTTGTCACTGTGCTTTTGGAAGAGGAACAGATCACTGAATTGCTTGTGCCGCCAGCACTGGAGGTAACAGGACAGCCTATCAATAATTTAAGTCATGTTTCATTCTCACTGTTGTTGATAGTCTCCTTCCCCATCCTGAAAAGGTAGCTAAGCCCTTGGTTTTCCTTGGGAAGGCTCTTGTGTTACAGGGCCAAAAGCAAAATTTGCCAGGTACCTGGTAAGTAAATCAAGCCTCAACTTTGGTTTTCAAGACATAAGCTCATAAAATCAATGGTAGCAAAATATTTGAAAGAGAAAGAGGACTCTAAAGTTTGGAGAAAGTCAAATTGGGTCAATTTGAAGGAGAGAAAGGCTTTATGGCTTCTTTGAGGATGAAGGGGTCAGGGTCTGGCTGCCCAGACAGGGAGTACAGATGAGCCCCATGCTCATTCATTGAGCTTCAGGGCACGCATGCACCCTACATGACAGTGACCATGTGTTGTGACTCAGACAGCTGGGAGTGGGCACGGAAGCACTTCCCAACCTTGGAAACATTGCCTATGCCCAAGCTGCCCACCACCCAGAAAGTGTGACCAAGATGAACCCAACAGCAAAGTGCCCTTCCCCTGTATTCTGGACTTACAGGTCAACTGAAACTGTTATCTAACCCCAAAGAAGTAGAGGCAGCTTCCCCAATGAGACCAACAATACATTTTCTTCCACCCCAGTCAGATATAAACTTGGAGAGAATCTTCTTTATTTTTCAACATGGTGGGTTTTAAACCCAAGTGTTGTGTTAACATTTATTCTTGCTACAAAGGGTAGGGCTGGAATAAAAATCTAGGCCTCCAGGGTATTGACCTTGCAGTGTTCTTGCACAGCTCTGCCATCTCTGAGGGCCCAGGATGGAATTAAGTGAAACAATATTGATCACTGAAGAGTGATTCATCCTAATTTCTCATCTTGCTTCCTTGGCTCATCATTTGCTGTTTTCCCACATTGATTTAATCCTATATGATTGCTTTTTAGGCTATAAACTCCTTGAGGTCAGGTACTTGGTCTATTCTACCACACGGACTGCAGGTGTGTTACCTTGCTTAAACAGCTTTCATTTCATTGAGCCATCATCAAATCATCATGGCTGCTGAAATTTCTTAGCCAAGATTTTTCTCTTTGAGCTGGATGATTCAGAAATTAGACCCAGAGAGGATCTCTCTCCCTGACAAAGCTGTGGGTAGTGGTGGGATACTCACCATGGTTCTTTCTCTGAATCCGGGTGCTTGTTATAGATTTAAATGCCAGAACCAAGTCTCCAAGGGAAACCCAAGGTATTTTAACCAGTGATACTGATGATTTAGTAGATAATGTTCTTTTTCTGAACTTCAGATGAAAGCAGTGGGTTATAAGGAACCATTCTTCAGCTGAGTCATAAAGACAAGTTCTTATTCTCTTGCAGTTAAAAATTCATGAAGCATTTTCAAAAGGCTCTTGAGAATCAGGCTTGATTACATTCTTTCCTTTTCTTCACTTAAATAGTTTCTATATAGTTACGGTTTTGGAGGTATTCACTTTTAATGAATTATAATCTGGTGTTTTTAGTTAGTCAAGAATAAATGTTAAGCCTGGTAACCACTTAGTTAAACTATAGAAAAACATAAGCAATATAGGGAACCATGTAGCAAAACAAAAATATAAATGTATTACTGTGCTTTGCTACAAAGACTGGCAGGCTTTGAAAATTGGCATGCCAAGATTGTCTCTCTCCCCAGAGTGGATAAACCAAACCGCTAACATGAGGCTGGAGACATTTATAAGCTACTGCTTTTTCCTGCCCCACGGTAGTTCTTTCCATCAGAGGAAACGCTGGTTCCAGGGTGGGATGGCCATTGATTCCTGACGATGAAAACTGGTCTGTGCCTCACAACCGGCCTGTATGCCACAGATTGCTGGTGCCTGCATTAGCACCTCACAAATGGGTTTCAAATAGCAGGTTTTGCAGCCACAGTAGTCTCTGAGATGCCATTGCTTTGCTTTTAGAACATAAAAATGCATCAGAATATTTCCCTATGGTGAATATTTGAAGGAAGTCCAGACCTTGGAGAACTTGCTTTTTCAGGATTGTTGATGTCACATGACTTGCTGCCCTCTTGTAGTTAAAAATTCATGAGATATATTCAAAAGGCTCTAGAGATACAACACCAGACCTCCTTTCCCCAAGTTGCTCAGCTCCTTCACGCTGATCTCAGAGTGAGTGTCTAACCTGTGGGGAACCCTGCGGAGAGTCTAACCTTGTCACTGTGCCCTACTGTCATAGAGAAGTTCAATAAATTTCTTTGATCTATTTTTCTTTTTTTGTGCAGCACTTACTACTCTCTTCACAGCAGGCCCACAGGTGGTAAAAGGCAAATGTTAGTATTCTCCAGAAAACCTAGAACTGTTTTCCAAAATAATAACTACAGTAACAGCAACAATGATGATAATGATGATGATAATGCCACCTTCCTTCTGAAACCTCTCTTAGAAAAGCAAGAATGCTTTCCCCCCGCCCCAGGAGTCCTGAGAAATCATCTCAAGTGTCATTATATTAAATTAGATCACAAACCTACCCTAGACCAATACCCATGGCCAGGGGATGGGACTATGCTGACTTGCTTAGGCCTCAGCCAGGTCCCTCCATCTCTGTGGGGAGGGATATCAAGCCAAGGGTGTGTAAGCGTCATGCAAAGTATGGAAGCCTTGTAGGAGTGGGTACTCAAAGCCAAACAAGAAGGGGACATTTCAAGAGAAGGATAAATGGCAGGAAGATAGCTGCAATGTCCACAGCAGCTAACACTATTTACTTAGCACTATTCTGTTACTGTCAGTGTTTAGCTAGATATTGAGAAGAGGAGTGAAAGAAACTAGACATTTAGCTTAATAAACTGGGAAACAGAGCCTGTTTGCCTCACAAGGAAGCTACAGCTTTTCACACTCCAGGGGATCATATCTTTGCTTCACCAAGGGGACAAACACTCCTCCCTTCCCCACTCCAGTACTAGATTGTTGGGGGGCACAGAAGGAGGTGATAGACCAAAGAGGTCTGTCAGTCTAACTGGAGGATGGGCCCTATCCAAAGTCTGCAAAAAGCTTGGGAAGTTGGTTGGTCATTTTGAGAAAGCACCTGGTCTGTCCCAAACCCAAGCGCCTGGTTACATCCCCAGGGGAACAAAGAAGTGCTCTCCCTCTCTCTCTCTCTCTCTCTCCTCTCTCTCTTTCTCTTCCCCTTGCTTGTGAGCCGTACATATATGGTGCATGCATCTGTTTTCTCCATGGCCACATGGCCTTAGCAGCCACATGGCTCATGGCCTCCAGGAGGGAGCCTGAATACTGAAACACAGCAATGGACTGTAGCTGGAAACTTACGCTAAGCTAGCTGGATGCTGGACTGGACTGGACTTAAATGTGGAACATAAACTCTGAGCAGTGGCCTGCATCCTGGCCCTACTGAAGACAAGGTTGGACTTTTTCCATGGTGAGAAGGATGGAGATCGGACATTGGGAAGTCAGGAGGGGAACCTTCTTAACTGTACATCATCAACATACCTTACCACAGAGCCTCCCGTGTAGGTGTCAGGAAATTTTTTTCCTTGAGACACTGCAAGAACCCTACTTCCTGATAACAATATTTTTAAATTTTTTATTGTTGTCCAATTACTGTTGTCCCTATTTTTACCCCATTGCTCTCCCCTGCCATGCCCATCCCTCCTCCCACATTCAATCTTCCCCTCCTACCCCACTGTCTTTGTCCATAGGTCCTTTATACATGTTCCTTAATGACCCTTCCCCTTCTTTCCCCCATTATCTCTCTCCCCCCTGCCCCTCTGGTCACTGTCAGTTTGTTCTTTTATATTTCCACAGTTCTAAGAACTTTTTCATTTAATCCTCAGAAAAAGTCTGCAGAAAGAGGTTTCAATTTTGTGTACCCTTTTAGATGAGAAAATTGAAACCCAGAGAAACTAAGTAACTTGGTAAAGTCACACAGCCAGAAAGTGGCAGAGCTGATATTTAAATCTGGGAGGTCTAGCTCAAACTTATTCATTATCCTTATAAGGAAGCACTTCTAAGTTTAGCCAGAGCTCACTGAGGGTGGCAGGTATCATTCTGGGCTTAGAAAACAGACAAAGCTGTAGAGCCCAATTTAATTAGCACAACTTCCTCTCCACCTGTGGTTCTGGCAATAGTCACCTCTCCAGGCAACTATGGACACCCTCCACTGGGCCTCTCCTACTTTCCTTTACACCTCCCCTGAGAGCAGAGGAAGGCCTTCCAAGGTCAATGATTTCCTGTGAAGAACATCCCCATAGGGTAGGAGCAGACTGCAGGAGACTAGTGCAATTCCTGCAAACATCTTACTGGATGAGAGGGATAGAATAGATGTTCTCCCCTAGCAGTAGGCTTCCGTTGGATGTGATGGGACAAGCTCTTATTACTACACAGAAATAGTTCTTATTGCTACACCAGTTATGTACTCTAATTCAAAAGTGGTTAAATGATCATTTCTAAGAATTTTTCTATTAAAACCATGAATTATAGCATTTAAGGTAGTCTTTTCCTATGATAGCTAATATCATGTGCAAGGTTAGCCCAAGTGATTATTTCTAGTAGCAAGTGATAATGGAAGGCTCGTGTGGCTCATGATGACTAGACTGGGCAAAATATCACACCCACAGTCATTAATAATATCTTATTCCATCAGTGTTCGGGGCTTAGTTCTCAGGATAACCAGTTTTGTGTTTCTGTTTCTCTCCTGAAGAAACGGGTGTTGGGACTCAAGCCAAGAATCTATAGCAAGACAATTGACATAACCCTAATGAATATAGCTCCTCCTGACAGTGAGATCCTCTAGATTCATCTGATCTATTCCATGACATTTTATTTGGCAGGTTTAAAAGAATGAAATATAGAGAGCTGTCTGGGCTTAGCAGGAAAATCTTGCCTTTTTATTGTTCCTCTGTTCTCACTTGGTATCATGATTCATAATTCATCCTGAACTGAACATTTGTGGCCCTTATCAAACAAACCATATTAATTTCATAGAGTTGGGTCAAGTAAGAACAAAAGGAAAAGACTGACAGAAAAATTATTTGGAGGTATAAGCCTACAAGTGATTAAACAGTACTTCAGGAAATTACATATGCCAATTAAAAGGCACCCATATTTTCTGGACTAAACAATGTTCATAAGTATTAAAATCATGCATTTTAATCAAGCCAGGTTTTCAGGTTTGAATTACATTTAAAAATTAAATAAGAAATAAGATAGGCTATTACAGTATTTTTGAGGTCCTTTAAGGCAATTTTAAGATGGGAATAAACAAGAAAGATTTTGAGATTTTAAATGCTATCTACACATTTTTGTTAATTTTCTCCTATTACTCAACACTATGTTAGTATTGGAAAAGCAATGATGAATAATGATAGCACAGTCTCCAACAGTAGGGGGCCTTACCACTTAATAGTAAAGAGAAAAAATAAACGTAAAAAATAATTCTAAACTTGAAAATTTCTATGAGGTTTTATAACCAACTGCCAAGGATTAAAATAACGGTGTGGGAAGTAGGGACCAACTTGTGTAGGGTAATTACAGAAGGCTTCTCTGACAAGATATCTAAGGATGAGAAGAAACTAGCCAGGCAGATAGAGAAGAAAACAGTACTCTGGGAAGAGAACACAGGATGTCAAAAGGCCATGCAGAAGGAAGGAGCCCTTAACTGAGATAGTGAGCCCCAAGGAGGGAAAAGAAGTTGGAGAAATATCAGAAACCAATATTTGAAGTATCTGTGAAACACCGGAGGTTTCCAGTAGGCAACTGGATAAAAAGCCTAGAGATGCAATGTTCAACCTTTTTCATCTCATGGCACACATGAACTAATTACTAAAATTCTGTGGCAAGCCAAAAAATATATTTTTTGCTGACCTGACAAAAATAGGTATAATTTTAATTCATTCACACCAGACAGCTGTTGTCATCCTGGCTGTTGTCATTTTTTTTATTTGATAATCTATGGAAAAATGGGTCAGTGCCCCTGACTAAATAGTCAGGTATTGAATGTTTACAAAATTCTTGCAGCACACCAGTGCACCTGCTCTGGAACCCCAGATGGATATTGCTGGCCCAGATCCAGAAGTAAGGTCAGGGTGAAAGACACAAAGTAGGAAACTATTTACATGTAAAGAAACATTGAAAAATGATACAGTGGATAAGATTATCTAGGAAGAGAGTATAGAGAACACAGTAACTAACACTGAGCTGTCAGTACAGAACAGCAAGCAAGAGTCAGCCCAGGAGGAAGAAAGCTGGGAGAGTGGCTATCATGGTGGCTGAAAGAAAAGGGTGAGTCACTAGCTAAGGATATGGAAATGATGAGCACATATCTCTACCCTTTCTATACCATGACCCTAGTAAATGATAACAAACACATTTTTTAAAAAAGACAGTATCCTTCAGTAGATAATTGAATAAAGAAAATGTGATACATATATACAATGGAATATTACTCAGCCGTAAGAGAAGATGAAATACTGCCATTTGTAACAACACAGATGGACCTTGAGAGTCTCATGCTAAGCAAAATAAGTCAGACAGAAAAGTCAAGGACCATATGGTTTCACTTGTATGTGGGATATGAAACAGAAAGCAACAAATGAACCAACAAGAAAAGCAAACAAAAATTCATAGTCACAGACAGCAGTGTGGTGGTTACCAAAAGGAAGGGGGTTTATAGTAAAAAGTTTAAAAGGGGGTCAAAGATATGGTGACAAAGATTTGGCTTTGGATGGTGGGCACACAGTGCAATATACAGATGATGTGTCATAGAATTGTGTACTTGAAATCTATATAGTTTTATTAATCAACATCACTCCAATACATTTTTTAAAAAGAGCCTCCTAGGAAGAGCCATTAGTGGCTTTATGTCAATTATTTCAAAGTTTTCTGGAGTATGAAACAGAGAGAAGGAGGGACTGAGTGTGACTGAGGAAGCCACAGCTCAGAGACCTCAGGAGGGAGAACAGTTAGGGAGAGAATCATCTGCCCCACAGAGTCCTGCAGAAGCCCCGGACATGCCAGCAACGACAGAGAGTAGAAATGAGACAAGGGGCCGAACACGGAAAACTCATTGAAAGGAAGTACTGGTATACATTACTGCTGATATCCCACCACATCTACCCCTGCATTCTGAATCTTGGGGTGGGGGGGGGATCGTCTATAAAAACTTGAAGGCCTGCACTTCCCAGTTTCTACAAATTACCTGGTAAAAATACTCTACCTTCCTAACAAGCACCTTAATGTCTGCCCCTATACCCAGAGCTTGCCATCTACTTTTTTATTGTTTCATTCTCAAAAATGAAAAGACAAAGATCTTCATTAAAGAAAGTCTCTAACAAGAAAGAAAGTGATCAAATGAATCAATAGGTAAAAATGACACTGGAGAAAGTGAAAATGTAATACATGGAATAGCAAAAAATTTAAACAACTTGATTTCTCATCAGAGAGATTTGAGAAAATATTGCATCATAACACAAGGAAAAGCTGCTATGAAAAAGGGTACAGTCAAAAGACAGGAAAGGAAACTTATGGTCAAAATGGAAGCACAGGTAAATGTGGCTCCCCTCCTTGCACAACCACAGCAAAATTACAGCTAAACTACAGAATAACTATCAGAACCTCCAGAAAATCAGAACATTCAGAACCTCCAGAAAATCAAGCTGTATGGAAGTCCAACAACTAAGGAATTAGAGAAACCACATTCATCCAGAGAGGCCATGCTACTAAGACAGGGAGTCAAAGCTGCTCTACATAATACATAGAAACAAACACAGGGAGGCTGCCAAAATGAGGAGACAAAGAAACATGACCCAAATGAAAGAACAGACCAAAACTCCATAAAAAGAACAAAACAAAATGGAGATAAGCAATCTATCAGATGCAGAGTTCAAAACACTGGTTATAAGAATGCTCAAGAAACTTGGTGAGGATCTCAACAGCATAAAAATGATCCAATCAGAAATGAAGGAGATGCTAATTGAAATAAAGATTTACAGGGAATCAACAGTAGAGTGGATGAAGCTGAGAATCAAATTAATGATTTTGAACATAAGGAAGAAAAAGACATCCAATTAGTAGAACAAGAAGAAAAACAATCTAAAAAAATTAAGGATAATGTAAGGAGTCTGAGACAACTTCAAGCATTCCAACATTTGCATCATAGGGGTTCCAGAAGGAGAAGAGAAACAGTAAAAAAATTGGAAACCTTTGAAAAAAATAATGAAAGAAAACTTCCCTAGTTTAGTGAAGGAAATAGACATTCAAGTTCAAGAAGCACAGAGTCCCAAACAAGATGGATGCAAAGAGTTCCACTCCAAAACATATCACAATTAAAATGCCAAAGGTTAAAGATAAATAGAGAATCTTAAAAGCAGCAAGAGAAAAGCAGATAGTTACCCACAAAGGAGTTTCCATAAGACTGTCAGCTCAAAAGAAACTTTGCAGGCTAGAAGGGATTGGCAAGAAGTATTCAAAGTGATGAAAAGCAAGTGCCTACAACCTAGATTACTCTATTCAGCAAAGCTGTCACCCGACCTATAATCAAAGGGCAGATAAAGGGGTTCTCAGACAAGGTAAAGCTAAAGGAGTTCATCATCACCAAACCATTATTATATGAAATGTTAAAAAGACTTATTTAAGAAAAAGAAGATCAAAACTATGAACATTAAAATGGCAATAAATCCATAACTATCAACAATCGAATCTAAAAATCAAACTAACCAAGCAAGCAGAACAGAAACAGAATCATGGATATGGAGGGTTATCAATTGGGAGGGGAAAGGAGAGAATAAGGGAAAAGGTGCTGGGATTAAGAAATACAAATTGGTAGGTACAAAATAGGCAGGAGGATGTTAAGAGGAAGTACAGGAAATGGAGTTGCCAGATAATTTACATGCATGACCCATGGATAAGAACAAAGGAGGAGGGATTGTCAGAGAGAGTGAGGGTGTTGGGGGGAGAGGGGTAAAGGGACAAAAGTTGGGACAATCGCAACAGCATAATCAATACAAAAGTAGGAAACATGTCTTGAAAAATAAAATATAAGTGCCAAAATTAATAAGTTCAATGGAAACATTACAAATCAAAATAGAAATATTACTCAGAAAGAAGAAAAGTCAAAGAGCTAGAAAATGTTAAAGATAAAATTATAAATATGAATATATAAAAATTATATAATTATAAAGATATAATTATAAAAATAAAACTAAAGAGTATATTCAGGTATTCCAAAACTAACTAATGGAAGTTCCAAAAAGAGAAAACAAATGATAAAAAATAATTATCAAAGAAATAATGCAAGAATATTTCAAACAACTGAGGGACATGACTATAGATTTAAAAGGTCTAATGAAGGCTTATCACAAGAAATGAAAAAAATGGAAAGACCTACACATAGGCACATTATGTTGAGATTTAGAAATGCCAAGTAGATAAACATAATCTGAAGTGCTTTCACAATGGGGTGTAAAGGAAACAACCTGTAAACAAACAAGAATCACCTTCTTATGGACTTTGCAATGGCAACACCAAGTGCTAGAAGGCAGTGGAGCAACATAAAGTTTTGAGGGAAAATTATTTTCAAGTTATAATTCCATATTAGCTAAACCATCATACGTGAAGATAGAATTAAGATTCTTTATATATGTAAGGACTCAGAAAAATTTACCTCCCATATAACTTTCTCTGTGTTGCAGTAAAACCAGGGAGCAAACAACAGTAAAAGATGATGTAGGGTACAGAAAAGAGTAGTTCTGACCCACAGCTTGGAATGGAAGTCTCCAGAGAGAAGGCAGTCAGAGGGTCCTCAGAGGAAAGTCTCCTCAGAGGAAAGTCTCCAGGACCAGGCTATATTAGTGTTTCTCAAATTGGGCTCCACTGATCCCTGAAGAACTTGGAGACCTTGGCAGGGAGTCTGTGAGACCAAAGCTCTTTTCCTAATAATACAAAGCCATAATATGCCTTTCTCATGGCTTTGGCATTTGCACTGATTATGCATAAGCAATGGTGGCTAAAATTGTTGATGCTTCAGCATAAATCAGGGTGGTAGCACCAAGCAGGACTTGCAGGCACTGAATCCTTTTCTACCAAGCACTCATAAAAAAACAAATGCCACTTTTCATTTATGAATGTTATTGATGAAACAGTGAAGATTATTAATTTTATTAATCTTGATCCTTGAATACATGTCTTTTCAGTATTCTGTGTGTCAAAACAAGTGTGCATAGTTTTCTATCTTACCCAGCATGAGGGTATCCTTAGGGATAAGCACTCGTGTAACTGTTTGAGCTGGGAGCTAAATTAGATGCTTTTGCCATGGAACGTCAATTTTCCTTGACTGAACAAATGACGGGCAAACAATGGTTATTCAGACTCAGAGTCTGAGCAGACATTTCCTAAAATGAATGAAATGAGCCTGTTGCTTCAAAGAAAAATAAACCGCCACTATTTATTGCCACTGATAAAATACAAATTTTCGTAAGAATTTTGGAGAACTTCTATCCACTGCTATGAACCTGAAAGATCCCCCATACCTCAAGATATATTTGATAAGATTAAAAGTGATATTAACAAATGCTATTTTTGATATTGTAAAATCTGTCAACATTTGGACAATCTGCATAACTCACTGAATCAACTGAATAATTGGTTATTATTTTCTAAATAACCAATGCATGATGCTACACTATGATGCATGAGCAAAAAAGCTCTTCATAGTAAGACAAAGAGTGATCAATTTTAGTGTACCAGAGCATGAAGACTGCAGTGGTATCTCAGATTCCACATTGCAGTTGACCTGAAAGAAACTACTATTTTTCCTGTTTTGGTGAAATATTTTTTAAAAACATAAACCAGATGGTGAGGGACAAATTCCATATGATCTCACCTTTAAGTGGAACCTAATCAACAAAACAAACAAGCAAGCAAAACATAACCAGAGACATAGAAATTAAGAACAATCTGACAGTAACCAGAGGGAGGTGAGAGAGGATAATGGGGGGGGGGGAAGGGATTTCAGGAACAACTAACGATAAAGGGCATGTGGACAAAACCAAGGGGGGTTGAGGGTGGAAGCAGGGGAGGGAGGTTGGGATGGCTGGGGTTGGGGGGTGTGGTGAGGGGTAAATGCAGGCAACAGTACTTGGACAACAATAAAATAATTTTTTAAAATATTCACAATAGGAAACTATTATCTCTTCAGTGAATAATATTTATAAAGTTACAATAATGTATGCACTAAGCACTGTTGACTTTCAATATTTAGAAGCAACTTATGGGCCTAATTACTGTTAGAGAACAGATGGTAAATAGTATCAACCTTGTCAATTCAGCAGAGCAAGCACAGAAGGCAGAAAGTGGGATGTACATCTGGGAAGAAGAGATAAAGAATAGGACAAGAGCACTCATTGCCTCACCTTACAAAAAGTCAAAATGTTGTCTATAGTTGATGTAATAAGAACTTGAAAGGGTTTGCATTTTACTAACTGTAATAAGGAAACAACAATTAACAAAGTAAGTATAATTCTGTTGAGAGAATGGGGAAGTGAGGAAAATGAGGAATAGAAACTATGCAATGGAACTAAATCTTCATTTATTATCACAGAAGCAGAGAGATAAAGTCAAAATCAAGAAATTTAAAAGTATTATTTAAAAATATGGAGCTAACTATCAGAAGAAATGGCTTATGAAAATTAGAAAGTATTGCTTCTGGGAAGCAGGACAAGGCATGGGGCATGGCAGAATGAGTTAGATAAAGCACAGGCCATCCAGTTAAATTTGAATTTCATATGTTAAAAAAGAATACTTTTTTGGTATTAGGTTGTCCATGCAATACTGAGGACATACTTATACTAAAAAAGTATTTGTTGTTTATTTAAAACTCAAATGTAACTTGATGTCCTATTTGTTAAATCTGGTAACTGCATGGGTGGTTTTTTTGTTTCATTTCATTTTTTTTCGGATGACCATTTTGTATGTTTACATTTTTAGCCAGATGTTATATTTTAAGATTCCTTTTTTTTTTTCAATAAGGAGGAGGTGAAGGGTAGACCCACAGTGTTTAGTGCCAGTGGGAAGTTGAGTACATGGGATTATAGACTTGTCTGTTGGATTTGGCCACAATGATGAGCTATGGCGTTTTTTACAAGAACAGTTTTCGTGGAAATGGTTAACCAGCAAATAAAAAGTCAGCAAGGAGAGGTAATTATGAAGTAATAACAAAGGAAAGTAAGGCACAGGTACGAGATTCAAAGAAAATCCTTGAACTCCAATAGAGATGATATATTTTCTATCCCTGTATCCCTCACATATCTCAATCTTTTTCTGGGCTGTCATATGGAATGTGCACAACATTCTGAAGGATATGAAATTCTAACAATAATTTGTGATAATGACACAGAAATAGCTGGGTAAGTAAGAGTCTCACCTTTTGGTAAAGGGATGTTTATAACAATATGACCATTCTTTATAGAAAGGAGGAAGTAAGTAAAAATATAATATATTGATTGGGCAAATATTTAAGTCAAATATGAGGCTGGGATGGGAATTATAATCCCATTCTCACTGATAAAAATCACTAAAGCAACCTGTCTTCTGTCATGTGAACCTGGAAGTCCAATTCTCATAAAATTTAAATTCACCTAGTGCTTGAATTGAACACATAATGTATGTAAGGTCTTGGGGAAATACACATATGACTAAGACATGGAGCCCGCTTCCAAGGAAGGGAATCTTTCGATGTAGCAGCCAGACTAGCCAAACTTCCTCCGACTACTGGTTGACTTATTGGCTTCATGTCCAGGTGGAAACCTTTTTTTGCTGAGCTCTGTCCTACACACCCTAGCCCTGACTCAGTCACTCTGCTCCATTTTCCCCAAGCTCCTCTGAGAACTGGATTTGAACTGGCTTCTTTATCAAAAGATATAAAACCAACCTGTTTTTAGCTAATTTTATTTAAAAATGTCTGAACATGTTTTTCTCTAGTTGGAACAATATGTGAGCCATGCTGCCCAATTTAAGCTTTCCACGTACTCTCTGTTCCCCTTCCATTGTGTTATGATTTTAAAAAGCCAACTAATTAGTATTGCTGGAGTCACATATGTGTATGATGAGCCATTGATAGCTTTGAGATGAGAACTTATTAAAATGCTTCAGTTATATTTCTATGAGCAACACAGGAAGAGAAAAAAAATCCCTATTTTTCAACTCTCATGGCAAATGACTTATCATTTCCTCTTCAAGGAGGGAAACCTCATTTCATTCTTCTTTCCTGCATATTACCTATAGATTCTGCCATCTTGGAAGCAGAGAAAGAAAAGAAGGAAGGAAGGAAGGAAGGAAGGAAGGAAAGAAGGAAGGGAGAGAGAGAGAGAGAGAGAGAAAGAGAGAGAAAGAAAGAAGGAAAAAGGGAAGAAGATCGAAAGAAAGACAATAGCATCAGACGGAGGTGCTACTTCTAGGAGTAATCAGATCATCACTGAGCTGCTTTGGCCATGCTTCTTTCTCTCTCAGAAGCCAACTTCAGCAATCTTCCTCCATCAAAACTGTAGATGTCTAATATATATGTTCTCTGATGTTTCTGAGAGGAGGAGGAATTTATATTGCACATCATGCAACAAAAGCTTCCTTTAAGTCCTCACTGATCATCTCAGCTTTTCCCCTAAACCATCTCTCTACAGCAGCAGCATCCACTCTTCCAGCTTCCCCTCCCACTTGACCTCTCTTGTTTCAGCCCCTCTAGCAAGTAGGATCTCTTGGTTCTGTCCTGCAGAATCTCTGAAAACCCCCTTCAGATCATGTAAACTACACACAAGGCAAACACGGATTAAACAACAGTCCACAAAAGAAAAATGTTTCTAGACAAACCAGGGTCACCTGGAGTCCTTCAAGCCGTCCAGTGAGTAGCTTCCTTTCCACCACAGAGGTAATCAACAGCAGTGTCAGGTTCTAAGGATGGATTCCTTGATGGACACAGATACTAGGTAATTTGAAGCAGTTAGGGAAGTAGGTCAGTAAGTGATAACATATATGGGATATGATCCTTATATTATGGCCATAGAAGGAGAATTCCTCTTCTATATTCATCTGTTACAAAAAATAACAGTTGACAGTCTTTTGGAAACCTACTTGCTTTGGGAAATCATTGAAAAGCATATTGATTTATAATAACAAAAACTGGGTCAGCAAAGTATATGACTAATTACCTAAAAAGCATTGTAAAATATTATTAAACTTTGGAACATCCACTGAATCATAAATTGATAACATAATTGGAATCAGTGGGAAAACTAGAAAATGTTCAAATAGGTATGAAATGGTCCTAGACAAACCTGAAGTTTAAATGTTTGCAACATCTGTCTTTTAAAATAAAAAGAAACAAAAAAAGTAATATTGAATTACTATATGATCAGCCATACACAAGACTTTCCATACCTTGCTCAGCTGTATGATCTTCTGCTCAGACATTGAACGACCTTTGGAACACTGTCTCTGTTTCACACTGTTGGACAGAAACATCATGTTACCGCAGTCTGGCAGCCTGGGACTCAAAAAAATTTTTTTAAGATATTAAAGATAAAAATTCAATATTAAGTGAATCATAGAGGCATTATTTTTAATGGTTCTTCTGCTATCATATCACCTTAAGAGAAAGCTCTTCCATCCCTGGCTGGCATAGCTCAGTGGATTGAGCGCGGGCTGCGAACCAAAGTGTCACAGGTTCAATTCCCAGTCAGGGTACATGGCTGGGTTGCAGGCCATGACCCCCAGCAACTGCACATTGAAAAAAAATTAATTAATTACTTAATTTAAAAACAAGAGAGCTTTTCCTATTTGGTCAGTATGGTGACACTGCATCATTCTGAATTTAATATGAAAGAGACCACAGAATTTCACTATAATGATCCTGTTATGATGATCCCATCAATCACTAACATTTGCAATTGAAGTATATACAGACTTTGTTCCCTCTTATTTGGATATTCTCATAAAATATGTATGAAAACAATCATAGCAAATGTCAAAATATCGCCATTTTTGAAATTCGGCAGGACTGACTCATGGTGTTCAAAATTGAGTGACACGTTGAATGGCTGAGAAAACTGGTCAAAGTCTTAGGATAACATGCTTAAGCCTGTTTGAATGAACAATGAAATAGATCCTTTTATAATGCCAACTGTTTGAAATTGAAAAGTTGTGATGTGGCAGCTTATATTCTGACAGTAGGTTATTAAATGTCTAAAATTTTATATATTGTTGATTGACTGCTTTATCATTATGAAGTGATGCTCTTTATCCTGAGTAATATTCTTTGCTCTAAAATGTACCTCTATATTAATAGAGCCATCCCAGCTGTCTTTTGATTAGTGTTATATCATTTTTCATCTTTTTATTTTTAACCTGCTTATGTCTTCATTTGAAAAGTTTGGTCTTCCTTTTTTATGTGATCTAAAAATCTCTGCCTTTAATTGGTATATTTACACCATTTACATTTAATGTCGACACTGATATCTTTGGGTTTGAGTCTACTACCTTGTTCTCTATTTTGACTTGTCTGTTCTGTTTTAAATATTTTTGTAGATGATTTAAATATTTTATGCTTTATTTTAATCTTTTTTGGCTTATTAGATAAAACGTTTTGTTCTTATTTTAATGGCTGTTTTGGGATTTATATGTCTTTATTTTATCATAGTGTAGCTTTAACTAGTATAGAAAAAAAATGTAATAGGGCATTCCCATTTCTCTGCTCCTGGCCTTTATGCTGCTGTCAGCACATAACTTGTACATATATGATAAATTCCACAATACGTTCTTTTTGTTTCAAACAGTTGATTATTTTTAAAACAGATTTAAATAACAAGAACGATTTCAACCCACATAGTTAGCATTTCCAGTGCTTTTCACTCCCTTGAATAGATCTGGATTTCCATATGGTATCATTCTCCTGCCTGAGGACCTTATTTAACAATTCTTGTACCTCATATGTGCTGTTGATGGATTCTTTCAGGCTTTCTAAGTCTGAAAAAGTATTTTACCTGTTTTTTGTTCTCCCAGTAACTTTTTTAAATAATAGACTTTATTTTTAGAACTGTTTTAGATTTACTGAAAAAAATAAGAAAATAGTACAGCAAGTTCTCACATATCTCCCCACAGTATTCCCTATTATTAATATTTTATATTAATATGGTACATTTATTATAATTAATGAAACAATATTTAATAGGTTATCATCTCTTTGTTACTGATTTACCATTATTAACTAAATTTGTAGTTTATTCCTATGTCCTTAGCTTTTACTGACTGTCTTTACTCTGTTTCAGGATCCCCCCTAAGACACAACATAACTTACAGATCCCAGGTTTCCTTGGACTCCTCTTGGCTACAACAGTTTCCTTGTCTTTGATGACCGGGTCAGTTTTGAAGGGTATTGATCAGGTATATAGCAGGATGCCCCTGTATTGGAAATTGTCTGACACTTTTTTTCATGATTAGACTGGAATAATGAATTTTGGGGAAAAAGAGCACAGACGTAAAGTACCATTTTTATCACACCATATCAAAGATATACATACTCTCAATGTGATTTATCGCTGATGATGTTCTCCTTGATCACCTGCCTGAAGTAGAGTTTGTCAGGCTTCTCTGCCTTAGGGTTACCTTTCCCCCTTCCCCATACTGTATTCTTTAAAAGGAAGTCATAATGCACAGAACACACCTAAGGAATGAAGACTTGTTCTCTATCTTCTTTAAGGGAGAATATCAATATAATTATCTGGAATTTTTCTTTATGAGAAGAATTCCCTTATAATTTATTTATATCAGTATGGGCTCATGAATACCTACTTTATATTTTCTATTATAATACAATACAACTTTTTTTTTTTGCTTTAGTTCTCCCAGCCTTAGCTATGGGGAGCTCTTTCAGTTGGCTCCCATGCCCCATTCATATACATCAATGTGGTTGTATATTTGTTTCTGAGCAATTAATTATTGCTGGCACTAAGAGATGCCAAGCTGCTCCAGTCCTTATAACAGTCATTTCTCCAAGGAGCCAGCCCTGTTTCCTCCTATTGGGAAATGGCATTAGAAACCACGATCAGGGTTGCTAAGTGTACTCGTGCTAATGGGATGTCATTTCATTTAGACCATTTCAACTGACAGAGCAAAGAAATGTGTGCCTACCAACATGTATGTATACACATATCTATAAATATTTCTATTTGTAATCATCTGTATCTATATTAATTCAACTTATATACTTCCAATCCTCAACAAGACAAGAGAATGAGACTCCCTTCTAATCAGGGATTTAAAATCTATAAATTGACTTAGGTCTAGAGACTGGATGAGATTCCCCACTGCCGTTACTTAAGTCAGGTTTTTGACAACCATTGCTAGAGTTTTATATGTTATATAGATCAGCCACTACTGATCTAATAAATTGCCCATGTAGGGCACTAGAGACACCGTGATGAATTAGTTCTCATCATTCCCATTGAATTAGGGAACCCATTTCAGTGGCAGTAACCCCTATGATCACACCCTGCCCACAAAGACAAAAAAAAACATAGAGTTTTCAAGGATGCAGGTGCTCCTCTCTCTAATTTATTTCTCAATGCCTCATTTGGGGCAGTATCTCCTGAGTAGGATTGCCAGATTTAACAAATAGAGAACAAAGATGCCCAGATAAATTTGAATTTCAGGTAAATAACAAAAAAATCAGTATAAATTTAGCATAAGTATGTTCCTTTTCTGGCCCTGAGTTTTCCCCAGGCCAGAGCTAGCTCACGGCTGGCAGGCAGAGTCTGGAGGGCAGGGCAGGGAACTGAGAGTCAAGACTGGTGAGCACAAAGTCCTCCAGACGAGGGTCAGCAGGCTGAAGCTGGTAGGCAGGAAACCGAACCTAGGAAATCATGCCACCAGGATGATAGCAGGTTAATTAGGATCGGTGGGCAGACAGCCATAGATCAGGCCAGGAAAGCCTAAAGGTAAACATCACTGGGTGACTTGCATGCCAAAAAAATTACAAGGAACCAGGAAGAGAAGCCCCTTCCTTCTGCAGTGACTCTCTTGCACCCTCTACTGGCAAGGGCGAAGCAATTACAGGAGTCAGCTCCAATATCTCTGGGAAGACAATGAAGGACAGATAGATTTAGATCTGACTTTAATTGACACAGATACAATTGATAAAATTCTATGTTACTAGCACCTGGTACACACACATATACATCAATGGAACAGTTCAAAACCACCGAAATAGATGTAAATGCATTCTGACAGTTGGCATATGAAAAATTAGGCATTTTAAATAATTGGGGGGAATAGATTATTTAAAAATTGGTGTTAAAAATAGCAGAAGGGCCATTTGCAAAAACAAATTGAGTTATATCCTTATTTTACTTCTTATACTAAAATTGTAGCAGATCACAACTTAAATGTTCAAAAATTAAAACATAAAAACATATGGGAATGATACACATGCAAAATCCCAATGGAAAAGTCTTTTTCAGTATAACTGAAAACTTAGAAGTCATTAACAAAAAGTTTCCTACACTAAAAAAATACATGAGGCCCTGGCTAGTGTAGCTCAATGGATTGAGCACAGGCCTACAAACCAAAAGATTGCTGGTTCGATTTCCAGTCAGGGCACATGCCTGGGTTGCAGGCCAGGTCCCCAGTAAGGGGTGCATAAGAGGCAACCATGCATTGATATTTCATTCCCTCTCTTTCTCCCTCCCTTCCATCTGCCTATAAAAATAAATAAAAATCTAAAAAAAAATACATGGGGTAAAATATTTTAAAAAGTCAACTGAGAGATTACAACTGAGAAAAATGCTTGCAACTTATATCACAGACAAGTCAGTAAGAAAGGGACGATAACATATTAAATTATTTGCAAAGTTATGTGAACAAATATTTCATAGAAAAATGATATACATGTTTCTGTAATGTATAAAATGCTCATCATAAGGTAAATATAACTTTCACTCATAATTAGGGAATTATAAATTAAAATTACAATGAAATGCAAGTTCTTACCTCTCAAACAGAAGCACTGAACAAAAAGTAGCATAACACATTGTGATGGTAAAGGTGTGGGAAATGAACTCCCATGCATATTGGGTTAGAGTAAAATATGGTACAACTTGGATCATAGACAGCTTTGCAAAATTATTAAAATTACATGTATGTACCCTATTCCACTCAGCACTTGCACTTCTACCAATTTTACTATAAATATACTTGTACTCATTGCACTATTGTTTTTTAGAATAAAAGCCTGAAAACTACCTCAGTGTCTGCTATGGTCTGATTGTGTCTCCTCAAAATTCATATGTTGAAATCCTAACCCCCAAAGATGATGGTATTAGCAGGTGGGGTCTATGGGAAGTGCTTAGTCCATGAGGATGGAGCCTTCATGAAACACTAATGACACTAATGGGATTATTTTATTCTTAGAGAGCTCACAAAAACCCCTCACTCCTACCACGTGAGGAAACAACAAGAAGGTGCCTGCCATGTACCAGAAAGAGGGCGCTCATCTGACCCTGCTGGCATGCTAACCTTGGACTTCCAGCTTCCAGAACTGTGAGAAATATATTTCTGCTCTTTCTCAGCTGTCCAGTCTGTGCTGTTTTGCTCCAGCAGTCTGAACAGACTAAGACACTGTCTGTTAAAGGGATTGGTTAAGTGCTTATGGTATCTCCATTCAAGGAATACTATGTGGCTCATTTTAAAAATGAGGTGACTTATTCTCATTTGGAATGTGGGATGATGTCCAAGAAATATTTCTAAGTGAAAAAAAATCAAAGTGTAGAAAGTATGTATAGTATTTCCATGAATATGTGTAAGTATCTATAAGCATGGGGTCCCTTGAAGGAGACACAAGACGTTGGTAATAGTGGCCTTCTCCAAGGAGGTGAACACTGGATTGCTGGGAGAGGGAGTGAGGCATACTTGAACTGTGTCCATACTTAGATACTTTTGGAATTTTGTACAATGTTACATGTGTTACTTATACAAAAATAAAAGATTTTTGTCAAAATGTTTAAAGATTACTGTAGGCTGGTGATGCTCACTACTGCAATTACTGGATTCCATTGTTAGTCAGATTTTAAGGAACACAGTTCGGCAAGGATCCTCTTCCCCATACTAAGCCTGCTCTCCCTGTTCAAGGGTCTGGGCAGAAAACTTTGGTCAGGTCCCTGGAGCCTCCACAGACCCACGTCCTGATCTGATCTGCATGTTTCTTTGCATTTGCTGACCACATTGGCAACACTCTTTGCTGTGAGCAGTCTGTGGAGAACATTCATCTTAGAAGGTCTTGCTTGAATTTCTGAGCTGTGTAGTGATGCAGGCTCAGTAGGAAAGGCCATTCCTAGACCATTATAGTTGCAATTTGGTTCCACAAGAGGCCCTGCTTCATGATACACTTCATAAATAACACTGTCTTCTACATAATGGCTTCAGAAGGCTGTCATCTATACTTCTGAACAGTGATTGGTATGCAAGAGTGAGATATGCTTTTATTAACCCCCTAGAGTCACCAAATACCTTAGTATTATAGGCAATAGGAGCAGTAAGGGATCCTTTTATACCCTACCAACTATAAGGAACATAGGACATTTTTCTTCAGTATCTTTTTCTTTATTTGCTTTGGAAATTAAGGAATGCCTCTCACAATGTATCAATTCCAGAGGAAAGGTGAATTGACCATATGATCTTCAAAATCAGCTTTTTCACTTGGGTCTGCTCTGATTCCAAAGACTAATTTCTGAAGCTGGCTTTTTTTTCTAGGGTTTTTTTTTTTCTTTTTTGAAATGAGCCCATCCTGGTGTCAAGAAAATATTTTGAGTTCAAGAGGATTAATACATATGGAAAGAGCAAGTAGGCTTTCCACCAGATAAGACTTTGCTGTAATAAAAGTCCTTCAGCCTGACTTCAGCTCTGAATCACCAAGGCATTCAAGTGGAGAACACAGGCATTAAGACACCAACTTAAGCATCGCCTCCCCTGGGACGTACCTGCCCATTCACCAAAGCTTAGTTACCCTCTCCTTTCTCTGAACTTTCAAAATATGCCCATACTTGAGCATTTGAATACACACTTCACCCCTCCCAATTGGACCCCTCCTTCTAGCTAAACCTGCAGCTAAATGTGCTGTTTAACATGATACTTGGCCCATTATAATCACTCTTCAATTAATAAATGAATGAGTGAATAAATGAAATGGTACTGAGCCTTCTGAGAAGGCAGCATTTAAATAGGTGGACCCCTGGGTAAGTCAGGGAGTGGGCACTAAAAACAAACTGCCTAATTTTTCTGGAGCCAGCCAGCCAGCCTGGAGAATGTGCAGAACAAGTACATGAGAGCTCTGTAATCTCCCCACAAGATGGACAGGGGAGAAGGGAATACCTGCCCTCCCACAGGGTAATTGGTGCTCAAATCAAACCTGGAAATCCTATATTCACTCTCCTCTTTAGGGGGAAGCACTGTCTGCCTAGCTAGAATTTCAACAGACATATTCCCAGCTGGCTTTATTATCATGACCCAAATATAAATATCAGGGCAGGAGCCCATGAGGTGGGAGCACAATTTATTCTAACTGAAAATAGAGGTGGAAAGCATCAGCCTTAGCATCCTTGATACTAGAGTGGGGTTGCCATAGCAACCAGCTGAGTCACTAATGAAAAAAGAACAGTTGCACTATGACTAGGCTGACATTCTGTGACATTCTCTTATTTTACTGTAGCTCTAATGATGTCTTCAGTAGGGATGACAAAGAGAAAGTGTCTGACCTCTCTATTAAACCTGCAGCTGCCTTGACACTCTCTTGCCTTCAGCCTAATGAATGTGAATTTCTGTGTGCAAATTCGGCCTTGGAGAAAAGCACTTCAGGAATTTTTCTGATTCGTATATTAAACTTGTTGATTCTATTGTTCCTTTAATGCAGTCCCTTCTCTTGCCAATTAAGGTGACAATGAAACAGATGAGCCTGAAAAACAAAACAGGAAAGGAAAAAAATAGTGAAAAAAAATGTGAGAGGGGGAGGATACTAATCCATCACCAATGACAAGATGGCAATGACGAGAAACAGAAGAAAACAACCAAAAGCAGTTTCTTCCCCTTCTCCAAACAGGATGGCCCACAGACAATTAAGCAAGAAAGCTAGGAACCTCTGCAAAGACAGAGGGATCTGCTGGGTATGATCTGAGGGCTTCTTGCTCCACACACTCACTCGCCAGTTGCCACAGTCAGAGCCGAGCCAGGCACCGTGGGTGTTACAGAGATAGCATATCCTCAAGTCATTTCAAGTCTAGTGCTGAAGCAGGGGTGAAAAGGATCAGTAACTGAAAATGTAAACCACACGTGATGCCTACCGCTGCCAGGAAACATGTGCAAGAACCAGCACATTTATAATTATAAATTTTAAAAATTGGAGTTGATAACATAAAAGACTGCCATAACTTTGAGTATACAAATGAAGTTTAAAAATAAAACTGATCAAGACACTGTTACTGCGTTTGTAAAACAGTGCAAATGCTTTATCTTTTTTTTTATTTTCCCAAATGTACTTGTTTGCAAACATATGAACTTGTTTTAAGCCCAACATTGGGTTGCTTTCATCTGCACAAGAAGGGCCACAAGAACTGGTGTCAGCATTTGCTGCAAATCATGTGGGAGTTTCTGAATTCAAGTATAGGCATACACATCTCTTTACCAGCAGGAAAGAGAAGCGCTCATTCATTATTAAAGCAGCCTTCTAGCAATTCTCTTTCGTCAGTATAGCACCGCTACACTAATTTTCCAGGTCTATGACTTGAATCATGTTATTCTCCTCCTCAGGATCTTAACCGGCCACTTTCACCATGTCACTCTCCTAGTTAAGGACAATGGCTCCCCTGCAGAACAAACCGCACCCAGTTCTGCTCCCTGATTTGAAATGCCCTTCACAGTTCAGTCCCAATATGTCTATTCCTCCCAGCGCCAACCCTTCCTTCCTGCCAAGCTGGCTCCTGCCTGACCACAAAATGGCATTACTAATGCTCAGCTCCATCACTTTCTCTCTACCTGTGCAATCCTAACTCGCCCTTCGAGAGACAGCAAGGGCCACTGCCTCCATAAGGGTCTCTGAATGGCTGTTGCTTTTGTAAACAAAGGCTCCCCCTCCCTGTACTACTCTCCATCTTCCTAACATGTTCTTATTTTTCTGTTGACCAAATTATTTACTCCTTGAGAGCAGGCCTACATCGTATCTTTCTTTTCATGCACATGTTCTCCTACATCACATACAATCAGTTACGCCAAAACGCATTTATTCAGTAGGCATCTACGAGCATTAGGCCAGGGGAGAGCTAATGCAGCGTCAAGAATGTAGGGGAAGCGATCCTGACACAGTGGTTTGGAAGCAGACGGTGTAGATGTTTTGGTCACCTGTGGATTTTGGTACTTAATGAACCCTGCTTTGGACAGAGCTTCAGAGTCTCATGGGCAGGGAGGACAGCAGAGATGGGGGTGGGGGCAAGTGACCTTCTTGTTTCTGACTTCACCAGGGCAGCTTTGCTTACTTCTATTCTATGGATTTAGGTTTCTTGGACTTTGGGCTAATTTTCTTTTGAAGTAAGGGCTCTTTATGCTGAACAACATTTGAAAACCTCTTTTTTGGGTATAGGAGAGCCTTTAGTATTTGTAAGTGGGGAGGGACAAGCAGGTATGGGCTCTGAGTCAAGGCTGACCCCACACCAGAAACCGGTGTGTTGCTCGGCCCTCAGGGGGCTTCTGCACCGGCAGCAGCAGACATCTGTGATAGGTGTTCTTTCCCTGTTTGCTATTAAGAGATAGAAGGTAGCGATGGTTGAATTATCCCTTTAATATTGACAGGATTTGGGGAGTGTTCTGGCATTATATTTTGCCCTCATTTACCAAGAAATAAGGTGCTTCCTTCTTCATTCTTTCTGTGCACATTTCTTTTGTTTTCATGAGGGATGTCTTTCTTGGCTCGCCACACAAAGGAGTATTTTAAAGGACTGCTAAAAGACAACTAAAAATGAATCTCTATCAACATGCATAATAACTAAATCTATACTTATGTAGAATATTATTAGGAAAAGACAAGCAAAAGGGACAGTGGCAGTTGTGTGGAAAGGGAATAATGTATGTATGAGAGATTAGCACAGAATCAGCCTTTTCTCTGTCAGAGCCAAAAATAGAAGCGCATGCTGGCAAAAGCTGCAGCTACCCTCTGTACAGACCAAGTCTCCTCTGGACGCCGCTGCTCCAGATGCCAGCCCAGGGCTGCCGCCCCCTCAGTTGTTGCCGCTATACATTTTAAGATAATGAGTGGAAGAAACTTCCTGAGGTTTCTGGGATCCAAACCAATAGGAGCAAACTTTATTTTATAGAACACCTCCATGCTGAAACAGACATTCAAAAAAACATTCCTAACACTGCCACCCCTGAAAGAAACAGACACGATGAGAGACCTCTCACTCATAGATCTGTTTCTGTCACAGAACTCTGACATTTGTGGCAATCAGGAAGAAGTATTGTGTCAGAGTGGAAGTATTCATGCTTGGAAGTCAGATGGTGCTATGTTCAAATTCTGGCTCAGCCACTTGAAGACGAGGAACAAAAAATAGCAATACTTATTTTGCTCCCTGTGACTTGTACACAGAAAGTCCACTGGGAAACCCACTAACCACCGCATCTCTGAGCACTAGAGGCCACCCTGCTGTCCTTGTAAGCCGCATCTCTCTGTGCCCATCACCCCGTTTCAAACACCACTGTGGCTGAGAACTACATGTTTATGAATTTGTCTGACTGCCTCACAAGACTGTGAAACCCTTAAGATCCTTGGAAAAGCATGTGTGTCTTGTTCACCACTGAGTATCATGTGCTGAACAGATGTCCTGGTCTTCTCTTCCCCTACCCCCTCTAACTATAGCTGACTTGGGCATCATAACAAGGCTTGCATGGGTACCTTGGATGAAAATAGAGATTACTTGCTGCTAGTCTCTGCACTTTGGACAGGCTACTGTTTCCTCCAGCATGTGCGAGCCAGGAGAGCAGCTGTGAGCCTGTCAGAGCCGAGGGGAGCTCTGTATCTGTCTACCAAGTGTCTGCAGTCCTGGGGGGTATGGCTCACAGCACCACGCAGAGCCTGGTGGGAGCTGGTGAGACAACAGGAAGAAAGGTTAAATGAATAACAAGTGTATCCAGGACAAAATAGAAATAAACTAGACAGGAACAAGTAGTGACAGGAACAAGTTACTTGATGACTCATTGGGGAGAAGGACAAAAGCTGTGATACCGAAGGACAAGGAGGAACAACACATGATGTAGGTAACTGCTGTGGCTGCTGAGTCTATCCCATAAGATGATTTTTTCTTTTTACCTTTTATGGTTTATGCCCTTGAACTGTGCACTGGGTGTGATTATTCAAATAGGAGCCAGATGGTTTTCTGCCATATCTCTACATGAGGTCCCACAGGACCGAAGTTTGAATTTTAAGGTATTTTCTTTTACCTTATAACTGAATTTTCTTGATTTGTCTTTATGCTTTTTACAAAATGACAAGCACAGATCATAAATATAAATGTACAATCTGATGAATGTTGACAAATGCACATACCCATGTATCCTGTGCTACAAACAAGATGGGAAATACTGACATCAACTTAGAGAGTCCCCATGTGTCCCTTCCCAGACAATCCCACCCACTACTCCCTTAAGCAAGCACTTCTCTGATTTCCATTGTGATAGATTGCATTGGCCTATTCTGGTGTGTCATATAAATGGAATCAGCGTATACTCTTTCTGGCCTCTTTTGATCAGCATGATGCCTTTGAGATTTTCTCATGATATATGCATTAGTATTTCATGAAATACTTTATTTCATTACAGTTATTGTTATTGTTGAGTAGCATTCCATTGTAAATATACAAAATTGGTTATCCAAACCCTCATACATTTTCTCCTTTTCTAATTGAATTAATTACTTTGGTCCTACTGCATTTTGTTAATTCTTTATATATTCAAGATACTATTCCTATATTGACTACATGGTCTGCAAATATTTTTCTCCCATTATTTAGCTTATCTTTTCATCTTTTTAACAAAGGTTTCACATAGCAATAGTTTTATTTTGGTGAGATCCAGTGTATCAATATTTCCTGTTATGGATCGTACATGCTGTGTCAAGTCTAAGAACTCTTTGCTTAGCCCTAGATTCTTAAAATTCTCCTTTTTTTCCCAAAAGTTTTATAATCTCACATTATACATTTATGTCCATGATCCATTTTTGGTTAATTCTTTATGGCATATAAAGTTTAAGTCAAGATTTATCTTTTTTTCCTATGGATGTTCAGTGGCTCTGGCATTGTTTTGTTGAAAAAGCTATAGTTTATTTATTAAATTATTTTTTTACCTTCATCAAAAACTAGATCAGCATATTTGTGTGGGTCTATTGCTGGGTTCTCTATTACATTCTTTTGATGTGTCTGTCCCTTTCTCTGTGCCTTTCCAAAAAATGGTTGAACAAGCTCATCTATTAAGTAAATAAATGTATACATACATAATAAATAACCAACCTTGCTAGGATTTTGACAGAAATTGCATTAAAATATAGATCACTTTTAGGAGAATTGGAATCATTAGTCTATTGAGTCTTCCAATCCAGGAACATGGTAAATCTTTCCATTTATTTAGATACTTTTCAATTTCTTTCATCAGCATTTTGTAATTTTTAGTGTATAGGTCCAGTGCTTATTTTGGTAAATGTATGTTTGGGAACCGCCCTGCCTGGTATGAGAAGCTGTAACCCCCTCCAAGGCTAAGGCTAAGGGAACAACCTTGGACCAGTAAGCCAGCAAGGAGATAAAAGCTTATCTCCCTGGCAGGAGCACTGCTTCTGCTCCTTTTACATCACCCTGCCTGGCCCCCAGTGCTTGGTTGGTTAGCCAATGATGGGTAAGATTCCCCAATATGGAACGACCTAAGACAGGCACAGTCACGTGGGAGGCCCCCAAGGAAGGACTTTCGGGGCTACAGCAAAAGGGGGTAATGGACCCTCGCCCCTCGGCTTTGACATAGCCTGAGTCCTCATTGTCTGTGAGAAAATCTCCTAATCTCTTGGCTGCCTTACTTCCCTTGTTCCACCTAAGCCTGAAACAGTGACAGAAGGTGGTGCAGCCCTGTGCTGGAAAGGGCAGGTTCCCTGGGTGATCAGGCTGAAGAAAGAATATGTAAAATCCTGTGAAACCTGCTTTGTTTAGAATGGTCTCAATTAAATGATAAGGGTCCAAGAAGAAGTAAGTTTGTTCCTTAAAGTTTCTTACTGCTCTTTAGCTATCTGACCCTGACTCAAAATAAGCCCTCAGAGTTCCTTGTTATTTGATCCTTACTTCCCAGCAATGAGTAATGAGCTTTACCTGAATTCTTATGCAAACAAACCCAATAAAAAGCCTGCTTGAGCGGGAGAACAAGGCGCTCTCCCCTAGGGAGGGTGGCCGAGGCGCTCCCTACTAGAGAGAGTGGCCATTCCATTTCTATTTCTCCACAGGACCTGGTTGTCTCTGTATGTTTTTCTCATGTTTCGACAAGCCAACCACAGCGCTCCGCAGTCACGGCTGGTTGGTGATCACAACAAATGTATACTTAAGTATTTTATTCTTTGGAATAATTGTAATGGTATTATATTTTTAATTTCAGTTCCACACATTATTGTTAGCATATAAATATGAGAATGATTCTTGTGTGTTGATCTTATATGCTGTAACCTTGCTGAACTCACTTAGTTCTCAGAGGGTTTTGTGTGTGTGTTTGTGTATGGATTTCTTGGAATTTTCTACATATACATCACATCATCTGCAAAAGAAAGTTTTATAATATTCTTTCCCAATTTGTATGTTTTTATTTCTTTTTCAATGTATTGCAGTGGCTGGGTGTTCCAGTGCCATGTTGCCTAGGAGTGGTGCAAGTGACATCCTGACCTTGCTCCTGCTGACTTCTTCACGATTAAGCATGATGTTAGTTGTGGGATTTTTGTGTATGCTACTTATTAAGGTGAAGTAGTACCTTAACTTACTGAAAGTTGTTATAATAAATGACGTTAGATTCTGTTAAATGCTTTTTTCCGTGTCAATTAATATAACCATATAATTTTTCTTGATTTACATAAACTTTGTTGATATGATGGATCACTTTGATAGATTTTGGAATGATGAACCAGCTTTTGCATACTGAGAATAAATTCACTTAGTCATGGTGTATACTTTTAAATAATTTTTAGGTTTCATTTGAGGACTTTTTTGTCTAAAGACATGAGAGATATTGGTCTGTAGTTTTTTGTGTGTGTGTTCATTACTTGACTGGTTTTGGTATCAGGATAATACTGGTCTGATAAAATAACTTGGAAAGTATTCTTTCTTCAAATTTTCTGAAAAGATTGTGTAAAATTGGTATTAATTCTTCTTTAACAGTTTGGTGGAATTCTCCAGTTATATCATCTGGGCCTGGAGATTCCTTTCAAAAGCTATAATGAAACACATACAATGACATGTACTGGGAACAAGGGTAAATCTTTTATTCAGGTACCAATGTTTGTTAATAAATACATAAATAGGGAAACAGTTTAACAACAGTTTAGTTGAAAGCAGAATAAAGAACTTAGTTACTGCGACCTAAAAAGCTATGATAATTTTAATGTAAATATCAGAGCCAGGAGCTACAATTAAAGGCCCTCCACGCTCTGCGGCAGTCTTTCTCAAAATTCACTGTGTGTGCAGATTACCAGGGTATCTTGTAAAACTGAAAATTCTGATTTAGAAGGCCTGCAGTAGGACTTGAGAGTCTGCAGTCTAACGATCTCCAGATGATGCTGGTTCTGTTGGTCAGTGGACCCCACTGTGAGGCCCTGCTGTGCAGGTCACTTCTAGGATGAGATATTCATTTATGAGCAAGCAGCACATCTTTAAGAGAATCATTGAGAAATAAGCTTATTCAGAGAAGATAAGGCAGGATAGAAATTAAAACTTAGTTCCATGAGTAACAGTAGAAATGTTAACCCTTACCAACAAAGAGTTCTTTCAAATTGATAACATAAACCACCCAGAACAACAAGCAAACAATTAACAACAAAAAATCACACAAGACCAAACACAGACAGCCAATTGACATTTATAAAGATGTTTGCCTTTAGCAGTGATCATGACATGCAAATTAAAACAACTGAGATATTTTTTTAGTTCGTGGAGAGGCAAAAGTTTAAAAGCTTGATAAAATCCAATGGGAAAATGGGTGTTGTCATACCTTGTTGATGGAATGTGAATTAGCACAGTCTTTTTGTAAACTAATCTAACATCAGCTATTAAAATAAAAAATGTGCACATGTACTTTGACTCAGTGATTCTATTTGGAGGAAGTTTTGCTGATGAAATAAACCTAGCTCACAAAGATGGTTATTGCAACATCATTGAGAAAAACTCCTGGAAACAACCTGGATGTTCATTAACTAGTGCTGAACCAGATTGTGCCTATGCAATGTAACAAAGAACTTGCTATGAATTCTTGTCTTCCAAGGGTGGAGTGATAAAATTGGCAGCTTGTTGCACAAGAATGTTCAACCAGAGTCCATCAGAAATGCTATTTTGGAAATTCTCCTAGAGGCAAGGCATAGTCTGCATAAGTTTCAATTTCCTTCTGACTGTAAAATGCTACAGTTCTATAAACTAGACACAATGACCTTTAATGAAAGAAAGAGAAAGAAGGAAGGAAGGGAGGGAGGAGGGAGGGAGGAAGAAAGGAAGGAAGGAAAGAAAAGGAAGGAAGCTAAGTTTACCACCCCATTTTTATCTGCTTTCCTCATTTTAGAATTGGGACTTTGGGACCGGGCTTAAGGCTGGGATATTTTCATTAGCATGCATAGAGGCTTAGACTAAAGCTATTTCATTTAGAGACATAAAAAAATGAAGAAAACTGATTACCGGCTTCTCTTTCCTTAATTGTTGAAATGAAATCCATATTTCAAGAATGCCTCCTTTATATTCACAGTCACTAACAGAAAGTGACTAATTTGTGGCTGGGCAGGGACACAGCGTCAAACATCTGAGCATATGGATAAGTGACTCTCTGTGTGTCTAAGATCAATGGAGCCTGACGCCTGCTGCTTTGCCTGGAGCACAGGCCAGCATAAATGCTCTCCGGAAAGGGAGACCACATCCCATTAGGCACTGGGGTAGGGGTGATGCCTTCACGTCCCTCCATTACTGGTCTGCAATTTGTGAACTTCCTCAGAGGTGCTTCAGGGGCCCAGCAAGCATTTGTTACAGTGTTTAAAATGTGTTTTCATGATTTTTAGAAACAATTCAGTTATTTTAAAGTAGTTATTTGAAAACTGTAATTGAAAACTAACCAGAAAACACATTCAAATGTGATATATGCTAAATTTTAACACACTGGAAAACACCGAAGTATTAATGTACCTTCTGATTGATTGTCCATTTAGTAAGTAAATATGAATATCAATGCTTACATCAAATTTGTTGAAAACGTACTGTTTTGGCCCTGGTTGGTGGGGCTCAGTGGATTAAATGCTGGCCTGCAAACCAAAATGTCACCAGTTTCATTCTCAGTCAGAGCACATGCCTGGCTGGGCCAGGTCCTCAGTGGGGGGCATGTGAGAGGCAACTGACTGATGTATCTCTCACACATTGGTGTTTCTCGCCCTCTCTTTGTCCCTCCTTTCCCTTCTCTCTGAAAGTAAATAAATAAAATCTTTAAAAAATAAATTAAATAAAATAATTCTAATTTTTAAAAAGTACTATTTTGCTTGTTTTATGATGTGATATAACATTTTACTTGGAAAATAGAAAATTACACTGCAAAAATTTTTGATAATCAGTGCCCCAAATCACAAGTTAGGGAAGACAGAAAAGTAAAGGTAAAATGAGGGTAGAAATGAGCCTGAGAAATTACTGTTAGAATTATTAATTCATATATATCTCAGATCTCTAAATGGTCCTCACCTCCTTCAGAATATCCCACCTGAAAACAAAAAGTTCTTTATTCCACTTCAGAATATTTAAACATATTTTGTTTCTTCTCAGAATCTGAGATAATGTTCTTCGCTCATTGTTTTTACTGTCATTTTGTGGGAGAGGGAGTTGGTACTAGGAGCTGGAGCTGAGTTGAATGTTGGTGATAAAGGTTAATGTGAAGACTTGCAAGACAGTTTCTGGTCAAAGGGTGGGGGCTCTCAAAACCCTTAATTCTTTTCCTGATGCAAACATATTTTGAGAAATTAAATGAGCTAGGAAACTTTCCAGCATGGGATCTGGCATTTGAGTCCCTAGATTCAAATTCCAGGTTCACCACCTTCAAGGTGAAATCTTTGCCTAGGTACTTTTTTAAGTGTTGCCTCAACTTCCCTTTCTGCAAGG
The DNA here is from genome assembly GCF_004126475.2 of Phyllostomus discolor. NCBI lineage: Eukaryota > Metazoa > Chordata > Mammalia > Chiroptera > Phyllostomidae > Phyllostomus > Phyllostomus discolor. The sequence goes on from NC_040905.2 coordinate 62,857,011, forward strand.
TGGGGATAATAATAGCATTGACACCATGGGGTTCTCATATAGATTGAAGGAAACCGTATATATAAAGTACTTAGCTAGCATAGTCTGTAGCACATGATAAGCATTTCACAAATGTTAACACCACTGTTGTTTTTATTTGTATATAATTTTTGGCCAAATTTACTACGAAACTATGGTATACCAAACAGAAAAATAAAGAGGACTCAGTTCTTTAGAAGGTAACTATATTTGGAAATAAGACCTTTAAAGAGGTACTTAACTTTAAAGGGGGCTGTTAGGGTGGGCTCTAATCCAATACGAGAGGAAGAGATCAGGACACAGATAACATAGGCCAAGGGACAGCCACATAAAGATGCAGCAAGAAGGCAGCCATCTGCAAACCAAGGAAAGGAGACCCAGAATGAAATCAATCCTACTGATCTTGATCTTGGATATCTAGCCTCAAGGACTGTGTGAGAAAATTAATTTCTGTTGTTTAGACTACCTAGTGTGAAGTATTGTTTTATAGTAGCCCTGGCATCCTAATGCAGTGTGCTGCTGAAGAAGTATTTATTTTATGTTGGATGTCTTCTAGGCTCGTTACATCCAACTGGACCTCACGTTCTGAATACTATTTATCTTTTACATTATCTCAACCCTTCAGCCCTCCCTGATCTGTCCCCATTCTCACTGTCCCAGATTAGATCTTTATCATGTCTGTTTTAAAAAGATCTTATTTCTTTTTAGAGAGAGGAGAAGGGAGGGAGAAAGAAAGGAAGAAAAACATCAGCATGTGAGAGACACATCAGTCAGTTGCCTCTCACATACCCCCAACCCAGGCATGTGTGAACCAGTGACCTTTCAGTTTGCAGGCTAGTGCTCAATCCACTGAGCCACACCAGTCAGGGCTTTCTCATGTCTTGTCTGTAGTAGTCCCAGTTGAGTTGCTGCCTTCAGTTTTTCTATTTCCAGTTCATCCTATCTATCAATACAGGATAATCCCTATGACTCCACTGCTTAAGACTCTTAATTAACTTCCTATAACCTAGAATAATGTCCAAACTCCAGTGTGTGAACTACAAGCCACCTCTTGGCCTTCCAACCAGCCCACTCCCTAGCTCAAGTCCATCTGCTAAAACTACTCAGAGCCCTTGTGTTAATATCATACATAGAAATGTTGTGATGGGGTGGCTTGGAGGTTGGGATTATAGAAATCCAAAATGTGTATAAAATGAAGAATTACCACAATCAATCAGGTCTGTGTTGAAAGCATTCTGTTTCTGGTAGAGGAAATAGGGGTTAAGAGAGAGAAGGTGTGTGTTTTATAGTCAATTAATATTCAACAGAGGAAGGAAGCATATACAATGGGCCACAGATAGTTTATTCAATAAGTGGTGTTGAATAAACTATCAATACCACTTAATGGGAAAATTGGCCAGATATGTGCAGAAAAATGAAACTAGACCACCTTCTTACACCACACACAAGAATAAATTCAAAATGGGTCAAAGGCTTAAATGTTAGACCTGAAACCATAAAAATCCTAGAAGAAAACACAGGCAGCAAAGTCTCGGACATTACTTGTAAAATTTTTTATCAGATATGTCCCCCCAGGCAAGAGAAACAAAAGAAGAATAAACAAATGGGACTATATCAAACTAAAAAGTTTTTGCACAGCAAAGGAAATCATCAACAAAATAAAAGTCAACCCACAAAATGGGAGAATATATTTGCTGATACATCTAATAAGGGGTTAATATCCAAAATTTATAAAGTACTTACTAAAGTGAACACCAAAAAAAAACCAAACAACTCAGTTAAAAAATGGACAAAGAACCTGAATAGACAACTCCAAAGAGGACAGACGGCCAATAGACATATGAAAAGATGTTCAACATCACTAATTATCAGAGAGATGCAAATTAAAACCACAATGGGATATCACCTCACACATGTAGGAATGGACATCGTCAAAAACTCAACAAACAAGTGCTGGTGGGAGAAAGAGGAACACTTTTGCACTGTTGATAAGAATGCAGATTGGTGTAGCCACTGTGGAAAGCAATACGGAGATACCTCAAAAAATTAAAAATGGATCTGCCTTTTGACCCAATGATCCCACTCCTGCAAATATATCTAAGGAACCCAAAACACTAATTTGAAAGAACACAAGCACCCATATGTTCATTGCAGCATTATTTACACTTGCCAAGATATGGAAGCAGCCCAACTGTCTATGAGTAAATGAATGGATAAAACAAGTATGGGACATTTACACAGTGGAATACTCCTTGGCCATAAAAAATAAGAAAATTTTGCCCTTTGGGGCAGTATTGATGGACCTGGAGAACATTATGCAAAGTGAAATAAGCCAGTCAGAGAAAGACAACTACCTTATGATCTCACTCATATGTGGAATCTAATGAACAAACTGGACTAGCAACGGAAATGGAGACAGACTCACAGGTGGAGAGCAGATGACAACTAGTGGGGGTGGGGGGATGTTAGGAGGTAGAAGGATTGAAGAAAAAGGCAAAAAGGTCTCATGGACATGGACAACAGCATGATGATTGCTGGGAGGAGAGGTGTATAAGAGGACTAAAAGGTTATGTGAAAAAATACAATAAAGATTAAATAAAATTAAAAAGAGAGAAAGAGATAGAAGAACATTCAGAGTGGCCCATTCATCCAAGTATCTCAGAAAAAATACCAGAAAGACTAGAAACCATTTAGAAATGTGCACACATGTTTAAAAACTTTTGGTTTTCTAATGTTTCAAAAACATAAATAATAGCCAACCCATGTTTCTTGAAAAAATGTAGGAAAAAGGACTGGATTTCTTATCTTTAGCATGCAAGAATTTGTATCATTAGTAACTTCCTTAGGTGTGAAGTAAGCAACTATCCGGTGAAAGGGGGTTATTATTGCAATACTTTAGCCATAATTAAATGTCTTTTTAAAAATTAGAAAAAATAGCTAACATATATCTAAGATCTCTATGTGCCAGGTAGTACTTTAGACACTTCACCTACAAATGTTTCATTTATTCTCCTTAGCTCCCTCTAAAGTAGATGCTTTTATTATCCCATTTACAGATGAGGAAATTGAGTCTCTACAAAGTTAATTACCTTGTCCAAGGTCACACAGCTACCAGGTGGTGGTACCACTACCTCTCTGAGAGCCAATAAGAAGGTCAGTAACTTCCTGAGAATTGTGTTTTGTTTTTCCTTGTGTCTAGAAAAAACTTTTTTATATCTGACTTTAAACTTCTTTTTATTTAAAAGGTTTTTTAAGGCCCCAGAAAAGAATTTAAATTTACTGATAATTTGGAATTATCAAGAAAGATTATAGCCCTGGCTGGCATAGCTCAGTGGATTGAGCACAGGCTGCGAACCAAAGTATCACAGGTACGATTCCCAGTCAGGGTACATGCCTGGGTTGCAGGCTATGACCCCCAGCAACCGCACATTGATGTTCCTTTCTCTCTCTCTTTCTCTCTCCCTTCCCTCTCTAAAAATAAATAAATAAAATCTTAAGAAGAGAAAGATTATGACATCAAGAAATACTATGATACAAATAGGTCAAAGTTTGCTTTGATTAAACAAAAATGTTATATCCGCAGGTAGAAGAGGAAGCCACACCTCCTAGCCTAGAAGTTCAGCATTATACTAAAGCAAATGAGAGACCAGCTCTTGTCTCTAATTTGCAGCAGAAGTGTGGTGAGGAAGGCAGCTCATCTGAGCCAGTCAGGAACCTAGTAACCAACTTGGCAGAAGACCAGACAATTCATAGAAGCAGCCCTTTCCTCAAGTCTCCCGCATCCACCAGAGCTCTGACCCCACATTCAGGACTAGTGAGGGATTAAAGGCTGCTGATCCACACAGTACAGTTTAATTACGCTTGGCTTTATTGCGTCTCACAGGTGTTGTGTTTCTTTTACAAATGGAAGGCAAGACTCTCCACCCGCAAAAAGATGACTACTCGCTTTACTTCAGTACTTGATTTATTATGGTGGTCCGGAACTGGAACCGCAACATCTCCGAGGTATGCCTGTAAGTAGGCCCAGTATAAATTGCGTACCTACTACAAGTTAATGCAGAAACGGTAGAGAAGAGGAATAATAATAGCTACTATTCATCACACATTTACTATGTGTTAGCCAGGCACCGTGTTAAGCCCTCTCTATAAGTTATACTTGAACAACAATAAAAAAAGTTATCCCACGTTAACCCCAAGTGAATGCCCTAAGGTATTTTTTGTCTCCGTATCACAGATAGGGAAATAGAAGGAAAATCAGACTGCATAACATGTTCCAGATCACTGAGGCAGGGCAACTGCCTTTAAACCCAGATTTATTAAGTTTAAAGCCTATGGTCTTTCTATTGCTTCAAGCTGCCTCGTCTGCCATTGAACGTGTAGTTTCTATAATTGCTATGGTTATTTAAGCAATAGGGTTTTGTTTTCAGAAAATAAGACCCTCATTCTCAATTCACCACTTCAGCTAGAAAGGTTTGTAAAGTAGCTCTTGGCTCTGAAAAACAAAATTGACCTATTTTTAACAGCAACCGATTACAGTTGCTGGAGCCATTGCCTGTGTAGCTCAGGTTTCTGGCAGGTGCCCCAGGTTTACAAATCCTGTACAACAAGGTAACAATGTGTTTTGCCACTCAAAGGGTAAAGACCTAGGATTGAAAAGTGGTTTAAGGGGGGGGGGGGGGGGGGGACACACGACACGCAGGAAGACATCTTGACTAGTGAAAGGAGAGTTATGTTGGTAAGTACAGGAAGGAAGGAAGAGAAATAGTTCTTGACTGGTTGCTAATCATGTTAGGTTGGTAAATATTTTGAGTGACATCTTCGTGAAGAGAGAATTGTTGGGGCACAGAGGGAAAATAATTGTTTCTTAGATTTGTAAAAGGTATATTTCTTAAGCAGAAATATGGGTACAAAGTGGGTAACTAATAGGGATATCAGGCAAGTTAATCATGATAAATAATGTATTTGCTGACAATTTCAGCTCTGTGAAGGTGTCCCGGGGGGTGGTAACTTCAAGAAATAGTCAGTTATATTCCAGTCCAGAGGAAACTGCTTGTTGAGGAACACTGAAGATAGATAAATTCCCAACACTACTAAAGTGAGAGTATTTTTTTAATTTTTGTTCTAATTGTGCCTGGTATTTAAATAAGGAATATTCTGGAAGCTCTGTTTAGCTGTTTCAGAAAAACTTTTACTTTTATAAAAAGTAATCTTCCTTACAGATAATCATTCCTGTGAGAGCGAATATGCAAAGTGCCTAGCAAGTGCTTACCACGGCGTGCCTCAGCGTTCTCTTCCTTAGTGGAACTCGAGCTGTTCACGCTTTCATTTCCTGATCCAGCCACCACCTGGGTGTGATTACCTGATGTGTAATCACGTTGGAGGAAACAATCGATTCAAGAGAGACTAGAGTGCTAGTTTTCTCATTAACCAAAATCTTTACAATTAAAGTAGATGTTATAACACACATTGAACTATTTTCTTCATAAGACAGCTGTTCACTAGGTTTTGTCATTTGATATCTATAATGGCCTAAGTCTAATTTTTTTCAATGTAGATAAGAAAAAAAGTGCTCCTTACCAACTGGTTGAAATTACAATAAGATACCCTGAAAAACGATTTATGTTCAGATCCCAAGACAGTAATCAATTTACACTCTGAAGCATGAAATCTGATTGCCCTTTTCCCTAACATAAAACACCATGTATTGCAATTTATTGACCATAAAACTACTCATCCGTAGTCAAAGCATTTTGTTCTGTGATTTCTCTATCATGGAGAAAGGACTGATGTGAGATTGGTCAGCTCTTTCCTTCATACAGAGAAAGGCCTGCCCACTGTTTTAGCTCTACATAGGAGGGAGGCCTCCATACATTGGGAATGGAATTCTGCAGTTCACTTTCATAATTTATTTCATTCAAGTGCCTAGTCATTTTTTAGGCCTCCAGAATCATTAATTTGTTTTCTCCCATCATCTTTTTTGTTCCCTGAGTTATAAAGATCTGCAACATTTTTATTTATCAGTGCCCTAAAGTTATTGCTACAACAATCCTTCCTTCCAAAGACATTTTCATTAAGAACTAATGATTTCATGTACATTACTTTACAGATGGTAGATTTCTAAATAATGTTGAATTCACTTCCTATTAATAAATGTATATTCAGCCCTGGCTGGCGTAGCTCAGTGGATTGAGCGCGGGCTGCGAACCAAAATGTCGCAGGTTCAATTCCCAGTCAGGGTACATGCCCGGGTTGCAGGCCATGACCCCCAGCAACCGCACATTGATGTTTCTCTCTCTCTCTCTCGCTCTCTCTATCTCCCTCCCTTCCCTCTCTAAAAATAAATAAATAAAAATCTTAAAAAAAAAACCCTAACATAAGTTAAAAATAAATAAATAAATAAATGTATATTCAAATGTCTCAAATTATGCTTATAAGGATTGGTCGACTAAAATTGCTAAATATTTAGTAAACTTTTCGAAGAGGTTGAGAAAGGCTTTTGGATCTTATATAAATAAGTATTTTGGTAAAATTTCCAAATTTTTCATCATTTGAATTTGAATAGAAGTATAATTTATTTTCAATTTCATAGCATATCAATACTTTCTCTTATTCAAAAATGAGCTGGTATGTATAAAAATAGAGAGTTTACATGTGTTATTTTCAAAATGCTTGAATTTTGAGAATTCATTTTCTCTTTAGAGAAATCATAATGCCACTGAATGTATCTTAAGTGTGACTTTCTGCTTTATTTGAAAGTCATTTTTACAATTTCCTCTATATTTATTTCCATTTGGAAATGAAGTGTATCACCTATGGTTTCTGAGTCACATTCATTGACAGTTAGATAGAAACAGTAACAGTTTCTAGAGCAAAAAGTTTTAGTCTCAATCTGAGGAGAAAAGGATATTTTGTTTAAGGTCAAGTGATTCTTTTCATAACTTCTGTACATCAAGGACCAGGAGAATATAATAATTTTTAACATAATTATGCATTTCTTTGAGTTCATTCAATCTAGCAAAAAGACTTGACAAATAATCAGCTCTCACCTCTCCTTTGCAAAGGTTTTTCTTTGACTATAAGAAAACTAAATTTAGTAGTTTTCCGCACGCCAGGCAAGTGTTCCTTATAAGAACAACTTTGTTATAATCACTGTAAAATAGGTTTTAGAGTGTTACCAAGAACAATTTGAGGCTTCTAATACAATAGATGTGCAAAACAGAACCGAGGCAAGTTTTAGTCAAATATGAATGTTGGACTTTACCTACAACTCAAAAGAGTCTATTTCATATTTCTAGTGTTATGGTAACTAATATTAAATGTCAGAAAACTTTATGAGTTTTATAATTTTTCTAAGTTATATTAAATTTTTAAAATTATGTAATCTTTCCATTACAAATTGTACTAATGAATGTTCCACTTCCCTGTTACACAAAGTACGGTCCATGAACTACACTGGCACTGCCTGGGAGCCTGGTATAAATGCAGGATCTGAGACCAAGTGAATCAGAGTGTGCATTTTTAATGAGATCCCAATGCATTGCGTAAGCATAGTAACGTTCGAGAAGCACTGAACTAGTTAATGCTGACACTTGGAAGGACTAAATGCTTCGTTTTGGTTTCTCGGTTTATGTGCTGGGGCAGGCTGCTGTGCTGCAAATGGGTTGCAGGTGCACTCAAGCGAGGGCTCCCTCAGCCCGAGAAGCAGATGGGCAGGGACCAACGCAGCCAGAACCCCCCACAGCGGCAAGTGTCCTTGCCCATTAGCCCCCGTGTGCCATACAGACATAATGATTTTCTATTTGTGCTGCTACATGAAAAAGGTAGCGAAGCGCTGCCCTGATGAATTAGATTTAAGGGGGAAATGTTTTGATAGGGAATGCTTTCATGTTGGGTACAGACAGTTCTAAAATGAGGAAGTCAGGATGAGATTGGAAATTTGCTTCAATTCCCTGACTCCTTGCATAATAAATAGAGTTTAAACAACACCCAAATGATATTGGAAGAATAGTTCCTGGCACAGATTTTCTCCCCATAGCTCTTGCTTTAATATAAATCAGCATAGCCAAAAACATGTTTAAAATTGTTCAGAAGTAAACCCTTGGCAATGGCAACAAAATGATCAATAATCATAGGATATAGATGAAATTAAAAAAAAAAACATTCTTAGCCATATTTGTCAAAGCATTTGTCCAGTGCTTTCAATAGAGTGGCTTAGAAGTTGATTTAAGAACCTAACTCCATAGCAATTGTTACTGCTATAAATGGCATGGTGCTTTAGTTGCTATTTTAACTCTCATTCCTTAATGTGAGTCTGCTTTTCCCAACAATTTTTTAAAGGGACAAAATTAAAGAATCCCACCATCTGAGCTTCTCTGTTGCAGAGCAGCAACAATGGCTTCAAACTGGTTTCTCCAGCTAGTCTTTCTCCTTCAAACCTATCATCTACATAAAAAAGACCCTTTGACAATACAAATCCTTTTATTTCATTTTTCTGCTTATACTTTTACAATGGCATTGCATAGCTTTCTGGATCATTTAAATTCCTTCATTTGGCACTCACAAGCCTTTAAGACTCCTTAAGTCTCAACTTTCTTTGCTATCCCACACCCATCTGCAATACAGCCATATCTAACAGCTATAGAGTGACCCAAACTTGCAATGCTTTGTAATGCCTCTGTGTCTTTGCACCTGCTGTTCTCCAACTATAATGCTCTCCTCCTCCTCTTTCATTCATTTGGCTAAACCTTTCTCATCCTTGAAGCTTCGGCTCCAGTGTTACCTCCCATAGAGAGTCCCCTGACTTTCTTCTTCCTTTCCATTGAGGCATTCCCATGGAACCCTGTGTATGTCTTCGTCATGGAATTTCTCACAGGATATTATCACCAGCTTCATGGGTATACAACCCATATACCCAGGGGACAGGGACCTTCACACTGAAGGGCCCCTCCTTTGCTCAATGTTCTGCTCTCACCATCTTGAAATTCTTAGTTTTACCTTTGAATTTGTGTTTTGTAAGCTAAGTCCAGTGGGACAATGTGGCATGCCCCTGAACAGAGGAGATACATGCAATGCCTACCTGTCATTTATTGCCACCCCATTCATATACCATATTCACAGTGCCCCAAGAGCACAGAATTCCAGTGGACCTACAATGCATGAGGATTCAGCAAGGCCAAAACAAGTACAAGTATGTTACACCTACCCCAAGGTGATATATGCTCTCTATTTCAATGACAACTTGTTCTGAATGCAGAAGCAAAGCAGTGCTGTTCTAAGAAATGAGAATGAGCAAGAAACACTACCATGCTTTCCTACTCTTACTGCTTCCCTGTATTAGCCAACCACTCACACTGAAAATGATAAGATAGGAGAAAGGGAAAGATAGATCCGTCCTTCCTTATTCACCAGTAAGCTAAAAATAGTGAGTGTTGATAGAATGCATGCATATCATGCAACTGAGTGCAATTGACTTAGTTTTGTGCAGCATTTCCACTTTCCTGGTAAAAACCAAACACTGCTGTTATATAATTTCAGTGATTCTGAATATGAGTTAAATGCTTTTGTACTTGAACTTAAAACTGTTATCCCACAAAATAAAGATGGGTGACAAAATCCATGCTAATAATTAGAACTTAAATTTTTTCTTTGCTTAGAATGATATTAAAGGAGATAAAAATAGTATGGCAAATCAAGAGAGCCCAGAGAACAAAGGAAAACGTTCAAAATTTTTATACTGCCAATGACACTTTTATCCCACTTCTTGAACAGGAGGCTCCACATCTTCATTTTGCAGCAGACCCTGCAGCACATGGAGCTGACCCTGATGAGCAGTTTTGGTTTACTGGGCTGTGTAGGGTGTTAGGTTAGGAGTGTCTTAAAGGTAGGGATTGTGTTTTGCTCCTTGGTATCCCTACTGCTTCTTCCATGTAGCAGACTCTCAAAAGATGAATTTCAAATGGCAGTTACAGCTAATTATAATGTTTCTAGAAAGGAGAGACAAAAGAAGCAGCTCTCTTTCCATAATGTATCCCTAAAAAGTATATTTTGTCTTGAACGTGCCAAAATGGAGTGAGGAGAACGAAATCAGTCCTTCAGTAAATTGATGCTGGTTTTGAACATGCAGTATATCCGTTTGAGACTTTGTGGGAGATTCACATTGTTTTCTGGAGTCATTCATGATGTGTGGCTACTTACAGGGTGGTTAGTGCTTACAGGAGACATGCACACTGAGACATAACAGAGACTGGGAGATTTGCCTCAGATGCCAAAGTGGATGTCTCTCCAGGTAGATAAAAGCATGATTTCTATATGGGCAACTCCAGTGGTTTAAGGTGAGGTATGAAGGTCCTGTCACATGGGCTGGGCTTAACCAGAAGTCCAGGCAGTCCCTAGGTCCCCAGATTCCTATCCAATAGGTATTGTCTGCAGAGTTTGTGTGCATACGACCTGGGCCCTGGTCAGCAACCCAAAGGGTGGCAGCACCTCAGTCCTGGAGGAGCGAAGTGAAGGACAGTTCCCAGACCAGGAGTCTGACCCACAACCAAGTCCAAGAGTGGAACTGGGGAACAAACAGCCAAGGATACTGATGGGCTTGGGCATTTAGTTGGGGAATGACATGCAACCTGTGTGCATCTGTGTGCATCTGTGTGCAACTAAGGAGAAGTTGACCTGGAAGCCAAAGAAATTATTTCAGGGGAATGGACAGGAAGATATAAAAAATTTACACAGGAAACTTACACTTTAGTTTGAGAAACAAGACAAATGTATGTGTGCAAAGTAGAATTGACTTCAGCATGCCATATAAGAGCCAAATAATGGATTTTATACTATAAGTAATATGAGAAGTCAAAGTGGGTTGGAGAAATGGGAAAAGTCTTCCTGGAAGAGGTAGCATGAGACCTGGTTATTCAAAAAAGGAGACTCAGTGCAGTAATAATGAGCCCACAGGCAGCTGCCAATAAGGATGGCCTCCATGAAGAGCCTGTGCTGGGTGTGTGGGATGTGGAGAGGAGCCATGAGGTAGGCTGAAAAACAGGACCTGTCCATGTCCTAATCCCGAGAACCTGTGCACATTACCTCATATGGCAAAAGGAACTGCAGACACGATCTGATTACTGAGGTGGAGAGAGTATCCTGGATTGTTCAGGTGGGCCCAATGTAGTCATGGTGACCATTACAAGAGGGACACGAGAGGGTTCAGAGTCAGAGGAATGGATGTGATGATGGAAGCAGAGACTGGAGTGATGTGCTTTGACGTTGGAGGAAGCAACCACAAACCAACAAATGTAGGCACCTGCTGAGCTGAAAAAAGCAAGGAAACAAGTACTCCCCTTGGAGCCTCCAGAACAAGCCACCCCACCAACATCTTGACTTTAGCTGAGTCAGACTGATTTTGGACTCCTGACCTCCAGAATTATAGGAGAATACATTTTGCATTGGTTTAAGCCACTGAGGATATGGTGATCTGTTATAGCAGCCCTAGGAAACTAATCAGGGCACTAAGGCACATGGACAGGCTGCAGGGATCTTCATGATCCCTGTGACTAATGAAAACTAAATGAGCCACTCACCTGACAGAACTTGCTGCAAGATACCTTCTTCTCTCATGTTCTGTGGGGGAATTACTGCTTCAAGAGAAGCCCTGCAGAGTGGAGGGTCAAACCAGTCAGCCCACAGCACCATGACCAGAGGGATCAGGTGAGAACTGGCTTTAGATAGATCAAGGTATCTGCAGGTTGGTTTGTGGTCAGGCCTCTATTCCTGGCTTGGAGACAGCTGCCTCATCACTGTGCCCTCATGCGGCCCTTACTCTGTACGGGCACATGGAAAGAGAGTTCTTGGCCGTCTGTTCCACATCTTCTGTGGCAGCAGTCAGTCCTATCAGTTCCCCACCCCTATGATCTCACTGAACTTTAATTACCTCTTTAAAAACCCTGTCTCCACTACAGCATCATTAGGGGTCAGGGCTTCAATGTGAATGAGGAGAGGACACAATTTGGCCCACACCAAGTGTCGACAATCAGGATGGCACCTGGTCCCAGGATGGCATCTTTTACTTGTAGGGTCCGTGGCCTCATATTTATCATTGTTATGAAGACCATGTCAGAAAACATTATAAAAAATACTTCCACCTGGCTGGCGTAGCTCAGTGGATTGAGCGCGGGCTGGGAACCAAAGTGTCCCAGGTTCAATTCCCAGCCAGGGTACATGGCTGCATTGCAGGCCATAACCCCCAGCAACCACACAGTGACGTTCCTCTCTCTCTCTCTCTCTCTCTCTCTCTCTCTCTCTCTCTCTCTCTTTCACTCCCTCCCTTCCCTCTCTAAAAATAAATAAATAAAATCTTTGAAAAAAAATACTTCCAAAACATCTTTTAATTTTAAGCTTAATTTTAATCCTTTAAGACTTTCCTAATGTCTGCCCAGGAACTTGCCCATCTGCCCTAAGAAAGAAAAGAAGACCAGGTTGAATACTCTCACCATTTCCTCACTGACCAACGTGAAATGCTAATTACAGAAAGTACAATAGAGAAAGTATTATCTCTCTGTAAAACCCATGCAACTGGGGCCTGCTATCAGGATGTAATTATACAAACTGAAATTGGTCTCAAGTAGGACACGTAGGTTACCAACCCAGCTTCAGAAAGTGCCTGGGGAGCTCCACTAATTACCATGGACTAGAGATTTAGTCTTACATCTCTTTCAGATAATGTCAGCGGCAGCAGCTACAGACTGCCCCTCCGACATCATACTCCTTCATTATTAGTTTGCTCTGACTCACGCTCCTCATATCCTACCCAATAAACCTTTCACTGAGTGATTTATCTTTCTGTGTATGGGGTAGCACTTAAGCCACTGCCTTCTTGCTTCCTTCTTTATATTTCTACCAAGTAATTAGCAAGTGTTTCCTCTCTGCAAGGACATTCATATGTGCTATTTCATATAGGCCTCATCGTAAACCTGCAGAGTAGACATCGCCCCTCCGTAAATGGAAAGAGTGAGGATCAAAGCAGTTACATGGTTAGGCAACAGTACTGAGTCATCCTTGTGGGCAACTGAAGGGATGGAAGGGGAAGGGAAGAGGGAGGGACAGGTGGAGGAAGGAGGAGAGGGGTGAGAAACCTGCAGTAAAGTCAGCTGAGCCCTGTCTCTGCCATCCCTCCAAATCAATATCGCTCTTCACATTCCCTGAGTTCTATGCCTAGAGACTAATTTTATGGAAATTCACTGTAATAGGAACTTGAACAACCTGCTTGATGAGAATTGGTTGGACGTGCTGTCCAGACGCAGCAAGACTGTAGTGCAATTCTATAAATAAGCTCTGGCTCCCGTGCCTAATGAGAACATGCAGTCAGCCCAAAGGAAAATATACTCTGTTGCTGCCGTCGATTTCTTTTTGTCCCAATGTAAAAGAAGTGACTTTCCTCCTTTTCTTTTTTTTTTCTCTTCTATCTCTGTCTCTGTCTCTGTCTCTGTCTCTCTCTCTCTCTCTTTTTTTTCTTTTCTCCCATATACTCCTCTCCACTCAGTTTGGAATAGGGCCCCAAGTCTGCACACAGGCCCACTGGTTTCCCTGTTCTCAGCCTCCACCAAGGCCAGGACCGGGGAGGACTGTCATGTCCCACCTACCCAAGCCCTGGGCGACACAAACTTATCCCCCAGCTGACCTTTCTCTAGAGCTACAGCCTTAATTTCTTCAGGAAAATAAGCAATGGCCTAGCTCTAGTTTCTTTCTTTCTCTCAGTGGCCTCTGAGCTGGGCCGCAGGACCTGGGTGCCGTGGGGCAAACCAACGAACCAATGAACATTGCCCTGCTGCTTTTTTTTCTATGGAAAGAAGTGATGATCACTGTTAAGGACTGAATGTTTGTGTCCTCCCCAAACTCAGGGTGGAACCCTACCACATGCTAGTATTGGAAGAGACATGGGACTTTTGAGACGTGATTAGGATTAGGTGGAGTCATGAGGGTGAAGCCCCCATTATGGGATTAGTGTCCTTTATGAGAGCCCTGAGACAGCTCGCTTCCCCTCCCTGCTGTCTGCCCAGGAGGACACAGGAAGCCCACTGCAGTAGGCCAGGAGAGGGCCCTCACCAGAGCCTGCCCATGCTGGCTCCTGACCCTGAACCTCCAGCTTCTAGGACTGTGGGAAATACATTTCTGATGTTTATTACCTACCCAGTCTAAGCCATTTTTGTTACAGCAGCCTGAGATGATTAAAACAATTACTGAGTCACAACTTTGTGAGAATTTTAGTATGAGTTAATCAGACAAATGCACAACGTGAAAACCATTATTCAATCAAGGCTTATCTTAATCTAGGGAGTGAAGAGAAGGAGGACCTGGCGGTTCGTGTCCCAGTCTCCCCTCAGGCCGTGGAGTTCACTGTGGTCCTCAGTGCTCCAATCAATGCAGGTAATGTGGGTTTCTCTAATTATTTGGGGGAATTAAAGAAATACCCATTTCTCTAAATCAGGTGAGATGTGAGCTCAAGTGCCCATCTAACCAGCCTAAGGAACTTCACCCGAGGTAATACTGAGACTAGCCACCTACTCTGACAAGAACCTGACGTCTTTGCAGGGGTGTCCAACCCGGGGCCCACAGGTTGCATGTGGCCCAGGGTGACTACGAATGAGGCCCAACACAAAATCATAAATCTACTTAAAACCTTCGTTATGCTCATCAGTTTTTGTTAGTGTCTGTGTATGTAATGTGTGGCCAAGACAACCCTTCTTCCAGTGTGGCCCAGGGATGCCGAAAGTTGGGACACCCTTGTTAGAGTTTACAAAAAACACTTCTGCCCTCCATCTGACCTCCTGGGGTCTTCATCCTTGATCCATCGTGGACGCCACTGACATCTACATTGCCTGAGCTCACAGAGGCCCCTCGAAATCCGATAACCTAACGTCAGGTCACCTAGGAGGTGCAGAAGTGTTTGCAAAGACTGGAAATGCCCCCTTCATCATCTCTTTAATGTATTGTCACCCACTTGGTGCTTAGAAATGGGTGTGGGTTATACCACTGCCCTCTCTCCCTTTGTCACCACAGAAACCTTTTTCCTTTCACCCTCTTTCTCACTTTTCCCTCAAAAAGCTTATTCAGTTCCTGCATTTCTCCTTCTCTACCCCAAGCAATTCTGCATAGTTGTTTCACTGGGCATGGTTTAAAAAAAAACAACAAAAGAAACCCCTCAAAGGTTATTGACTTTAGACTGCAAGTCTGAAGTGTTTCATATAATTTCTACCAGATATAGTGACTAACCTTAACTTTGGGTTGGTGAGTGCACATGTATGTCTTAACTAAGTTGGATGGCATTATTGAAGCCATATGCCCAAAAGAAAAGGATGATATGCCTGGTGAGCAAGGGTTGAATGCATTAGTCCCACCAACCAATGTGCCTTTCAATTTTATTCCCTACTTTTCTGGATGCCTGCTGCACACACAGTCTCTCATACACACGTTTACCCCATGGTCCTTCCACTCTGATCAGACTCGTGTGAACTATGGGTGGGCACCTGACCCAAGGCCAGCCAATCACTGACATGTCCTCAGGCAGAAGCTCTCTGCCTAGTAAGGGTGCCTACAGGAATGATGACTGACCAATCGTGGATCCTCCATCTTACCAACTGTGAATTCAGAGACAGAGAAAATGATTGGCAGGGGGAGGAGCACCAGAAGCAGAGATGCTTTCCAGAAATGGAGAAGAAATGAAATGACAGAAATGGATAAAAACCAAAGAAACAACAATAGGTTTCTTGTGCTGGCATAGTGACAGGACACCTGGTGGCTAGAACTGTGTTCTCATCTAAAAGATCTGCCAGCTCCTGTTTCCTGGGAAGGCATAGCTGTATGTTTTCCTTCTTTTCCTGCATATCCTTCCTACACATTCTAATCCTCTGAGTAAACCTGAGCCTCTCTCAGGTCCTTGCAACCTGAAGAGGCTCACTCCCATTTATTTGGAGAAAAGCCTCTAAGGCTTGAATATTAGTGCTGTTAAAGAGCAGTAAACAATGACTTCCTGATTAATAAACATTTCAAAGAGCAGCAAATGACAGGGGATTTTATTCTGAGTTTGGAGGTTAAGCTGTCCTAGCTAAAAGCATCTCAAAGCTTACTAACCCCCTTTCTCTGCTCCTCCTTCTGGTCTGTCTCTGTGTTCCTTCTGCTTCTCTTCTCTTTGTGTTCCTACTCCCCACCTCCCTGCTCCATTTACCTATGTATGTTGTGATTCCCTTGTTTTCTCCCTGCCTCTTGCCTTTCCCCTCTGCAACCTCTCCCTTCTGTATCACTGTATCTCTCCCACTCTTCTTCAGTCTCCCTCATTCTCTACTCTTCCCTTCATTCCCTTTCCCATCTCTCGTTGCCTCTCCTCCCATTCTCCTCCTATTACTTTCCTTACCACTGTCACAGGTGTGCACAGGTAACCAGGTTCTTAGTGATCGAGGACAAAGAATTGAACCGAACACACAAAGTTTATAGCATAAAGAAAGAGGGAAGATTTATTAAGTGATAGTACACTCCACAGGACATGGGAGTGGGCCAACTCTGAGCAGAGAAGGAACACGTGGGCTGGAGGAATTCTATTCTTACAGGGCAGAAGCTCCCTGGCTAGTCTTTGGCAGGCTTTTCCTGTGCAGGTACAAGGAGTTGGATTTCAAAGCTACTGCACATGTGTGGTTTCCCATGATTTTCTTGACTGGCTACTGGAGAAGGGAGTCCCACAATGTTATTTCATTATAATGCTATTATTATGAATCAGGGGTAGTGCACAGGCACATTCCATGATTCAGAGTTATCCCAGAAAACAGGAACAACCCGTCTTAGGGGGTCTTTGTCATGTATAGATGTTTTCTACCCCAGCCCTGCGGGGCCTCTGGAGCTTCCTTCCTGACTATCTCCTCCCTCCCCACCCCTCTTTAAAGACCACAAAATGGAAAGGAAATATATTTATTAGTGCTTAGTGTATTGTGTGTTCTATTTTTATTTAATAGCAGGTGACTTGAACATTTCATTTTTGTTTAATAAAAGGAAATATCAAAACAATCTTTTGAATGTCCCTCAGTCCATGATTTTCCCCAATATTTTTTTTTCAGAGAGAGGGAAGGGAGGGAGAGAAACATCAGTGGGTTTAAATATCATTTCGTTGCCTCTTGCACACCCCCAAGTGGGGAGCTGGCCTGCAACCCAGGCATGTGTCCTGACCAAGAATTGAACCAGAGACCTTTAGGTTCACAGGCTGGCACTCAATCCACTCGGCCACAGCAGCCAAGGGAATTTTCTCCAATATTCTGTGGCTTTGACAGAAAATAAAGGTTCTCCAAGTCTAGGACTGCACAGAAGGTTACCAAGGAAACAATTGATTCCTTGATCAGTTTATATTTGAAAGAAGTTTTTAAAAAATCTCCCTAGTGTTTCTCCCTAAGTAAAAGAGAAAAATACAATCAATTATTTAGTAAATTAGATTATTAATCCAAAAGGTACAGAGCTGTTATTGCAGTGAAAATAGCAATTTTAGTTTCATTGTACAGATATTATCTCTCTTGGTGGCTCACTGGAGCTGACATTAATTTTTCCACTAGGTTAGTTCTGAAATGTTCCCATGTTGCACACTTTGTGAATCTGAAAGTAAAGTTTCAGAATACGTCTTAGTCTTCATAGACCAAGTCTAAAGCCCTTATCGTAATTCTGATCATCCTGTCAAATGATTAAAATTCCTTTTGGTATTTAATGTCAACAGAGAAATTTATCCAGCATTTGGTAAGCATTTTTAATGCTAATTACTCCTGTGTGTGTCCAAGAGCATAGTCACCTGCCACCTAGTGTCTTAATAAAAAATTGCAGTAAATGCTCCATCTAGTCAAGGTCTTGTGGGTTCCCTCTGAAGTTCTCATTGGACTCTTAAGGTTTAGCTTCAGATTCTTCTGATTGGCAGGCAGGTCTCTCTATGAGAGGCTGCTAGACTTGACTTCTCCACTCTGAACAGCTGCATCCCATCTGCCACAGTCAAGTAGGGTCCCTCTGGTCTGTATGTGAGACTATCCGAAGGAGCGCTTAACTCAGAACTTGACTGGGAGAGCAAAGGATGATGGTTCAGAATGGCTGAAACACACCCAAACCACGACACAAAATGTATGTAAGGTGCATATGCTGAATGTTATACTGTTACCTCAACAATAGTTATATGTAGCAATTGCCATGACATTTTCATTTAACATTTCACAAATGTTTAAATGTATTATGAGCTGGGCACCATGGCAGGAACTGAGGATGAGGCAGCGAGTGTCAGACGAGGGTCCTGTCCTCACAAGACATATGGTCTCTGGAGGAAAACAGATGACAAACAGAATAAGATAAATCCATATTAGGGTATTATAAAAGAAATGAACTGGGTCACACAGTGAACTCACTGGAGATGACTTTGTTTAATGTGGTCTAGGAAAGCCTTTCTGAGAAAGCGGCATGGAGTGAGATTCAAATACTAAGAATGTGCCTGGTATAAAAGTCACCTGGGGAAAGCTGTTCCAGGTAGAAGGGGCAGCAAGTGCAAAGGCCTAGAAGAAGAAAGGGACGAGATGTGTCCAAGGGCCAGAAACATGGGTGATGTTGATGTCGTTGAAGTGTGATGAGTGAGAGGTTGAGTGGTGTTTGTTCTCTAAATGTTGCTGATTTAGGACACAAAAAGAATAAAATTGTCCTCTGGGGTTTAAATTTTGAAATCAATGCATAATGGATCACGTATTTGTTGGGACTTTTTAAACCAAACCAAACCAAATTAAGAGGAAGCAAAGCCATGTGGCAGGAGAGGGAGAGGAATGCATTGGATTATGTAGCTGGACAGGACGTGGAAAGTTGCATGTGGAGGTCAGTCTTTCCTACCACTAGGAGCATGTGCTGGCAGCTGTGAGCTTACAGCATCCTCCCAACTCAGGGAAGGACTCTGATCACCCTGGCTTGTGCTCAGTCCTTGGACCAATCGCCGTGTCCAGGCACATGAGGAACCATGACTCAACTTGCCTGCATCACGTGCCCACCTCTGGGGCACGTCAGTTATTACAAATGGAAGGGAAGTATGTGGTAACACAGATACAGCCACTGGGACAGCGAGATATTATTGTCTACCAGAGATGAGGAGAAGGGTATGCTAAATGATATTAAGGCTAGAATGCCAGAAATATGTTTCTTTTAAAAAATTTTATTTTATTTTTAGAGAGAGGGAAAGGGATGGAGAAGAAGAGGGAGAGAAACATCAATGTGTGCTTGTCTCTCACACGCCCCCCTACTGGAGACCTGGCCCACAATCCAGGAATTTGCCCTGACTGGAAATTGAATTGGCAACCCTTTCGTTCACAGGCTGGAATTCAATCCACTGAGCCACACTGGCCAGGGCAGTTTCTTTGAAAAATAAAGAAAAACAAGAGACTGAATGATATTAGTACTATCAAAAAAAAAAAAAAAAGAATGTGTCCTTCTGAAGGAGCCTTGGTCAGCCATTAAAATAGACAAAGGAAAGTCACTGAGATAAGCCTTGGTGAGGCTCCCCTAAGTGCGTCTGGCACGGAGGAAGGCTGAGCCTGGCCCTCACGGTAAGGCACACTGTTGAGCTCGCCACTCTCTCTGAGCTAGCCCCTCTGCAGTCCCTCCCATTTTAATTCTGCGTGATCAGTGAGTGTCTGATATTAATTTGAAGTACATCCTCTTTGAAGAGCTTAAGAATCTTTACCAGAGTCATGGTTTGTCTCAGTTCTTTTCCCAACCAGGTCTTTCTCTTCCTGCATGACTCAGATTCTGTCCATGTGCTTCTATGTCCCATACCAGCTCAGTGAAGAATTTGTTTTCCTATGGTATTGTTAACAGGGAAATCTAAGTCTCTGCATCAACAATTGCTGTTAGCTCACACAAAATCTGGCATCTTTTTTACTAAGGAGACTTGACTTCCCCCGACAAGATCCTACAAAATGCCCTCCCGCCAGTTATCCATTACAGGAAAACAGCTTCTCCGTCCATGTCTATGGGGCTGCTGTGTGTGTGGGTGTTCCTCGGCTCCTGGCGGCCTTGTCATCAGCACGAGCAGCATTCCACTTTTGGGAGAAGGTTTCACATTGCACTGCTTTTGACATAAAACGTAACATTTAACCCTGCTGAAAACAGACCCAAGGCTGGACAGAATTAGGACTGACAGTAAAGATCAAATACGCAATATGAACCGGCATTCTAGATTGCATAGAGTTTCTTTTTCAACATCTTTTCTCCCATTTATTCACTCACTGACTTAACTAATTCTTATTGAGCATTTACAATGTGCTATGCACTGGGAATAGAAAGGGGAATATAATACATACATATATTATGTATATATACATATATATTATAGGGGAAATGAACAGGGTCTTCATTAGGGTCACAATCTACTGGACTATAGTCCAATCATATGGACTATTCCATGTCTGGAAAAAAGATGAAGAATAGGACCTGGACCCTTGGTGCTGGTCTTCAAGACCTTTTAGGAATTTGGGATTGAAACAGAAAAAGTATGTGCAGATAACGATCACGCTCAGTCGGCACTGTATGGTGATATTTAAACAGTGTTGCAGACAGTGTTGGGGAGGGAAGAGCTCACTGTGATTGGAGATCTGTGGGAAGAGGCACTCAGCTCATAGTAATGGAAACGGCCTTTGTAGAACTTGACTAGATCAAATTAGGGGAAGGAGAGGGAAAGAAATTCCAGGTATAGGGGACAGGGCACGTAAAAGGGCTAAAGCAAAATGTGGACTAATTTTGTAGGTCAGAGTCATTGAGTCTATTTGGCTGGTGGTGAGAGAAGCAATGTGGGATTGATGGGGAATTAGACTGAAAGCCACAGATGGAAGAATGTAGACATGCATAGTTTCCATGCATAGGGCTTAGATTTTGTTGTGGAGCAAAGGCAATCCATGCAAGATATGTAAGAAAAAGAATATCTTTGTTAGAAGCTTATAGGATGGGCTCAGGAGGCAAATGCTGAGTAGGATGGGGGAGAAAGTGCCTCTTAGCTGCTCCCTTGTCCAGACAAAGAAGAAGATGGAAACCTGACTCATGTTGGTGCCTGTGGAAACAGAGAAAAGAAATGGGTTTGAGAAAGGAAGCAGAGAGCGAACTGGCAACACTGCTGTGATGCAGAGAAGGAGAGGTGGGATAGGGGAGGGGCATGGAGGCCGCTTCCAAAGTCTCTCACTGTTCAGAGGGTCAGGTGATGGTGGTGCCACACCTGAGACAGGACACTGAAGAGGAGGGTAAGTTCAAACTTCCAGCACAACGCTGAAATGCCAGGGAAACATGCAGGTTCAGCTGTCTGAGTTTGAGCTAACGATGTTAAACCCCCATCCTGGACTGCACATACTAAGAGCTGTCCGTCATAGTCTGTCTGCTGCCCACTGTGTGTTAAACTTCATAACAACTGGTCTAAGTAGATGTCCACAGACACACTTTTCAGACAAGAAAAATGAGAACTCCAAGACATTAAACTTGCCCAAGTTTACACAGCTAATTAGGAGCAAAATCAGAATTTGAATTCAGTTTCGCCTAATTCTAACCCTCATGTTAAGTATCTTGATTTCTTCTGCACTTACATTTTCCCTCTATTCCTTGAGGGATAATTCAGCTTAATTACTTTAACTAGATTTATAAATTATGCTCAGCCTGAAAAGAAAAATTTAGGTCATTCACTTCATTCTTAGCAGGGAAACAGGGGAAAGAACAAGCACACGTGACACACCTCATGGTCAGAGGCACACAGCTGACTTCTCCAGGGGGTGGCAAGTCCAAGCAGACAGAACACGGTTTGAGTTGGGCCCTAGGAGCAAGCTTGTGGATAAAGCGGATATTGTATTAATGAGAAACTATTATTTACAGAAAGTTAGATAACCATCCTCATTAGTTCCATGTCAAACAGACTGTTTGGGGCTCTACTTCTACTGATAAATCTATGGGTAGTTACTGTGTTGCAAAGATTTACTATTTCAAGGTTATAATCTCCCCACCTGTTCATACAGCCTGTGTTAACCATGTTTTCAAGACTCTTGTAGATGTTTTTAGACAAAACTGCTTCTGTTGGTAAGATTTGTGAGTAATTTTCAAATATGCAAATATTGGGATAATTCCACCATTCCTTTGAGTCAATGTCAGAGAATTGTGGGGATGGTATTTATATATATATATATATATATATATATATATATATTCCCCCACCCCACAATGGAGTCACACAGATACCCATAAAGCAGTGATTCTCAATCCTGACAGCACACCTGAATAACTTGGTGAACTTTCTAAACGACTATAGCCTGGGGCCCTGCCCTGAGATTCCAGTTTAATAGATCCAGGAGGGCGCAGGATCGCTGTGATCCTAGCAGGTGGCCAACATGGACGACCACTGACTCCACCTGAGTGGAACAGAAGAGTGAGAAAGAGCTTTGGAGGCAGATCCACCTGAATTTGAATCCTGCTTCACTACCTACCGGCTTTGCCATTCTGGTAAATTATTTGACTTTTCCAGGTCTCAGCTTTTCATCTGTATAATCAGAATAATACCTACTTTGTGGCATTATCCTGAGGTTTAGGCACAAGTAGTGCCGGGACAATAAATGTGAGTGGCTGAGAGCAAGGTGAGGGCAAGGGCAGAGGGAAGGGCCTGGAGGAGGGTGAGAAGCCAGAGCAGAAAGGCTGAAAAGGGGGCCCACAAAGCAAACTTAAACCTGCCTCAACCCTGTAACGATTCAGCTCTTGCCTCTCATGTTTTCTTGAAATCTAGGTAAAAAGCAAGAGGTCGGCCAGAAGGAATAAAGGATTTTACCCCAACAAAGCCCTGCAGTGTGGAAAACCTGGGTGCTCCCAGTCACCCTTCTCGGTTTCCTTGACACGGGGATGTTTACACCACCTGTGCATGGTGTGCTGACTCCAGGACATCATGCTCCCCGGTGGTCTTCAGGATGGAGTCCCACACCAGCAGCAGCAATAGCAGCATGTGGGCATTTATTAGAAATGCTAAACCTTGGGGCCCCTTCCTGGAGCCACTGAATCCGAGATTCTGGGGATGAGTCACAGGATTCTGTGTTTCCCAGGCTGCCCAGAAAATTCTGATGCATGCTAAAGTGTGGGAACCATGGTATTAAATCATTATAGCAGGTGCCTTCAGCCATAAAAGTGGCTAGTAACAAGTAAACACCACAAGACTCTTCATTTCATTCACTATTGCTAAATTAACTCCTAATTCTTGCCTCCTTGGCTCAATTGTATAAATGAGTAGATACCCAAATCAGTAAATCCTCCCTCAGAAAGAAGTGATAAATCATCCTTCCGACTTGCTAAAGTGTTGGACAACACTTAAAATTACATTTTTACACATTATCACTGGTATATCTACCTGTGTGTAAACGTGCATCCTTTCTGACAATTAGGTATGTGTTTATTCATTTGTTCACCTTTGCAAGGGTTTCCTTTCACAGTCACTAGCAGCCAGCCAGAAGTCAGGCTGGCCTGCTACTCACTGGTGAGTCTATTATATGCCCACGACGCTCTTCACAGTACACGGAGAATACCACTGAGGGATGTAAAAACTTAGATTCTGGTGGCAGCTGGGAATAGGTTTAATCTCATCCCAATGTTTTATATATATAATACTAGCTTGTATTTTGGGGTAAATTACTTTAATTCTCAGAGCCTTGTTTTCATATCTATTGAAATAGAGTTAATAATATTACTGATGCCTGCCTCATAGGGTTTTTGAGAAACATGTTAAATACTCAATAAAAAATCCCTATTGGTACTATGACTTCCAGAAGTCTCTTTTCTTCTAATGACAATATGAAGCACTTGCAGATTTTTGAAGTAAGAAGACATGAGTGGAATCATAGGACTTTTGTAGAATTTGAGATTATTTAAAGTAGTGCTTTTCAAACCTGAGTATGTGTGTGAATCACTGGAGGATCTTGTTAAAATGCAGCTATTGATCCACAATGTCTGAGGCGGGATCTGACTTTCCTGGTTTTCAGCAAGTTCTCGGGGGCACTGATGCTCCTTGTCCTGATTTAAAGCACTGAGGTTATGTGCTAGCGCGTGGTAAACACCTAGTAAACAATGGCCATTGGTATTGTGACTTCCAGAAGCCTCTTTGGCTTTAACAACAATTTCAAATAGTTGCAGAGATTTGATGTATATAGACATTAAGTGAAATCCTTATCTTCCAAAACCAGGAGATGATTACAAGATCTAGCTTTCCTTGATTGCTTTGTTTGAGGAAAAAGGGAAAGGAAGTATTTTTTCCTCTTTTTAATGAGCTGCTCTTGCACCCCCCCCCCCCCACCCAGAGGACTTTTCTACATGTGCTTCCATTTCCCTTCTAGCTGAAATGCTCCCCCCACTTCTCCTCCTTACCCACTCAAATGCTAACTTGACTTCAAGGTCCAGCTCTTTCAGGAGAAATCTAGCTCTCAGCTCATGAATGTTCTATCATACAACATCACATCATGTGATTTTAAAGTGATAAACATCACATTTTAAGTTAAAAACCACCCCCACTAATATACTTGACAATGAATGTTGTTCTAAGTACCATCCCAAGAGACTGGGTTTATGATGCTGCTGCCATTGCTTAGAACACTTTTGGGACTTGTTTTGAGGAATTGCCTCAGTATTAGTCAGAATGTGCTAGTCTATGTGCATGACAAAAATATTCCAAAACGTCATTAGCTTAATGTTATAAAGGCTTATTATTCTCACTCTCATCATATTCCACTGCAGGTCAGGGGGCTTTGGTGGTGGCTCTGCTCTGGCTCCTTTTATTGTGTGATTCTGCCATCTTAGAGTGCTTTGGCTGAGGAGGAAGAACATGGAAAAATGCTCAGGAGGTCTGTGGTCAGGGCTGAAAGGGGTTCCCACACTCCAAAGCCTAGTCAGGTAATTCCAAGACAACTACTAGCCAGATCCAGCAAGTCGATGTGCCTCGGCAGAGGAAAGAGTACCGTAGAACATTGGCCAGGTGCTGCCACAGCCTGAGCCATTTTGCAGGTATGCAGAGACTCTGTACACTTTGGCTCCCAGGGTGGATGGGCAGAGGTGGATGGGCAGCTGGAGGACACCCTGGGCAACCACCATTTGTCATAAAGAGCCTCATACAAATATTTTGCCATGGAGAGGAAAAGGAATCACTACCATGTTGTCATACTCAGTTATTGAGCAAAAGCTGTATTACTGAGTGGCTTTTCTCCAAAATCAAACTTACCTCCTAAATATGTTTCTTATTATAGAAACTCATGCTAGAATGCTATACACTTTAAACATAATTCTAAGAGGGCTTCCAACATTATTTTAATTAGTAGGATATTTCCAGGATGAATGTTATTGTGGTTGGACAAAAAGTTCCTTTAGTTTTTTTCATATAATCACTTTAATAGTGCTTGGTTGTCTTTAACTTCATTCAAAACAATTTTGTTAGATTGCATTGTGACTGCTGTCATATTCGTGTACATTTTTTTTTAAAAATTATCTAAATTGGTGAATTTTTGTACAGCCACTTTAATATTGAAGATAGGAGAAGACATGCAATATTTTTGGCATAATATGTTTTATTATTTCAAGAAAGGTAAAAATTCAACTGAAATACAAAAAAAGATTTGTGCAGTGTATGAAGAAGGTGGTATGATGATTGAACATGTCAAAAGTGGTTTGTGAAGTTTGTTGGTACTATTGACATTTTGGCCAAATAATTCTTTGCTGTGGAGCTGTCTTATGCACTGGAAGATGTTTAGCAGCATCCCTGGCCTCTACCCACTAGAAGCCAATAGCAGGTGGTAGCCAACATACTCAAAATATCCAGATCAGTAAAGTTATTGATGAAAAAGGAAAAACATGTCTACTATTTTATGGAAAAATAATAACAGACTTTTTGGCCAACCCAATACAAGTCACGAAGGGCTACTTTGAAAGGGATCATCTTCATTTTTATGTACGAAATAGTGTGCTTATGAACATAGCAGCGTCATTACATTACAAGAGTAGACTCCACCCTACCTAGAACAATTTTCTTTCCTTTCATTCTCCTCCTGCTCTTTCTCCTTTTTCTCTCTTATTTCTATATGTTAGAGGCCAGGTATTTCACCCCTTATATTCTCCTCATAATAAGTAGCTTGCTGGAAGGCCCCTGATATGTGTCCAGAAAACAAGTTAGTGGTGGGTTAATTTGCTCCCTAGACATGTTGATAAGAGAAAATAAATTTTAGCTGCAAGAGATCTTTCAAGATGAAGTATGTTTTAAATTTTCCTCCCAGAAATAAATATTTAATATTAGAAGGATTTATCTGAAAGGATTTCAACCCTTTTTAATAATCACAACTGTATTTTAATATGTGCCATTCATTTTATGTACATTATCTTTCTCTCTAGACTGTCTCAAGCATATAAATATTCCAGAGAACATTACAGAAATATGTCCAGCACTAACCTTAAATTATTAAACATTACAGATCTTATTGAAATGCTCTGTGTAGTCTTACTGGAATGCTATCATCTCTTCCTTTGCAGAAGTAGCTGCTATCCTCAATTTGGTATTCATTATTCATATGCCTAAATGGTATGATATTGTTTATCTATATTTGACAACTGCTTTCTTTTTTCCCCCCTGAGCAACATGCTTCTGAGGTATGTGTTGTTATGTGCAGCTTTGATTTACTCACTTTAACTGCTATATGGCATTCAGTACTAAGGGAAAATATATTAATCTATTCTGCTGTGTTAATGTACTTCAAGGTGAGCTCTGATTTTTGGCTTTTGTAAGAAGAGCTTCAATAAAGTTCTTGTAAATGCTTCCTTGAGCACCTGTGCTAAAGTGTTTCCAGGACAAATGCCTGGAAGTGGGATTGGTGGCTTTATAAGCTCATGCTTTTAACTTTCCAAGGCAACACACGCTGTCCTCCAAGGGTACTAGTTTGGTTTTCACTCCCACCAACCTTCAAGGAGAGTTCCTACTCAGATTCAAGCTGGTGGTTATACAACACTGTCTCATTTTTCTTTCTTTTTTAAAAAATTTTACTGAGGTATAATTGACACAAAACACTTTATTAGTTTTAGGCCTACAACGTAATGAAACAACTTGGCAACTTTCCAATGTGCAATGCAGCGGTATTAACTATGCTCACCATGCTCTGCATAGAATCCCCATGACATTTACAACTGGAAGTTGGTACCTTTGATCCCTTCACCCATTTCACTCATCCCCCACCCCTGCCTCGGGCAACCCCCCATCAGTTTCCTGTGTCTATAAGTTTGGTTTGTTTTAGCTTCTTAGTTTTAAGGTTTCTTCTTAGATTCTACATGTAAATAATATTACACATTTGTCTTTCTCTGTCTGACTTATCACACTTGGCATGGCGCTCTCAAGTTTCATTCATGTTGTGGCAAATGGCATGATATCATTCTTTTTATGGCTGAATAATATTTTATTATACACATATGCATGTATCTATATGTGCATCACATTTTCTTTATCCATTCATCCATTCTTGAACACGTTGGTTGTTTCCCTACCTTGGCTATTATAAATAATGTTGCAATTAACACAGGGATATGTATCTCTTGTCAAGTTAGTGTTTTCATTCAGAAAATACACATAAGTGGAATTGCTGAATCGTATGGTCATTCTACTTTTTAATTGTTTAAACTATCTCATTTTTCAATTTACATTTCCCTGCTAAGTGCTCAGGCTGAACACTTGGTCACATGTCTAGCAGAACTGGTATTTTTCTTTCGTAAAGGGTATACTCACATCTTTTGTTCATTTTTCTACCACGTTATCTTTCTTTCTTGGTTTTTTTTTAATTAATTTATTTTTTAAACATCAATGTGTGGTTACATCTCACGTGCCCCCTACTGGGGACCTGGCCCTCAACCCAGGCTTGTGCCCCAGCTGAGAATGGAACCAGTGACCCTTTGGTTCACAGGCCTGTGCTCAATCCACTGAGCCACACCAGCCAGGGCTATCTTTCTTTATGTATTCTGATACAAACCCTTTGTCCATGCTGTATTAAAATTTCTTCTCCCATTTGTTATCTGCTCTTTTCACTTTGTTTATGGTATCTTTTCATGCACAGAAGTTTTAAATTTAAATATGATCAAATTTATCAAAATCTTCCGCCTTTTATTAAGATGAAGTTTTGCTTAAAATGTCCTTCCCTATATTGTTAGAATGCACATCTTCATCCAGTAGGTCTAGAGTAGAGCCTCAGATTCTGCTTTCTGAAGTGCTTCTTTATTTAGGCTTTCACAAATGCCTCTCAAAGAAATATTTACTTTTTGCATAATTGCATATCTTTTGTTAGATGTGATACTAGGCCTCGTATATTTTTTATTATTGCTGCTCATATTACCTACATTTTCTGTTGAAATCTTCACAATCCCATGAGTGAGATATTTTATAACAAAGGAAACTGGATTCAGAAAGATTAAGTAATAAACCAAATGTCATAGGTAGGAAATGGCCAGGTAATCCCAAAGCTGCTGGTCGAAAGAATTCATTTGAGATCATGGCTCTGTGATAGTGTCTGGCAGTGACCCTTTAATTAACAATGATTGAAGGTGAGACCTCCACCAGGTGGCAGCAGAAGCACATTATTTTATCTCCAGTGAGTTTCCACTTCCCTCTGGCTGCAGTACATGTTACTGGCAAACTCCTAATCTGTTAGACTGTTTCAGGAAGATGAATCTGGTTCCCTTCACTGCCCAGCTCTGTGACATCCAGATGGGTCAGGGTGTCATTCCCACAAGCTTCTCCCAAAAAGTGTATTTCAAGAGGCTTGTAAAGGAGAATGAAAATTTGTTTTCCACCAGTTGCTTTTTCATCACAGTGAGTTCAATTCAGGCACTTAACC
Source organism: Phyllostomus discolor (assembly GCF_004126475.2). Taxonomy (NCBI): domain Eukaryota; kingdom Metazoa; phylum Chordata; class Mammalia; order Chiroptera; family Phyllostomidae; genus Phyllostomus; species Phyllostomus discolor. The sequence continues at coordinate 62,885,921 of NC_040905.2, forward strand.
AAGAATGGGAGGCATGATTTGAAATATTTGGCAGGATATGAGAGGAAGAAATGGTTCATTCGCTATGGGGGAAGGGAAAACTGTTCAGGCAGATAAACCCAAAACAGTCCAAAGATTCAAAGGAAATCCAAACCAAATGCCTGAGGGCCAGTAGCTTCATGCCAGAGCCCAGACCATCCCCTTATTTGGTTCTTTTATTTTCTTTCTAAATGTAAAAAAAAATTATTTTTAATCATGAAAAGGAATCCATTATCACCTAATATTCCTGCCCTGAGCTTAGTAAGGTGAAAACACTGCAGCCTCATTAAGAAGGAAAATGTACTCCTGATTTTTAGTTACTCAGAAACAGAAACTTGTGCACCGGAGAGGCTCCAGCTTCAGCCATCAATGTCCTTTGAGCAATCTCAAGTCCGTGTGTCACTTGGCAGTCCCCAGGGAAGGCTCCACCTCTTCATCCCTCCCTGCCCTGTAATCACCACTGATGTCTCAGCATGCTTCTTCCAGAGCACAGCTAGCACAGCGTTTCAGACATTGTCACTGGTGGAAAATGGGCATTGTGATTGACACTAGCACTGATGGAAATATGAACACAATCCACAGCTCAGGGCATTAGGCAGGCCAGCCAGGCAGTGTGAGAGGGGCCGACTGGAGGAGAAAACCAGATTACCAAGAGTCCTAGGGTTCCTGCTTCAACTATTTGCTGGGAGGTAAGGACAGTGAACAGGGTTCATGCCACTGAGGCCGACATGGAAACTTAAAGAGTTCTCCCCCAGAGTCATGTGGCTGCACACTGTGGAGCTGAGCTCTGCACCCAAGACTGAGCTCCAGGCCCCAAAGTGCAGGGTCTCAGACACTGGGCTACAGTACTCAGTGGATGAGTATTGAATTTACTTATGAGAGAAGTTGCACTTTGTAACCAAAATTACAAAAGAAAATACCAGGTGTAAGAAACCAGTCATCTAGAGAGAGGTTAATGGCAAAGAGAATAATAATGTCCTTAGCAATTGGCTCTGGAGCCCGTGGACACCATGGCCCTTTCCTCCGAGTCTGAGGATTCCAGTTCTCTCACCACAGGGTGTGGTGCCCCAAGACTAGAGCCTTGAGCCCCACTTCCCTGCTGCTGCCTGGGCCACACCTTCCTTATGGCTCTCTGGCTTCTTTCTTTGATGCATCAGGGCTCTATGGCCTGAATCATAGGCTAATACATGGGAATAAGTTGCTACTGTAAATCATTTAGTAAAACAAAGACACCTTTTGTTAAAAATTCTCCTAAGTCAATTCTTGATAATTCACCAGTGGTTGTCAATGATCTTTTGGACACAGACCCCACTGAGAATGTGGTGAAAGCTGCAGACCCTCCACCCTATGAAGGAGCACACACACACCTTCAGGGAGGTCCATGCACCCCCAGCCCAAATGCTATCCAGAAACTCTAAGCTGCGAACCCCTGCCTTACATGGCCATTATTTCGTTTTTTATTTAAGTTCAGACACACAAAATCCTAGTGGTGCCATTTAGTAAGGCATAAGCTAAAATAGGAAGGGATAGAACTTGGAAGTTATCCTAAATTATACCTTTTAGATCTTTAGGCAGACATAAATAATAGTGCTTTTAAAATGCCATAAAAAGTATTTTAATAGGTAAACTTTAGAGGTATTATAATAGCTTTAAGTGGTTACATCTGGTGGAAAGCAGGGAGAGGGATTTGGAACATTTTAGCCCGTGGGACGGGGACCCAGGCTGCGCTGCACACAGGACAAGGCTCTGCTCCTGCAGGGCCCAGGCTCTCCGGGTGTTTGCTGCTGTGTGTGTGGAGCTGGGGGTCCTAGCTTAGATGGTGGGACCGTGCAGAGGAGACTTTAGTTGCATCAGTCTGCTAGGTCTACTCCAGGGCCTTCCTCTAGAGGGGAACGGATTCCCAGGCTGAACATGAAAGTTGACCATTTTAGAATGTCCTGAGGACGTCTATCTGACGTCCAAGAAGCTTTGCGCTTCTTGGGGCTTAAAGATAGTATAACAGACCTTTGCAGTCAGATGGCTACAGTGACCAACCATCCTGGTTGGCTTGGTAGTCTTCTAAACGTTCTGCATCTCAGGAAACCCCTCTGTCCTGGGCAAAAAGGGACAGTTGGTTGCTCTACTTGGATCCTAAGTAATGACCTTGATCAAGTTGCTTAATCTTTCTGAGCCTCAATGTACACTTCTGTAAAATAAGGCAAACACCCCTGTGTTTCAGGAGCTTTATGAAGATTAGATTAGGGACAATGCATGCCAATGCCCAGTATTTGGTAGGCAGTCTTTTACTGTTGTTCTCTTTGTTGTTGTTATTGCCCTCCTCATCACTGCCTGGAAGGCCAGGCTTTGGGGGTGCCTCAGGGCCACTAAAATACATGCAGTTCCCTCATCCCTATGTCCCTTAGGTCCTCTGGGGCAGGTTGTGAGGCCCTAAATCCATCAGGATTAGGAGAACAGGCCCAAGATGGAAACGTGATATAGGCAAAGCATCTTTAACTCTCCCTTTCCAGATCCTTGGTCTCTCCTTCCCACCTATCTTCACCTTCAACTTTCCCCTCAGACACCTCACACCCCATCCTCTACCTCAAAATCTGCCCCCAGGAAGAGCAGCTAAAAGTCATCTGTACTTAAGTGGTTTAAAAGAAACTCCTGAATGTATGGGCATTTTAAATCTCTTGTCTTGAAAATAAAAGGCTATGTCTCCCTTTAAAGAAATGCACAAGGAAATTTGACCCTTTCATGGCTGAATCAGTTAGGCAAGATTCAGCTGCCTGTACAAAAAGCACAAATTATACTAATTTAAACAAGAAGGAAATTGATTTCTCTCTCTCATAAAAAGGTCCAGAATGGCCGTCTCACGGCCGTCTGGCAGCCATCACGGACCAAGGCGTCTTCTGTCTCTCCCTCCATCCCAGTGCTGGTTTCCACCTTGAAAGTCACTTCGTCAACCCAAAAGGCTGCTGGAGCTCCAATCACTAGAGGGCGTTTAATGGCCAAAGAAACGACAAAGGTAAAAGGGCAGAGAAGGTATCTGCTGAGTCAGTTCTCTTTAAACAGCCTTACTGAGAGTCCCAGAAAACACTTACGTTGACATCTCATTGGCCAGAGCTATCACATGGGCACCGCACCACTAATTGCAAAAGATATTGGGAAACACGTTCTTTCCTGGGTGGATTGCAGCTGTACGCAGAACCCCGGGTTCAGATACTGAGGAGGAAAGGGAGGATGCACCTAAACATGCAACCCGCGGGGAGCTGCGCTTGTGAAAGGTTTTGCCATTTCCTCTGCCAGCTGGTTTATCGGAGTCACCGTACCCCTGGCTCTCTCTGACCCCCATTCTGGTGTCCAGTTCGAATTTAGGCACTCCTCAGTAACCAATAAAAGAGCCAAGGGAATTATGCTAATATTGGAGGGAATTGAGTTAAATTGCTAGTCACTGGGTCAGATTTCCAGGGGATGTTCTGTCTCAGGATTTTAAAAACCCGCAGTTTAAAAAATCTTTATCACATATCTGGGGGTTTAAGGGTTGTTATATTCTTTTATGATTTTATTTATAGTTTTATTGTTGCTTCTCAACTGTGTAATGAAATTAACTTATAAAAACAGTCAGGAAGTCTTAAAAACAGAGACTGTTTCTTTTCCAGCATTTGATTGTGACTCACACAGAAGAGAAATATGGAATGGCCAATGAACCTTCAGCTTGTGATTTAGGATTGGAATATAGTACTGGTAATACAGTGCTGGCTGATTGCTGAGGGAAAAAAAATCTTATGGGAAAAATTCTAACTGTCCAAGAAGAAGTAAACCATTTCAGTTTATTTGCTATATTCACGCAGTAGCTTGGATTTCTCAGCCAACATTACTAATGACATCAGACAGATAAAATGTGCATAGTATGAACCTGATGCCAAAAACATTCTCCTATTCTTCTCTAGACACATGATTCTTTTAGCACTGATGTTTTAATCTCAGAAGTACAGGAAATAAACTAAATCACCCTGTCAGTTAAAAAGCAGTGAGAAAGTGGTAGGAGAAAAAATACAATAAAGATCAAATCAAAAATAAAATTAGGCCCTAGCTGGTATGGCTCAGTGGATTAAGTGCCGTCTGTGAACCAAAGGGTCGCTGATGCAATTCCCAGTCAGGGCACTTGTCTGGGTTGCCAGCCAGTTCTCCAGTAGAGGGCGCATGAGAGGCAACCACACATCATGTTCTCTCTCTCTCCTTTCCCCTCTCTAAAAATAGTTGAATAGAATCTTTAAAAAAAAATTAAAAACAAAAAATGAGAAATAAGTTCTAGATTTGGCTGCACAAATAAGACAGCCATGACCCATAAGGAAAGTACCACTAGCATGTGAGTCTGACTGACCAGAGAGAGAATGGGCAGCATGAAGTGCCCTAAAGAGCATCCATCTGTTTCAGGAAAACATTGAACACAAAGTCAACCAGGAGGTATATTTGCTTTAAACTGAAAAACACGGATGGACAGAACTTTTCTGAAGGGCGAAAAGCAAGATGTGATGTGTACAATCAGTTGCCACTTGCTGACATGTGCTCTGTGGAACCCGCCAGAAGGAGATGCTACCCCAGCAGTGGCTGGAGCACATGAGGCCTGACGGAGAGAGTGCTTCATGCTGACTGCTTTCTGTACTCAAACCATACCTGTCCAGTCGTGCCTCTTAGTGAAATGCCTCATTATACCAGGAATACAAATCACTTTCCTTCACAAACAGATGGTATCTCTGATATTTCATAAATTCCATCCTCTCAAGCATACTTCAATAATGGTTGTAGCCACTGCTCAGAACTGTCCTCTCCTGTGCTTGCATCTTAGTGACAGGTCACAGACTCCAGCACACATTCATAGCATTTGTTTTCCTCATTTCCAAAACCAGTGAGGTGAACGGTAAAGCTAATTGACCCTGCTGAATTCATAACACAGTTCAAGGGGTTAAGCATGGAGCCCTTGGGTTAATCCTTTCAAAAGTCGATGTAATAATAATAGCAGCTGCCAAGGGGGGCATCCACCTTGAGCCAGAACCTCTACAAACAGCTTTACATTCATATTCTCATTTAATTCTCCCAGCAACCCTCTAAGGGAGTATTTCCATCCCATTTTTTCAAAAGTAAGGAAAGTGAGGCTCAAGGTCTTACTGTTATCAAATGGCAGTGTTGTTAGTATTTAAATCTGGGTCTGTTGGCATCCAAATCCATGCTGTTTTCTACAGTTAGCTGCCTCATAAAAGTTCAGATTTCTTTCTCCTCTGATTATTTTAGCATACCTTCTTTGAATGAAAGGAGAGGAATGTTAGAGGGTTTTTTTTAAGATTATAGTAATTTTGTTATTTTTCTCAGTGAAACTCATGTCATACTATTTTAACTAGATCTAAGTCACACCACAACTTTCTGTACATTTTTCTAGATTATAACTGGATCTGTCTTTTGTCCATGTGCTATACTGGGGATTTCCACAATGGTTTATGGGCATCATGAGGAAATAACCACAATGAGTCAAGGGTACGGTGTTCTGATACCCCACCCCACAGTGTGTGTGAGTGTGTTTTCTAGGCACACCTTTCTTTGGGAAAGAGACAACTCTTCTTAGTCAGACAATGAAACATTTCAGTCCACTGACAAAGCTGACATTGAACAAGTTTAAAAGAGTCTGGAGTAATAGGAAGGGTAGTGGGATTCCAATCTTATAACACGTGCACTTAACACATGTCCAGTTTGTTGGAGAATATATGCATGTAATTATCTAGAAAGAATTTATACCAGAATGATAATAATAGATACTACTGAATGGTAGAGTTACAGTGAGTTTCCTTTAGGTGTTCTATAAATTTCCTTAAACTTATATAATGCCTCCCCACAAAACAATATATTTAATGGGTATAAGAATTCCCAAAGTGTGGAATAAGTGGCTGGAGGCACAACCATATATCATGAGGCCTCTTAGGCCTCCATCATGAGGCCACCATCTCTTGTTTATGAATGTAGTTATTAATAATCAAGATCTTTGCTCTCTCTTTGCCACTTTTTCATTAACTGGAAAGATAAACTGGTCCCCCCCAAAATGGCAAAGTCAAAGCATTTATCATGGGGTTAATCTCTAGAAACCAACATCATTTAATGAGTAAATAGTCTCCATCCATTTACATGGCTTTGTGTTTGTGTTCCTTTTGTGCAAGAATTATTTCCAGAGATAAGAAATCACAGCATCATTTTGCTTATCTATTTCCATGGCAACACATGGATTCAGGCAAGAGCTCTTGATGTCTTGGCTATTTGTTGTGTGCAATTTTTGCAGACACATGGTCCTTCTAAGTTAGTAAGGTTAATTCCCTGCAAGAGTGCCTCAGTTGCCATTTTTCATGACAATTCTTTCTTAAAATGTCACAAAACAAAAATCTTTTTAGAATTACTACTTAATGTAGAGCACAGGTGGCAAACACAAGGCCCGCAGGCCAAATCCGGCCCTCCACCTTGTTTTATCCAGCCCAGCACCTTGTTTCTACCCAACGGCAGCACTAAGCTCCTTGCACCTAGTTAAGGAGTAGTTACATTTACACAGTCCTAAAATTACATTTGGCCCTTTGAAGGCAACCATGAGGCTGATGTGGCCCCCAGTGAAAATGAGTTTGACACCTCTGGTATAGAGCATAATGATGATGGTGTTTCTAGTAAGGGTCTGCATTCTCTCTCTCCCTTGCATGCACACACACACACACACACACACACACACACACATACTCTTAGAAAGTAGGATATGAATTTTCCTTACTCTTTATTCAAATGGCATAAACCAAAATTTAGTCCAAGTTTCTCTACTTGTAATGTTTTTCTGGTGAATGCTTGAGACTTGCAATAAATTTGTAGGAGGTAGAATTCTGATCTCCTTTTTACCACAAACTCTGTGATCTTAGGCTGTTTTTCTACCTTTTTGTGCTTCCAGTTTCTCATCAATAAAATAATATAAGCTAATAAAAGACAGGAAAACCAGTTTGAAAGAAGAATTTAAAAAAGAAAAGAAAAGAAAATAGCTCTGGCCAGGTGTTTGGCTGGTTGGAGTTGTCCCTTGTACTGAAAGGTTGTGGGTTTGATCCCGGCCGTGTTCAATCCTCAGGGCACTTACGGGAGGCAGCCAGTCGATGTTTCTTTCTCACATCAATGTCTCTCTCCCTCTCTCTCTCTCCCTCTCTCTCTCTCTCCGCCCCCTCCATAAAGCATATCCTTAGGTGAGGATTTAAAAAAAAAAACAGAAAATAAAAAAGTAGGATTCCCTCTCCAACACAACCTCTGTTCTTGTTTTCTCCATAAGTGCAGGGCTTGTAGAAGGAAAGAAAGAATAAAAGAGGTCACTTTGCTGCTGGCCAAGCTCACACATGAGCCTCCAAAGAACTTCAGTTTATCATTTACTTCAGGTTCAAGCAATGTATTCCTCACCCCCAAATTCATATAGCTGGGCTTTTATCTAATAGTCCATTGTCTAATGGTCCATTAAATTTGAACCTACCAAGTCTACCTAGACACCCAGGAATATAGTTCCACATTTTCAGAACAGCACTGTCTCTTCTTCTTTTACTCTCCTTAGTACTTTTGTTTAAAGATTTTATTTATTTAGTTTTAGAGAGGGGAGGGGGGGAGAGAGAAAGAGAAACATCAATGTGCGGTTGCTGGGGGCCATGGCCTGCAACCCAGGCATGTGCCCTGACTGAGAATCGAACCTGCGATGCTTTGGTTCGCAGCCCGCGCTCAATCCACTGAGCTACGCCAGCCAGGAGTACTTTTTTTTAAGAAAAAGAATTTATTAAAGGATATTAAAGTGCTCATAGAATTCCCAGGAGGGCCAGTCTCAGAAGAACAATATCTAAATCACAATGTATTTCTCTGGGGATGACAACACCAGAGAGAAATGATAGTCATAAATCAGATTCTGCTGGCTGAACAGACTGGTTCATGGCTGTAATCTGGAAAATCCAGGAAGACACAGGGAGGACGTGGCCTTGGCCTTGGGAAGATAACACTCATCTAATCCACAGGTGAGCCAAGAAGAGGAAATTGAAGCAACCAAACTTTGTCCAGCCCCTTATCAAGGTATTAAAGCTCAGGACCCTGAGCTGATAGCAATCTTTTTTCTAGGGCTTTCAGATATCACTAAAATGTCCCAGGTTTTTCTAGCTGGTCAGTAGCTAAGTCAGGAGCCCAGCCCAAGGTCTAGGTCCTTGATGCTCAAAGTGTGCTCTGTGGCAGGGCAGGGTCACCCACCAGAGCTTATTGCTTCACATCTCACAGCCCACATTTCTCGAGAGGAAGCATAAGAGTAACACCTGCTTCACCTGCTTTAGAGGGTGGAAAGTCTTTGGCAAAGCTTTTACTGCTCTGCAGAAAAATGAGAGAATTCAGGATAATGTAGTGAATTTCCCAAAAAGTCCATTTAAGGCTATATTAAGGATTTTTTATATGAACTGACTGCCTTGCTCCTTCTCTGTCATCATGGCTTTCTTTCATGTGTGATGGTGATGGCATACGACAATTTTCTCTCAAGTATCGTTATTGAGAAAATACAAAGTTGGACACTCTGTGTTGCTATTCCTTTTTTTCCCCTATAATTTTACTGGTCTGTAAAACCCCCAAATCCATGATCTACCATGTGAAAATGTTTGGAAAGCTGAAACAATGTAAATAAAAAGAAAGAAAAAAAACCCCATGAGGTGTTAACTATTTTCGTAATTAAGTAGAGGCTTCTTCATGAGAAAACTCCTGTTTGAAGGAAAGAAGTTTATGCTCCACACACAGAAAGGTACATGTTTACTGTCTCCTGGGTTGTGTGGCTGGCCCATGGAAAGGAAGAGAAAGACCCTGCTAGGTAGATGATTTGCAGCTGAGCCCCTAGCACACCAGTAGGAGCTGCTCAGGACCCTCTTCAAGTCCCGTGCCTCAGGCTCCCTAAGTTTCCTGGTCACAAAGTAATCCCTGAGGGTGAAACTCACATACTTGCCACACTTTCATTTTCTTTTAACTGGGCAGGTGATTTCTCCTAAGGAGTGAAGAGGAAAAACTGGTTGCTCGGTTGATCGTTGCCCACTTTATCATAGGAGTAGAACACTCCTATGTTGAAAGTGCAAGTAAACATTACCCTTCTTATACACACAGGAAAGGAAATTAGCACTTTTAAGCATTGTTGATTTTTTAAAGCATTCTTTTAAAGTGGCCATTTCAGTGCACAAAAGCTTTTCTCCATTTAATTGTCTATTTCCCCTTCATCACACAAAGGCCCTATATGTAATGGCATGCACTCAAGAGTTTTGGCAATTTACCTTAACTTGTTAAAATTGCTCTATAAAAAATACAGTTAATATATAAACTACTCTAGCAGATCAGACACTCCCCCATGGCTAAAATGTTTGGAATTCAAAAGGGTGCCCGCACTCAACCTCTTTTGCTCAGAAGAGGCTTTCCCAAAGATGGCAATAATCAGTTTGACCCTTCCATAAATGTATAACATTAAAGTGTGAATATGAACTAAGTTAGGTTTCTATTTTTATGTGATAAGTATGCCCTAAGAGCACAGGATGCATTAAAAATGGAAGGAAATTTAGAAACCATCCAATCAACCTCTTTGTTTTAAGAACCCAGGAGACTGAGTGATGCAGTTAAAATCATGTAGGCTCAGAGCCAGGTAGACAGATCTGCCCTGAGTGTGGCTCTGCTTTTTGCCAGCCACGAGGACTTAGGAAGCCATTCATTGTGCCTCATCTAAAGTGCGGATAACAATATTCTGAGATAATCTAAGTCACAAGTCACAGAGGCCTGGGGAGTTAACTACTTTCTTAAAGTGATCCAATTTGTTTAACCTTCAGAACCCAAACTAGAAAATATGTATGGATGCTGTTTCCCCTGTACATCAAAATGTAACCAGTGAACAAAGGCTTACTCCTGACGGGAACTGTTGTAGCTGCTTTGCATCTCTGCAGGTCTTCTTGGAGCTGGGTTACCACTGGGGAAGGGGGCTCCCAGTGAACTTGAGGTCTGCCCTGCATATCTCATCCTGAGGCACCTAAAGGAGGTTGGCATCTGTAACAAACAATGCCTCTTCTTCGTGGGCGTAAGAGACAGGCAATGTCTTTGACTCCTCAAAATCTGTCACCTACCTTTGAAAGGTTATTCCTCCTCATTAAGTGACAATATGGAAAGTTCACCTCAGAGTCTGGCACTGCAGGTATGCAGTGAAGATCATTTTCCGCATCTCGTTTATTCTCTTTCCCTGAAGATAATAACATTACATGTAGAATTAAACAGCTCCCAGGCAAAAGAATTAGCCTTTCTTTATCAGTTGATGGTCTTCAAAGTCTAAATGATTTTAAAGTCTTATGTTTCAAAAACCAAACCAAAGTTAAGCGTAGCAAAATGTCATGTTCAGCCTACCAATATCTTAGGAAGAGTTAAAGGTGAAGTAGTTCTCCTGCTTGCTACCTATTGTTTAATGATGAAGGAATTTGATATTTTTGTGGGTTAAAAGAAGAGAAAAAACTAGCTTACAGACAGTATTTACAGGGAGAGAAAGTAAAGAAAAAAGCCCTGTAATGAATGTCAACCTATGCTAGGGTGGGCTTGTGTGGTAGGGTTGAGGGGTGCCGTGAACATACCCCCTTTACGCAAAAACTTGCTCCCACCTACAGGGGACATGGTCAGCAGGCAGCCCCCAGCAGCCAGCTCCTTTCAAGGGGCCTCAGCTGCTGAGAACTGCTTGACCTGAGGCCGTGCCTTATTGGGCAGCCTATATGGCCACTGAATGGGCCAGAGTTGTAATAAAGTCCCATACTTTGGCAGGATGCGTGGCCACACTGCTGAGCAGCCCTCTTCCCAGATCCTCCTCTGGGTTGGCTAAGGAATTGTCACCCCCGCAGTTAATATCTCATCCCACAAAGTCTGTCTTAGCATCTTCTTCAGAGAACCACACCTGCAACAAACGTGCTACATTTTCCTGAGAAGTATGGGTTGGCACTTTGCCTCAGTTTCTCTCTGGCAGTGCTAAACACGAGAGCTGTCATAGATCAACCAGGTAATTTCAAACTCTAACTTACATCTCAACCTTTCCTTCCAGCCTCACTCCCCAACGTGCCTTCCATGAGCCTTTGACTCAAGCAGCACGAGTTTGCTTGCCTCCCGTCTTTAGAAGCCACTGTTCTGCTGCCAGAGGGAAATGCCCGTCTCATCCCTTGCTGCCCAACCATAACTAATCCAGGCTGAACCATGAGTCACAGCACTTATTTGGTGTTGACTTTGGCAGAGATGATTTTTTTTTCTTATCAGGTGCTATAAAACTTGCAAACACAGAGTCAAAGCACAGCCAAGCCCTCGCCCAGCTAAGCCTGGGATATTGGAGACCAGGCTGGACAGGATCAGCTTCAGATGGAAGGCGCCCTGGACCTGTAATCTGAGGAGACTTGATCTATGGTCCCAGTTCTCAGTTAATCATTAATTGGACTAATTTTTATGGGTCACTGTCCTAGGCAGCTGGGATATGCCACTGAATAAAGTAATCATCTTCCCTGTCTGGAGAGCTTACTGTCCAGAGTCAGATATAAAAATCCAACACACAGCAGATAAACACAACTGCCCGTGTAGCACACTAACCGAATGCAGTGGCGGGAGATAAAGGAGAGTGGTAGGAATCTACTATCTGGCAGGGTCAGGGCAGGCCTCTCTGGAAAAAGACATTAAGTTGGGCCTGAGAGGTAACACAGGCCGTGGAGAGCCAGGGGCACTGCCTTTCAGGCACAGGGATGGCCCCCAAGCATTCTTTGTTTATTGATCAACTAAGTTACTTCTAAGTTGAGGACCAAAATGAAGGAGGGAAGAAAATCATCTTCTAATCAAACAAGAAAATAAGTGCCCATGTTGACTTTTTAAAAAGAGTTGCTTTTTGTCTTTTAGCCTACAACTGATTCATTCATATATATAAAATATATTATATTTGTATATTATATAATATGCCATATAATATACAGCATATACATGCTGTATGTTATATGTATAATATAATATACTATATTATAACATTAGATAATACATAATATATATATTTTGTACTGGTCCGGGCCTAGCAATAACCAATATTATGGCTGGACCAGCCCTTGTAGTTCTTCATATGACTGCAAGATATTCTTCAGCAAGAACCATCAGGAAACTTTGAAAAGATACAGGTTTATTGCTTACAACACCTGGAAATTACACAGCACACCTGGGGCCACACAGCAAAGTCATAGGTAGAGAGAGCACACAGAAGCTCTGGCTGAGATTCTGTTTTTACTGAGGTTGAAGGTGGTGACCAAGCATTTCCCAGCCTCACTCTTTATTGGTGAATTTAAACAAGAGTGGAAATTTAAAGCATGGAGAAGCACAAAACAAATAAGTAGTCCAAACAGTTAATTATTGAAATTGTCCAAGATCTCTAAAACAAAGAGCTGAAAGAGGTGGCTAGGATCTTTATCTACTCTGTGGCTGGCAGTGTGTTTATTCCAGATATTTGTTTGTTTGTTTAAGTTTCAACTTTTGAAATTGATGTATCCACAATCGAAGCTTAAGTCAAGCACTTGCACTGCAAAAAGAAAACAAATGTCAGGACTTATACTACATGTATGTATTTTTTAAGTTTTTTAAATAGTCACTTACAGAGTCCTGAACTGAATATACAGGGGTGGGCAAAAGTAGGTTTACAGTTATAATATAAATAAATAATACAGTAATTAATAAATAATAATACAAGAATAAATCAAGAAACAAGTGCTGGCAAGGATGTAGAGAAAGAGGAAAGCTTTTGCTCTGTTGGTTGGAATGAAGATTGGTGCAGCCACTGTGGAAAGCAGTATGGAGTTACCTCTAAAAATTAAAAATGGAACTGCCTTATGACCCAGTAATTCCATTTCTGGGAATTTATCCAAAGAAACCTGAAACACTAATTTGAAAGAACATAACCACCCTAATGGTCATTGCAGCATTATTTACAATCACCAAGATATGGAAACAGCCCAAGTATCCAGTAGATGAGTGGATAAAACAAGTTTGGGACATTTACACAATGGAATTCTACTTAGCCTTTAAAAAGAAAACTTTACTCTTTGCAACAGCATGGTAGACCTGGAGAACATTATGCTAAGTGAAATAAGCCAGTCAGAGAAGGACAAATACCATATAATTTCATTCATATATGGAATATATGAGCAAACTGAACCAATAAGGAAAATGGAGACAGACTCATAAATAAACAGCAGGCTGGCAGCTCTGGGGGGAGTGGGTGTCTAGGGGGTGGAGGGATTGAGCAAAAAGAAAAAAGACTCATGGACATGGAAATCAGTGTGGTGTGTTTAGGGGGAGTGAGATATAAGGGGATAAACTGTAATAGAAAAAGTATAATAAAAAAAGAGAAAATAAAAGAGTAAACTTTTTTTGGTGTATTTACAACTATAAACCTACTTTTTCCCACCCCTGTATTGTTTGTGGCTCTGTGCTTTTGTGCGTTTGATATTCTCTGCCTAGAATTATTTCCCCACTGTCCACTCATAGGACCCTTCCTTGTTTATTCTTCATGATTCACTTTAAGCCTTTCCTCTTTCTTAATAGCATTTTAAAAATTGAGATATACTTCATATGACATAAAATTCACCATTTTAAAGTATACACTTTAGTAGCTTTTGGAATATTCACTATGTGTTGCGACCATTACCACGATCTAGTTCCTGAACATTTTTGTCACCCCTAAAACAGCTTCAGTACCTGTTAGTCCTCTCCATCCCTTGATAGCCACTGATCAGCCTTCTGTCCCCATGGGTTTGCGCATTCAGACATTTCATGTAACTGGAACCGTACAATATATGGCTCATTGTGTCTGGCCTCATTCATTTAGCGTATTTTCAAGGTTTATTCTTGTTGTAGCATGGATCTGCATTTTCTTCATCTTTATGGCTAAATAATATTCCACTGTGTAGCTACACCAACTTTTGTTCATCTGTTCTTCAACTGATAGATATTTGGTTTGTTTCTACTTTTTGACTATTTTTTTTTTGTTAACATCAATGTGTGGTTGCTGGGGGCCATGGCCTGCAACCCAGGCATGTGCCCTGACTGGGAATCAAACCTGTGACACTTTGTTTTGCAGCCTGAGCTCAATCCACTGAGCTATGCCAGCCAGGGCCTGACTGTTTTAATAATGCTGCTATGAACTCTGTGTACAAGTTTTTGCGTGAACACCTGTTTTCATTCTCTCAAGTATATACTTGAGGGTGGAATTGCCAGGTCTTTTGGTAATTCTATGTTTAATTTTGAGGAACTGCCAAGCTGTTCTCCATAGAGGTTGCACCATTTTTCATTCCCACCAGCAATGTATGAGGATTTCAATTTCTCTACATCTTTGCCAATACTTGCTACTGTCTTTTTCTAAACCACTATTATAGGCATTTTAGGGGTGCAAAGTACTAATATCTCATCCTGGTTTTATGCTTTCTAAATAGGACTTGCATTTCCCTAATGATTGATAATGTTGAACATTTTTTGTGTGTATCTTCTTTAGGAAAATGTCTATTCAAGTCCTTTGACTGTTTCTAAGTTGGGTTGTTTGTCTTTTTGTTGTTGAGTTGTAAGAGTTATTTATTTATTCTAGATACTAAACCCTTAGCAGATATATGAATTGCAAATATTTTCTCCCATTCTGTAGGTTGTTTTTACACTTTCTTAATGGTGGGCTTTGACGCATAGAAGTTTTTAATTTTGATGAAGCCCAATTTATCTATTTTTTTTTTTACTGCTTGGGCTTTGGGTGTCATATCTAAAAAACCTTTGGCTAATACCAGGTCTTTTATTTTTAAATAGGGGACCAGAGTGCTGGGGGAGGCCAGGAACAGCCTCATTTCTTGAATGTCAAGGGTATCTGACTTCCGAATCCAAACAGTTAAAAGCATTAGGTAATGCTCCCTCTGAAGCGAGATATGTGGTGCCCAACATAATTTGCATTTTGACCAATTTTCAAAAATTATACCAGGAATATAATATTTAAAATCTTTTTGAGCTCCCTAAGCTCATTAACCCTCAAGGGTAAAAATAAGCCTACAAAACTATTTGTGAATAAAAACAAACAAATATTTGCATTTGGATTCAGAAAAGCATCAGGCCAGGTTTCTTAAAGAACCCAACAATCTAGTTGGAATGCTAGATATAATACCAAAGAATCACAGTATAAGTTAGTACTAAACTTTGTGATTCACACTTTAAGTGTCATAGAAATTCAGAGGCTTTATGCCTGGAGAGACCTTGAACGCTGAGTAGAATATGATGCGTTAAGTGGGTGGGTTTCCTCAGAGAAGAGCACCCCAGCCATGGAAGGCCATGTGAGCATTGTGGCTAGAAATAGGTCCTGATGTTTAACCAGGTGAGGAGACTTAAAGCTTATTGACCTTGAGGGGAGCATTTGTGTTGGGACATTGAGGGGAAATGGTCAGAGGTAGAACCAAATTATTAGACTTTGCTATTCTACACACA
The DNA here is from genome assembly GCF_004126475.2 of Phyllostomus discolor. Classification (NCBI taxonomy): domain Eukaryota; kingdom Metazoa; phylum Chordata; class Mammalia; order Chiroptera; family Phyllostomidae; genus Phyllostomus; species Phyllostomus discolor. Next base: position 62,901,473 of record NC_040905.2, read on the forward strand.
CATTGGAGAAAAATTCAGATACAATCAGTAACTGAGTTGGTAATTGGGGGCTACTTATAGAATCAGAGATTGGATGGGATCTTGAATGGCTGGACTTCATCTCTCTGGGCTGAGGCAGGATAAGGAACAAGCCATCCTAGTCTGATTTAAAGCTATATGTTAAAGTTTCTAGATATATAGACTCTAATATTCATGGTAACTTTTCAATTTCAAAGCAACTTTAACATCAGAAAATGTTTTCCCATTGTGTACCAAAGTATTGTATCTCCCATTGTGACCTAAGCTCCATGCATTTGTTTAGGTCCTAGTGAAAATTAGGAACAGATGCTCAGCCTCCATCACATTAGCTACTCCAAGACTGGGCTACTACCACTCAATTCCTGCTTCCAAATATTAAATGGCACTCATCTGTGCTTACTTAGAAAACTGCTTCTGCTTCAGATTATTTTAAAGATTCTTCAACTTGACTCATAATAAATAAACTTAGATGGCTTGATTCCTCCTGTTTTTTCCTATCATCAGTTCCTCCTCCCTACTGCTTCCTAAAACCCTGGTTTCTCTCAATAACTTTGGAGCTATTTCCTGAGATGTGTAATCTCGGGAACACCAGTTTCTATCTTGTGCAGGTGGATGACCACGTGGAAGGGGCAGGAGTCTGAAGGTCAGACAGGCTTAGGTCCCAGTGTGATCCCTCTATGAGTCAAGTTTCCTTATTTGCAAAAGGATAATTATAGTAGCAGCCCTATTTCTATTTAAAATCTTAAGTTTCAAGAAATTGAGATTTTTTCATTATTTTATCAAAGCCTATATTTTTACTATACACACATACCTATGATAAAGTTAATTTAAAACTACCACCAAAATTAGGGGTGAGTAAGGATTGTCTCTTGACCAATGATGTATACTCTAAGTTATTTATTTTTAAAATATTCAATACATTCACATACATAAGCTTTTAAAAAGGTAAAATGATGTCTGGAAAAAGCATTCCCTCTCACCCTGTTCTCCAGTCACCTCATGCCTCCTCTAGTGGACAGGGTCCCTCTAGGGGGACTGGGTCCCTGTCAGCTTCCATAGGACTTCGTACAGACGCTAGCACACACACCTTTTCCTAATTTTCTCCTCTTTTAGCCAAATAGCAACATTTTTCCCCAATGTTGCTCTGCACTTAGCTTTTTATTGACCACACCTAGGAAAGCATTCCATAGTAATGCAGAAGGTGCTTCCCATTCTTTTTAAATGGCTGTATGTGCCATAATTTACTCAATAAATGCCCTATGGATAAAAGTTTAGGTTGTTTCCAAAACATTCTTATTAAAAGAAATACTTCAATTAAAAACAAAAGCCTTGCTCACAGACCATTTGTATATGTGCAATATATCTGTTACATGCATTTGCATAAGTTATTGCTGGCTCAAAGGGTAGGTATATTTGTCATTTTTATAGATATTGATAATTATCTGATTCCCTGTTCTATCCATTCTCACTAATACATTATTTAATTTTAATAATGTATTAAAAAATAGGAAGCTCATGTTAAGCTTCCTCTAAATACAGGTGGACACAGTAATAATTGTAGATCTGTGTGTGAGCGTGGGTGAGTCTGCATACATATCTTCCCCAGCTCTGTCCTTAGAGTCTGTCCTATAAGCAATAATACCTCACAAGCAGCACCCAGGTTTTGATTCCTAATACCACTTTCCAATAAAAACAATCAGGATGCCTTGAAGCGATGACCAACACCAGTGCTGCAGCAGGAAATGCGCAGGTGGGCCTGGCATGTCTTGCAGTGCCAGAGAGCGGTGTTCAGAAACCAAACGACGCGGTATGTCAGAGGGGAGCAGAGCTGGCCTGAAAGAGCTTCCAACAGCTAAAGCTGGAACCATTGGAGCAACATAATAAATAACGTTGTATAAGCTATAACCCAAAGTACAAAATAAATATCCACAAGTTCATACTGATATAAATAAATGATTGAATAAATAAATAAGTAGGGGAGAAGAGACAAATTTCCAGTACACAAGAACTACAACTAATTTATGTAAACACTTTCTCCTCAAGGAAATACAGCTTACCTCTCCACCCCTTGAATGTGGGCTGTGCCTAGTGGCTTGCTTCCAAGGACTACAGATAAGTGTGAAAAAGTACATTTACAGTCGAGGAGCCTGACAAACACTACAACTAGCCAGAGCATCCAGATTAACATGATCAGTGATAAATCATGTTGAAGGTATGTACCCTTGACATGATGCTCTAAGAATGACCTTTGTTTCTATAGTCCCTCCCCCAAAATCCATAACCCCAGACTAGGAAAATGTCATCAGACAAACCCAAAGTGAGGGACCTTCTTTAAATACCTGAGCAATATTCTTCAAAAGTGTCAAAGTCATGAAATACAAGGAAAGTCTGAGAAGCTTTCACAGCCCAGGGGAGCCTAATGAGACACGCTGACTAAATGCAATGTGGTGCCCTGGATGGGGCTCTGGAAGAGAAAAAGAACATCAGGGGGAAACTAAGGAAATCAGAATAAAGTCTGGTTTACTCAGTAGTGACATACCAATGTGGGTTCATCTGGTGTGACAAACGTTTCACAGTAATGTGTGGTGGTAACAATAAGGGCAACTCTCCACACTGTCTTTGCAATCTTTTTGTAAATCTGAAACTATTCTAAGATTTAAAAATTATTCTTAAAAAAGAATTAGTAATAGACTTTCATAAAAATATGTACTTGAACCAGAATTTCCACAGAGTGGTAGATAACAGAAACAAGTAAACACTGAAGTGAGCGTCAGTCCCATTGGTTGGAGACCATCATATTCTGGGCACAGTGGATGGACGTAAAGCCTAGTGATACCCATCTAGAGCATAAGAGAGCTCTAGATGCCCACAGCTGTGTTCACATCCCAGCTCTACCACTTCCTGTCCAACCTTGAGCAAGTTACCCGATCTCTTGGAACCTCAGTTCCTTTATCTGTTACTCTTGGATGATAAAACTATATATCTACTTCTTAGGGTTATTCTCCAGAATAATCCTAGAAACTAGTATTAAAGCACTTAGTACAGTACATCATGTATAATAATTGTGTACTGATGCTGGTTGCAATTATTGCATTGCACTTATTATTATTAAGTGAAAAAAAATTAAATCCCAGATTATTCTCTGGACTGGGGCAAACCAATTTTGGCTGAAGTCAGAAGCAGCCTCCTTCCAGCTAATGAATATTGTAAGTCTGTCCTCACTCAGCCAGCATTCCAGCCACTCCCCAGACCTGAGGGCTGCCCACCGCTGGGCAGCTCTCCAGGAAATCCCTGGTCCAGACCCACGCTGCTGGCTGAGCTGGCAGCCAGAGTGCAGCCTGATGTGTTCTTCCTGGAGAATGGTTTCCACCTCCTTAGGAAATACAAACTTGATTGAGATACCTGTTTTGTTGTGTTTTTTTTGCTGATATAATGTCTGGTTATTTGAAACAATTCCAGCATTTACCAGACAACAAAGACAATAAGTTTGGGATGATATGTTCATGGTAATGAATACACCAGTCCCAAAGTCCTGCAGTGTTCCTATCCTGAGGTGATGGTACGCCCATTATAGTCCCTCGGACCCGAAGGCAGCACCAGAAACTGAGTCACACAATTGCATGTTCTGGCTGGCAAGTGTATCTCTAGAGTTATATCCTTGAAATCTGCCTGCTTTCCTCTAATTTCCGTTGTTCTTCCACTCACAAACACTATTTCAGTGAGTTGATATTCTACATAAAAACTGTAGCAGCCCGATTCTCTCGAAGACAAACAGCTTGCTTCAGCTGCTGACAAAAACAAATTATCCTTTAATGTGTTCTTAATGTCTGAAATTTACCAATTAAAGTGATTCACAGGAATCAACTCTGATTTATAAGAGTCATTAAATTCTTGTCATATAGAAGTGTTCATATGGATTATCTCCTTCTTTCTATGTGTCCTAATCTCCCTCTCCCTCTCAGAGAATGGGCATCTAACCTTTCCTTCATCCTTGCCCTCATTTCTTCTTTCAGCATGTCTTTTACCCACTAAGTATTTCTTGTAGTTATATCTTGAAAGTATTATAGCTGGACTGATATGCTGAGCAAACCATATTTCCTCTCTATAGAGAGAAATAAACCACAATTGGTCATCAGTGTGACTCATCCAGGCTTTTGCTACCACACCCAAACCTCATGTTACTGCAAATACTTTGGTTAGATTTAACCAAGAAAAAAAGTCATCATGCAGAGTAAGATTTTGTATATCAACATATGCCTAATGTCTCCTCTCTTCTTGTTTCAGATTGCTTCACATCACATAAATAATGGTGTTGGTTTATTTTTATTTTTTATTTTTACATATATTTCTGTTGTTTCAGGCTCAGATTGTCATATGAGGATAGTGTGCTCTTTCCAAGAGGCTCTTCAACGGACAATACACCCATCCAATGTGCAGATTTCTTTTTATTGAAGAAAAGCTTCTCTTCAATTATGATACTGAGGGTCATTTTGGGCACTTTCATAGTCTTGATTTCTTTTTAATGCAGTGCACATGAGAGTGACTGATGTTTGGAGAGCTGAGAGCATGCAGCAGGACGGGTCGGGGTGTCCTCCCAGAACACCCCAGTTCCTCCTCCCTGCAGTAGTTTCCTAGAGCCTATTATGGCCTCATCACTCTCCTCCCTTCCTCCCAACCCGTAGTCGGTGAGACCAAGGGTAGGCCTCACTTGAAATGACTCAAATAGGTTTGCTTTCCTCATGGGGGCGTGGGGACTGGATAGAGAAACTAAGAAGACAAACTTCTAAAGTGGTAACAACTATAACAAGCATGTGGACCTGGGACTCCCTGTGGGAAGTGACAACCCAGCAATCCAGCCTGCAGAGAAAGATCATATGCAGCAGGCCCTGGAGGGAAGCAGAAAGACAGATGGAGACAGAGGAGGGCGAGCTTCCTTGGAGCCTTCCAGCTCTGAGTTCCAGTCTGCGGTGAGGCCCAGCTGCATTTTCACTCTTTAGTTCTGGGAGGTCCCTTATTTCCTTGGAACTAATCTGCCCTCTTTGTTTTTGTGTGAACTTACATGGTTGACTTTTTCTGATACTTAACAACAAAAGAGTCTCAGCAAACTCAGAGCATAACTAGAAAATCGCTCCTCTCACTACTGCACATCGCTTACATGATTCTCTTTATGGAGAATGACCGTGGGCTACCAATCAAACCCATTCCTCCCTGTTTGGTCCTCAGAGGTGATAAAGAAAAGTTGCCTTAAATCCTCCTTTTGCCTGGGTCCATCCTTCCCCCAGCCTTCTTCACCCTTCCCACAGGAAGCCAGCCCACTGGGGAGTCTCCCCACTGGCCCATGCACAAGCCACTCTCCCTTCCCCTTCCCTTTGGTTTTCCACATGGCCCTGCCTGGATAGTCTCATCCCCATTATCTAACTCCTGCATATGCTTCAGGGGCCAGCATAAGCCCACCCACCATGAGGCCTGGCCAGTCCACTCACCTCCACAGTTTTCTCTTCCTTTCTGAGAGCTTCAAATAATTCTAATACATATTTATTGACACCAAAAATATTCAAGTTCCTATATTAAGTGAAGAATGCATTGGCAAAATAGCATGTATATAACAGAGCTATAGATAAAGATAAAGCCATGTATCAATCATTTAACTGCATATTGGGATTTTGGAGTAATTTTATTCCAGTTTTATTTTTCTAGATGTTGTTTTCTTAATTATTTCTATGATAAACACATACTGTACAATAAAAATAATAAAAGGAAAAGCCTAAGCTCCTTGATGTGACTTTTAAGGACTTCCATAATTTGAGTCCTTCTAAAATTTAGCACAAACCTAAATGATATTGATTTTTTTCATTTATTCAGGTTAGCTTCTGCTACCAAATATATTGCAATATACTTGAAGACTCATACTTTCTTGTCTTTTCTTACTCTTCATCTTTCTGTTTCCACAATACTGATATAATAGTGAGTTACTAATTGATTGACTTATTCTTGAGTAGCCATGTAGAAGCTTATACTATGTGTGAGTGTGTGAGCTCTTTCTAAAAAATGCAGTAGTCTGCCTTTCGTTGTTGGAATCCCTGTGACTACCATTTTTGTCACCAACCTTTTTCCCCCAAGGATACTTCAAGTATCACACCTTATATTTTTCATTGCATCATTTTAATATAGGCAAGAAAATCACGTGTCCAGATCATGCATGTCAAGTGTGAGTCTTAAAATAAACAGATGGTAAACACTCATTCCTTGAGCAGGTTCAGCCAAATGCTGCATGTCGAGAGGCTCTATGACACAGGAGGTTTAAATGGAGGCTTCACAGAGAAATCATTAAACATCTACCTTCCACCGTGTAGGAGCATCATGGGCTGATTGTATCTATAGCTAAACTTACAATTAGGCATGACACTGGATTGCTCACTTCATTTTCTGCTTTATGTCCCTCCCCCAGGGTTTTAATTGAGCACCATTTAATGCTTTGGCTAAAACAATATTAAATGAATTATCTTTGCTTAAAAATATCCTTGTGAGCCATTTACTTTATCAAACATAGCAAAGGCAAACAAAGTTGGAAGGGAAACTGGGTTGTGTAGAACTTCTATGACCAGAATTGTGTGCTCTCTCAGGACCACCCCTGAGAGTGGTTGCCTGACCTCTGCCAAGGCCACTCTTGAAGGTAGGGTTGGGTGCTGGTGAAGGGCATGTGCTTTGGCCTCTGTTAAATAAATCTAGGTCTGAATCACAGCTCTGGTACTTAGCTGGGAGCTCATAGGCAATTTATTTCACCCTGTTGGCAGTGAGGGGCCATCAAGGACTGTAAACACTGAAATGATCCCTGCACTACTAGTTTTTCGTCAGCAGATTGTACCAACTGAGAACTGAGCTCTTCATAAACTCATACCCCGAGGATGGAAGTTGCAAACCTAAGAGACATTAACAATGAAAGCAGAAGACAGCTGTGGGCTCTTAGGGAGCTTCCTGACAAGTCTTATACCTACCTCCTCGCCTGTTGTTCAGACCTATAGAGCAGAATCTTTCTTTATTTTAATATCACTAGATAAAACTAGAAAATAAAAATTTTATTTTCCCTTTATTTCTAACCATTCTTAGCAATCACAATTTCAAAATTGTTGTTTCTCAATATCCAGATTGTCATAACAGCTTGGCTGCTCTGTGAAACAAACTGTTCTTTAGTGGCCCCTCTTGAAGGCAGAAGTCATTAAAAAGGGGAGAGAAATTTAATTGAGTGAATAATATTTTCAAAATTAATGTTCTGTTAAATAGCAACTTGACAACATGTTTTTGCAATACTGCTTCCTCTACTGTTTATTCTTTTTTTCTCTTCTGCCTCCATCCTTCCATCCTCCCATCTCCATTCTTTCTCCTTCCCTCACCCCATCTGCCATCCATGCACAAGGCTGTTTGAGCTGAGAAGCACAGTGCTTTAGTCTGTTTGGGGTGCTACAACAAAATATGATGGACCAGGAAGGGAGCTTAGAAACAACAGAAGTGTGTTTCTCAGTTCTGGAGGCTGGACGTCCAAGTCAGGGTGCCAGCATGTTTGCAATGAGGCACTCCTTCTGAATTGCAGACTTCTTTTTTTGCTCACAGGACAGAAGGGGCAGGGGAGCTCTCTTGGGCATCTTTTATAAGGGCATTAAGCTCTGCTTTCATGACATAATCACTTTCCAGAGGCTCCCACCTACTAATGCCATCATTAGGGTTTCAACATATGAATCTGAGGGGGACACAAACATTCAGACCATAGCACATAGCAAGGCTCCTGTTTATACTTATTCTGCAACTAGCTAGCACCTTCCTTTCTTTTGTGCATAGAACTTCACCACTGAAGCCATTCTCCCATAAAATGCTTCATTGTACAGTCAGAGCATGAAGTTCCTATTCAGATATTGAGTTGGCCAAAAAGTTCCTTTAGTTTTTTCCATTTAATGGTTCTGGCAGTACTTAGTTGTCTTTACATTCAAAACAATTTTGTTGATTGTATTGTGAAAGCTGTCCTATCAGTATGTATTTTTAAAAAACTTTTCAAAATTGGCCTTGGCTGCTGTGGCTTAGTGGTTGAATGTCACCCTGCAAATCAAAGGGTTGTCAGTTTGATTCCCAGTCAAGGGCACATGCTGGGGTAGTGGGCCATGTGCCCAGTAGGGGGTGCTCAAGAGGCAACCACACATTGATGTTTCTTTCCCTCTCTTTCCCCCTCCCTTCCCCTTTCTAAAAAATAAGTAAATAAAATCTTAAAATAAACTTATCAAAATTGGTGAATTTTTGTGCAGCCATTTTGATATTACAGGTGGAAAAAATATGCAACATTTTTGGCATATTATGCTTTATTATTTCAAGAAAGGTAAAACCACAACTGAAACACAAAAAAAGATTCGTGCAATGTATGGAGAAGGTGCTATGACTGACTGAACATATCAAAAATGGTTTGCCAATTTTCTTGTTACTCTTGACATTTTTGTCAAACAATTCATTGCTATGGGGCTGTCTTACACATTGGAAGATGTTTAGCAGCACCGCCAGACTCTACCCACTAGAAGCCAATAGCGGGACATAACCAACATACTCAAAATATCCAAGTCAATAAAGTTATTGATGAAAATGAAAAATGTGCCTTTTATTTTACAGAAAAAACTAAACAGACTTTTTGGCCAAACCAATACATGTGTGTTACAAGGTAAAGGAGGCTGAGAGCCTTTGCATATTTTGCTCATTTTTGCCTACTTACAAGAATTTTGTTTCTTTCTGGTGTACTCGGGAAAACACCACTATGGATGGAGTGGAGCAAACTTGACTGAGAGTCTCGAGATGGTAGCTAGGACAAGTAAGTTTCAGTGCAGTTGGAGGATACTGGGATGTCAGCTAGAAGTTCTAGATTTTCTGGGGGTAACTTCCCTTCCCAGGGTACATGGTGGTATAGAAATATCACTCAAAATGAAGGGACTGTTCACTGTCCCCTAAAATGAGCTTCCCCAAGTATAGGAGACTGTTCTGCATGGGGTGGACCCAGCTCCCACTGTGAGTACTCCCACACTGTGAGTACCTCAGAGAAACTCTCTGCCTCCTTCTCAATTTTACCCACTGGCTGTGTTACCAAAAAACCTTTTAGCTGTCAGATCAAAACGTTAAAGGATTGTCTTCATACATGGTCTGACCCTACCTTTGAGTGACACTTTATGTTGTGGACCAGCCCTTCCTTTCAGACAGCCCCCTCCTTTGGCCTGTGCTACCCACTTCTCTGTTAATTTCCTGCTGCCTCATTGAAGCTCTCTCTTGGGCTCCACTGTCTTCTTGGGACTCCGTCCTGTCTTTTTCTCATTTTATATGTTTCCTGATCAGAAATGATAAATTCCTGAAGAATTATGGGGATGAAGGGGAAGAGATAAAATGTGAAGACTATTGCAAGGGGTTTCAACTCAAGTCAAACATGGGGGGAGGAATCCAAGCCCCGCTCCCTGCCCCCAGCTCACCCACCCCCTAGGTCATGAGGAAAAGCCCCTCCTCCGGATCCTACAACATCCTAAAATACCTCTGCCTTATCCCACTGTCACATTCTTGTAGACTTATTTGTTTGTCTTTCTCACTGGACTGTGAGGTCCTCGAGTATAAGAGGTCTCTTGTACCTCTGCAGAGCCTGTCACACAGCAGGTATCCTGTTACTGAGTGAATAAAGAATACAATTCTTATAATATGTGCAAATAAAAATGTAGCAAAAGTTGTCATACATATTTAAAATGATCTTCCCCAAGTATAGGAGACTGTTCTGCATGGCATGGACCCAGCTCCCACTCAGAGATGCACAGGACCCATGCCCATGGATAGGTTTTCCCATGGGGAATCAGGCCTGCAATGTACCTAGGCTGCTTTGAGTCTTGCTTTTGCTAAAACTCCCTCACCCTGAATTGACACAGCAAGGGTGTACTATAACTTCCTAAAGTCTGTGCTAAACCTCCTCAGTATGGAGTGTAACCGGTTCAACCACTTTTCCCTTTGCATTTGCAAATATCTGTCTTCCGTGATGTAATTAATGGCATCCTCTCCTTTGTTTTCTGCAAAAGATAACTGCCTAAATTGAACTTGTGCATAGTAAATGAGGACCATCATGTAATGTGGCCAGAAAAGAAATAAAGGCTTGTCCATGCAAGGACTGAGGCTTTTTCTCCTCTTGAGAGAAACCATGCTGTCCCTTTTCCTCCACAGGACTCAATAGTCCGTGTGAATTTCTTGTATCTCATACACAATGTGGCAGACCCCAGGAGCCAGGGTCCACATCATCCAAGATGCTCAAATGCTGTTGCTGGTATTAAAATTTCAAATTTCTCACTGACTACAAGAAAAAGTGAGACTGTCATGCTCTTCTTCAACTTCTTTGCAATTTTTCTCTACTCATAGTCATCAAATCAATGCATTACTTAGCCCACAAATGTTCTGCTTATATGGGTTTCCTAAACAAAGCCTAAGGGGGAAGGTCATTATTTCTTACAGATTTTGGTATCGACTACATCATGAACACAGTGTAGCTGCTTAATAATTAAATTGATAAATGGATGGGTTACTCCTGAACTTGGACTGGCAACTCTAGCCATATGGGTGGGTACCTTTTTATCTCCTGAACTGCCCTAACCCTTTCTTCTTCAGTCCACATCTTTTCCCTTCCATAATCACCAAAAACCAAAAACTCCAAACTCCCAAAGCACATTTGTACTCATTCACACATTGCATGTCTTTCAGTGACACCCAAATGATTGTGCATTATAAATGTCACGTGACGTCAGCTGAACTGTAAGTCTCTGGAGGGCAACTAAGGTGTATTTAAATCTCTATTATCACTCCCTCTACAATTCCTTTCACAGTGATATACATGGAAGACTTTCAGGAAATATAAAACTAACTAAATTCTCCTTTAGAAAACACCTCAAACTTTAATGGGAACTGTTCTTGAGAGAATAACTTACTCTGGGCCCCTAAACCTGAATCTAGGGCCTCTGGGCTCCTGAGTTAGAAAACAGTTCCAGTTCCTGGGCCCGAGGTGGGGCTGTCTATCACCTCACCCCTCTGGTTTTAGTGTTCGCTTCCATTACTGTGTTGTTTGGTCACAACTATAAGAGCATTTTTTTAGGCTTATGACATATTCCCCAATTATGCATGTAATTGATCCCATCAGTTTTTCTTGAAATGACAATCATAGACCCCATAGCCAAGTTGTTTCATCTTTTATGTATGAATTCCAACAAACTGCAGCCTGTTGAATACAGTGCTATATACCTACACAGCAAGTAGAACCCTTTAGGAGGAAATGCATTCAAATCATTCTTCCCTGCTCCCCCTATTAAGAGTGAGGCTAGCTAGTCTCTTGAGTAAAGTCAGAATCCTTAAAAATGAGAAAAAGTAAGAATTCCATTCTGCCAAGATCCCTATAGCATGACAAATCTTTATAATCCAGCCTCTCTCTCTCCACCTGCCTAAAACACAACACTGCAGAGTGGTGACCCTGGGGTCCAAAGTGTCAATGCCATTGCAGAGTAACAGTTTTTGTTGTCAGGTCTGATCACAAACTAGCAGCAACCGCAGCCCGACAGTCTCTGCAGCTCAGCCTTTTCTAGTCAGGCTTGTTACATTTCACTTCCACCCCCAAACCAGGAAGTGCTGTTTCAGATGAGTCAAAGACAAAAGCAATCCAGCCTCAGAAACAAAGGCTCCAGGCTGCAGAAGAGCTATAGAATTTTACGTTTGGGATTACTCTTTGGTTTGGTTTGGGAAACCTACAGTTTCCTCCAGATAAAACATTATTAAACTTTCCAAATTGTCACCCCCCAACCCCAAAGTAAAAATACATAAAACATACACAAGGGCGCGCGTACAGACATAACACTAACACACAGACCAATTTGTTTTGTGATCCGCTTTGTTATCCAGACGGGGCAGGCTTGGGCCAGATTTGAGTTGGTAAATTCTTCCAGCCAAGCCAGGGTAGATTGTAGAAAAGGAGTCTATTTCTTAAGAAGAAGGGTACAGGGGGTAGACGGCCACGCCCGGGTCCCGCTCTCCGGTTTCACGACTACTGCACGATAAGTCTGGGCAAGTCCAAGAAGGAACCCCGCAACCTCCAGCCCCTCCGCTCTGTGGCCCACAGGGAACCGAGCTGTCCCGGGGAGGGGACGGTCACTGAATGGAGACGGGGGGCAGATCATGTAGCGTTTCAGGCCCGGACCGCTACAGCCAGCCCCGGGCAGGAAGGGGAGGGCCCAGCGAGGCTTGGGGCAGCCCCTGCACGGGCTCGGGGTTGGGTCGGAAAAGCTGCCTCACAGGCGCGCCCGCCAGCCCCTCCCCGCCCCAGCCTGTCTTCCAGTCTCCGTTGCGCCCTCCCGGAGGCAGCGGTCTTTGCTGCCCCGCCATGTCTCAGCCGGCCCAGAAGCCCGCTGCCTCCCCGCGGCCCCGGCGAGCCGCAGCAGCCCGCCACACCCAAGAGGTGAGTGGCGCTCCAGCCCGAGCCGCAGGGCTGTGCACTGGGAAAACCCCTACTCAGAAGCCCTGGGCGGCCTCCTCTGGGCGTAGCCTGCCTGGACTGCCGCCCCGTGCGCCCCTTCCCATCCTTGGGAAGGGCGTGGGACTCTGTGCCCGCTGTACGGCAGGTGGCTGGAGGTGGCCAGGGATTCCCCGGCCTGGGCTAACCGCGCTGGGCGTGGCGCAAGGCGGATAAGTGGGTGGGTCGCGTCAGGAAAAGTTGGTTGGTGAGCCTCGAGTGAAATGATAAGGACTTGAAAGGAGACCAAAGTTTAGTCGGGACCCCCTTCCTCTCCTCCACGCCCCCAGGGTGGGAAGGGGCTTTCAACTGGACTGCGGGATCCTGTCTTCCGAGAAAAGTCAGGGCTGCAGGGCGTGGCAGCCGGGAGCAATAACACAGCTTTTCTAACCAGCGAGCCAAATCTGGGGGGAGGGGCCAGCCCGTTTGGGGCGGGGCCTGTGTCAGGCTTAGCCCAGGTGCCCGCCCACCTGACGGTCGCTGGACTTGCCGAACTCAGTGCCCGCCAAGTTCAGGGCAGGTGGAGTACGAGCCCCGCGCCTTCAGCACCGCACCCCGATTCCTCGCCCGGTCCTGCGCAGCCCGGCTCAGAGCAAACCGGTTGTCACCATGGCATTCGCAAGTTGGTGGTACAAGACGGTAAATAGAAGCGATCGTTCCCGGGCAGGATGGGGAAGAGAATGTGTTCTCTTTGCCTTTCTGGGCGTGTGGACGAGGTATTGTTCGTCCGGGGTTTGGCGGGGAAGAGATGGCGACCGGGCGCGACCTCCTCTCAGATCTTCAGGTTAGTCTTCGGGAGAGGCCGAGACTCACCCTGCAGTGGTATGTGGGAGCGCGCCCGGGCGTGTGATTGAGTCTGGGAGCTGAAGTACCAAGCTCAGCTCGCGCTCAGAAGTTGAATGAAACAGGAATTATGCTGGAGGAATTCCGCCCCAGGACGCGGATTCCTGGATGAACTCGGACTCAGCTCTTGAGAGCTAATACCTAGTGTTTGTTTTTTAATCCATGAGTAAAGCTTAAAACTTTTAGAGGATTGGTTTTTTCCCGTGCTTTTACCAATGCAAACGAAGCGAGGCAGCTGGGATGGGGGCAAGGAGAAAACCCAAATCTCCAAGGAGTAGAAGCAACTGAGTGAGGTATAAGACCCTTGTGTATGTGGGGTGTGGGTTGTGGGAGGCGGGTGGCACTGCTCTGTTATTACTGTACTTTGGATGAGGGACAAATGTGTTCCATTTGTTTAGTGCTTTGAATACCAGGCCAACCAACTAGGTGTGATATCCAGTCAAGCTGGCACTTGTAATGTGTAGGAACCAAAAAGCAGGATTTAACAATAGATTGCTCCCCACTCCACCCCTCAAGACACAAACGTTTTGTTAACCGAGTGAAAATATTTATATCTAATCGATTTGTGGAGAATTAAAAAAATTAGTAAAGTACACCACTCTCTACCAGCATGTGGTATGGAAAAAAGCAATGATGTTGTAATCAGACCTCCATTAGAGAGAACTCATGCTGGAATTACTAAACTGGCACTTATCAGCAATGACCCTTTTCTGAGCATCTACTATGTGCCAGGCAAAGTGCCAGCCTCCAAGTACACAGTGGAGAACAAGACAATGAGTCAACTTTTTTGAACCTGTTTCCATACCTATAAAATGGAGTCATGAATCAAAGTACCATACCTATATAACTTTAATCTTGGGAACTCCAGTTTCTCTTGAGATACTTCTTCATAAATGTTTCCCATTATGTATTCTGGGCTTTTAAAATGTAGCATCTTATGGATATGTTAAAAGCAAAAGTTTGCTTTCAGTTACTATTGTTCTGAGGTTCTTATCAAAGTGCATCATATGAATTATCTGCAAATATGGATCAGGGGCTCAGAGTTGATCTCAGAATTCTCCCAAATCCATGATTCTCTAAGGGAAATTATGTGGGAATATTTGGGTGAAAGTAGTTTAAATCTATGCTTTTAACTTGTACTTTTAGGAACAGTGTGACATTTTTGCTAAAACCTCTCTTAAAATTCAATTTTGGAACTATTGTATTATAGAAATTCAGTTATAGTATTATAGAAATTCTATAGTAGTATAGAATTTTTTAAAACACAGGTATTTGTATTTTCTTTTTTCCCTTTTTTTAAAGATTTTATTTATTTATTTTTAGAGAAGGAAGGGAGGGAGATAGAGAGAGAGAGAGAAGCATCATTGTGCGGTTGCTGGGGGTTATGGCCTGCAACCCAGGCATGTACCCTGGCTGGGAATCGAACCTGTGACACTCTGGTTCGCAGCCCAAGCTCAGTCCACTGAGCTACGCCAGCCAGGGCTGTAGTATAGAAATTTTGGAAGTATAGTGTTATAGAAATTGTTTGCTAGTAGGAACCTCCTAAAATCAGCAATATGCCTGTGGCCAAACTTTGAATTTTCCTAAACTAGTGCTGCCCAATAGAAATATAATGAGCCACATACATAATCTTAAATTTTCTAACAGGCACATAAAAGCAAAAATAAATGGATAAAATTAATACTAATAATACATTTTATTTAACCCACTATATCTCAAACATTATTTCAACATGTAATCAGTATACAAAGCATCTATTTTATATGTTCTTTCTCATTAATTTGTCAAAATCCAGTTCACATTTGAAACGTCTCAAGCACTCCACAAGTGTGAGGGACTAATGGCTACAGATTTGGACAATGCAGCTTGGGTTCCCGACCAGTTTGTGTGGTGGCTGTGCAGGGGGATAGCAGACCATCTTGAAAATTAAATGAAAGTTAAGGACCATTTTTGCACAACAAAACACACATGCACATGCACATACACACAAAAAGCCACCAATAAATCCCCTAAAGGTCCATAGAGCCAAATTATAACATATATACATACATGATTTATATACATATATACCTATATTTTTATGTAATACATGCATGTGATATATATATATATTATATATATATATATATCATGCTTTTGGTAAATCCTATAACTAAAATACCTTTAATGGTACCTTTTCAATAATTTTAAACTTTTTTATTATTGGTCAGTTACAGTTGTCCCCATTTTTCCCCTATTACTCTCTCCCCTACCCATACCCCCCACCCCCACATGCACACATTCAGTCCTCCCTTCCACCCCCCGGTGGGACCTTTTAGGTATTGAAAAATAGTAGTGAATGACCTAACTATAAAAATCTAGGTGGAATAAATAAACTAATTAAAAGATGTATCTGTGATGTATTTGTTTAAGGGAATGCCTCATATAAAGCCAGTTGGTGAAACATTACAGTGTATGTTTCCTCATTGGATAGCATTAGTATCATTGACCTGAATATAAAAAGTTAGAGTTGATGAACATCGTAATGATGAAAAGAAAATTTTGTTTTCAGCAGTAATCACATTCCTGAGCCCTAAGTGGACTCCATTAGGCCATGTTAATTAAAGGTGTTCCTTAGCCTAATTAGACCCAGGGGCCTGGTGGCAGTATGATCAAGGAGCCCAGTCATGTGGGAGGTGCCTCCCTGTGGCCAGCCTGGGAAGAGTGTCTGTCACTAGTCACTATGGCTGGATAGGCCACCTGGCTGCAGTGATGTTGAGGAGGGAATGCAAATTACAGTGTCTGCCAGAAGGGCACAGGCTCTAAGGTATTGAGAGACAGAGGTCCGACACTTCAGTCTTTAAGGTTGGCAGTTTCTGAGTTACTTTGCTTCCCATTGCAGATAAGACTTTTAAACTAAAAGTGACATCTGATGACAGTGTTCTTTAATCACTTTTGACACTTCCCAGAAAGTTAATTATATTCTACTAGTGGTTTTTGAAGAATGATACAGCTTTCTTGGATGGAAACAGTGGGTGGTCATTTGGGATTGAGGTGAAGGGGTGGATAATTAGTTCTGAGTAGGTTGTCTCGGTGGAATACAAGACTTTGCCAAGCAGCCCAGCTTCATTCTATTTTTCCTTAATTATCACCTTAAAATCGATACTCTATATCCATTCAACATAGGTCCCCATTTGTTTTACATATATACGTTCAAATATATACCATTGTATTCAAGTATCTGTGTTCTTTACCATTTTCCTTTTTTTATTCTATTTTAAGAAATTTAGCACGAGATCTGCCCTCTTGACAAACTGTTAGGAGTGCAGTGCGTTGTTGTGACTACAGGGTCCTTGTTGTGCCTCAGGTCTCCATAGCCTGTTCGTCTCGCTCAACTGAAATTTTGTGCCTTTTGATGATTAACTTCTCGTTTCTCTCTCTGCTTCATCCCTGGCAACCCCAGTTCTGTTTCTATGATTTTGACTACTCTTGGAATCTCATATAAGTGGGATCAAGCAGCATTTGCCTTTTTGTGACTAGAATATTTTATATAGCATAATGTCCTCAACATTCATCCGTTAGAGCATATATTAGAATTTTCTTCCTTTTCGAGGCTGAATAATATTCCATTGTGCATATGTATATGGCATTTTGTTTATCCATTCATCTGAGAACAGACACTTAGGTTGCTTCCATTTTAGCTATTTTTTTTTGAGGAACCACCTTACTGTTCTCCAAAGTGGCTGCACCCTTTTAACATTCCCACCAGTAGCACATGGGGATTCCAACTTACTCACATGCTCACTGATACTTGGCCCACTGCCTTCCAACCTTTAAGGTTTCTGATGAGAAACCTTCAATCTTATTGCTGCTTTCAAGATTACTTCTTTGTCTTTTTCTTTCTACAGTTTGATTATAATGTGGATTTGAGTTCATCCTACTTGAAGTTTGTTGAGCTTCTTGTTTATATTCATATCCTTAATCAAATATGGGGAGTTTTAGGCCATTATTTATTTTTTTTAATCCTCACCCAAGGATATGTTTTATTGCTGTTAGAAAGAAAGGAAGGGTGGAGGCAGAGAGGGAGATGAGGGGGAGAGAGGGAGAAAGAGAAAGAGAGAAACATTGATGTGAGAGAGAAGCATTGATCATTTGCCTTCTGTACACACCCTGACCAGGGATGGAGCCTGCATCCTAGGTATGTACCCTGACTGGGGATCGAACCCACAATGTTTTGGTGTATGGAATGATGCTCCAACCAATTGAGCCACCTTGCCAGGGCAGGCCATTATTTCTTTAAATAATGTACTGCCGCTTTTTCTCTCCTTTCCTTCTGGGACTTCCTCAAAGGGTCCTTAGGCTCTGTTCACTTTTCTTTAATCATTGTTGTCTCTGTTCCTCAGACTCAGTCATTTCAATTGTCCTATCTTCAGGTTATTATATTTCTTCTGCCTGCTCAGATCTGCCTTTGAAAACCCCTGTAGTGAATTTTTCATTCTAGTTACTGTATTTCTGTGCTCCAGAATTTTTTTTTGCTTTCTTTTAATCTTTTTATCGATATTGCCATTTTTATATACCATTTTCTTGACTTTCTCTACTCACTGATTTTCAAAAAATAAATAGATTATACCTCTCACACTAGTTTTCTCCATGACTTTGGGGTTTTCAGTATAAAAATCAAGTAGTATGAGTAGAATAATGCCTTTGGGTGACTTGAGATAAAAGACTCTAAATTTTTCAAAGATTTTTATCACAGTTGAGAATGATATAATGAACTCCTCATGTACTTAATGGTACATGGTAATTAGTATGGTATACTAATGATAATTGTATACCATACATGGTATACATGGTATAATGGTAATTAGGTACATGATTACCTAATTATCTGTGGCTTCAGTAATTATCAACATTTTCACATTATGCCAGTCTCACTTTATTTACCCAACTCCTAGCCCCACCAACACATATACACACACACACACACACACGTGTGCGCACACGCACACCCCACACCCTTCCAAAGCATTTTCAAACGTGGGAATTGCACATTTAAGTGTCATTCCTGTGGCCAATTCAGTGTAGGTTGTTTAGAAAATGGATTCTCTATTCCCTGTGTACCTCATTTCCTTAGATATAACATGGAAATGTGACACCAATGCACAGCCACGAGACAGACAAAGTAATAAACTTATTAGATGGATCTAGTTCTTTGGTACTTATAAAAACTAAGAAACAGCCCTGGCTGGCATAGCTCAGTGGATTGAGCGTGGGTCTGCGAACCAAAGCGTCGCAGGTTCGATTCCCAGTCAGGGCACATGCCTGGGTTGCAGGCCACGGCCCCCAGCAACTGCACATTGATGTTTTTCTCTCTCTCTCTTTCTCCCTCCCTTTCCTCTCTAAAAATAAACAAATAAAACCTTTAAAAAAACAAAACAAAAACTAAGAAACAAAATTTCTGCTCTAATATTTATAGCCTTAGAAAAACGAAACCTTTTAAACTTTTGCTTACATCTCATATTCATTTTACTGACTCATAATTCACCACAATCAGATTGGTTCCAGAGATAAAAAGGGAGTGGAATAACTTTTATTGTATTCTTATACCAGGCAATGGGCCAGGCTCCTCATTTATAGCTTCCTTCAAAAATATGCCAGCCCCTGGAGGTAGGTACCATTAGCTCCATTTTATAAGGAAGAAAAAACACATACAGAAAGGTTAAATTATTTGCCCAAGGTCACAGCCTTTCAGATCCACGCTGTTTCTGTCCTCGAGTTTGTCAGGAAACGGAATGCAGGAAATAGGTTACCCAGGTTATAGAAGAGGCTAGGAAGCCACCTGGGGTGGGTGAGGCAACCCAGAGATTAGAAATTGCAGGAAGCCGCCACAGTTCCTAGGCTGAAAGACAGAGGGAGGGGTTGAATCACCATGCAGAAGCTGGAACCGCCCTTGGCCTGTCCTTCTGGAGATCCTCCAGCAGAGGCTCCCACAGGCAGAGAGGCAGGGGAGAAACCCCACCTACCCATTACCTCCAGTCTTCTTCCAGTGCCTCTCATAGGCCAAACCCACCCTGGGGCCATTAATCCAGTGAGCCAGCAAACGTCCTGCTGCACCACCGGGGCAGACTCCTGGCAGACTCGGCACAGAGTCCACCGGAAGTGACAGACCCAGGTCTGCTCTTAGGGAGGCCGTGTTAAAGCCAAAGCAGCTTCATATCTTGATCCTGCATGTTTGCTGAACAATCTTCTTTTAGCAAGCAAAATACATCCAAGAACAGAGTTTAAAGCATTTGGCAGGACATATCAGTTTGCACATTTTCTCTTAATTTTTCAAGCTATTTTTTCCCCAGCTTTTTCTTCTTTTATTTAGTTTATTGACCTGAATAAAGCAAAGGTGCTTCACAGGGAACAATTAGAGGTTTGTGGAAATGTAGTCATTTAATCAAGATTTGTCACAGCCCCACCACAGGACTAGAAAAAAGAGTGTAATTTACCATGTGATTAGGACGGCAAAATATCAGTTATGAGTAATCAGTCAGCCAGAGAGCCTACAATAAAGCGCTAATTTGTTTGCTTTACTGAGAGAATAGAGACCTAGGTGCAGATATGAAGGCAGGTGAGTGAGCCGTTGGTAGGTCAAGGCTCAGGATCGGTCAGGAAGCGCTGGTGTGGCACAGGGCCCTGTGCTCCTTCCTGGGTGCTCAGAGCTCACCCAGCAGGCCTAGAGCTGCCCGCATGCCTGCGTGACCCCAAGAGTCCCCCTTGGAGGCCGACTCGGGGTGATCTGAGGAGCACAAACCTCCATTTCCTGTCATGGTGCCATAAATCTCCCCTCAAAACCAGTGATTTCCAATCCTAGCTGCATATTAGGATCAGTTGGGGAATTTTAGAAAAATGTATCCTTGGCCAGGCCCCACCCTAAACAAACTCACTCCAAATCCCTGGGCTCCAGCTTGAGCATTTTCACTTGTGCACCAGGTACTTGTGGCCCTTCCAGAAGACAGGACCCCCTGCTGACCATAGGTGTTCTGATTCTTAGGGGACCCCCCAAAAAGCCTTTCGCCGTAGGTACGATGGTGGTGCTCGAGAGAGCTGAGCTCTGTGACCTGGGTAAGTCCAGAGGGTAGCAAGATAACTTTTTATTGCATCATAGTTTTGGAACAGTGGTAGCTGGACATGCAAATACTGATTTCGATGGTCTTGTCTTCAAGTCAAAGAAAGAAAATTGTCAAGTTGTTTTCAAATAACCTTTGCTGGTTTTTTAACCATGTTTTTTTCTATATAATTCACAAATCATAAATTCACATATAATTTAATATCTTTAATATATTCACAGGCTGTAAGCATCAATTAAATTTCAGAATGTTTATGTCATCCCCCCAAAAGAAACTGTGTACTCTTTTTTTTTTTAATAAAGCAAAGACATTTCAGAAGCATGCTAGTATTGAGTCCTCTTTCACAGCTGGCCTTGGACTTGGAGAAGCTCATTTGTTTCCTCTTTCCTTCTTCTTTTACATGTGTAGAAGTTTGTTGATTTTAACTTACTCTGTGCAAGGTCTACGCTGTCTGTGCAGGTATCAGGGTGCATCTGGGTAACAACTGGGAGGGCCCCAAATGCTGGACCCTCCTGTCCTAGCTGGGCAAGAGCACAGGCTCCAGGCCTTACTGCTGCTGGCTCTTGTTGACTTCCTGACAGGTTTAGGTTTGCCGCCGTAGGAGATTTTAGCATATAAATGATATGTCCTAGAATGAGGACAAAAACAGCTGTATTGCCGAATACATGGTGATGTCAGGGGCTGGAAATAGTTTGGAAGATTATTCCTTTTTAAAAAAAAATTTATTTATTTTTATTTTTTAACATTTTTAATTGTTGTTCAAGTACAGTTTTCTGCCCTTTCCCCACACCCTTCCCCACCACACCAGCCCTCCCCACCTCCTTCCCCTGTTTCCATCCCCCCCTAGTTTTTGTCCTCGTGTCCTTTATAATTGTTCCTGTAAACCCTTCACCCTTTTGCCCTGAAATTCCCTCCCCTCTCCCCTCTGGTCACTGTCAGCCTGTTCTCAATTTCAATGTCTTTGGTTATATTTTGCTTGCCTGTTTGTTTTGTCAATTAGGTTCCAGTTAAATGTGAGATCATGTGGTATTTGTCCCTCACCACCTGGCTTATTTCACTTAGCATAATGCCGTGGTGGATACCGGCCAGCAGTATCCATCCCTGCTGTGGATGCTCATCAAAACACGAGAAAAACATACACAGAGACAACCAGGTCCTGTGGGGAAATAGGGACAGAACGACCACTCTCTCTAGTGGAGAGTGTGCCGAGCCCCTGTTTCAGTAGGTTTTTATTAAGAATACAGACTCAGTTTGTGGATTCATAGTCTGGCAAAAAAGATCAAAAGGAATAGGTAACTTTCAAAGGTGCTGACAGACCTCCGGCTGGGATTCTGGGCAAAGTTTGGAGTTTTATTATTTGAAAGGACTACAGGGTCCAAAGGGCTAGTTTCGGTTTCCTATCTGTGCCGTCAAATTCTAATTTAATAACATCCTCCAGCAAGCAGGTCTTACAGTATCTTGCATATTCTACGTCCCAGGCCTGATTACCTGGGGGTCCACCGACTCTGGTCTGGGCTGCACCACCCCTGTTATTTCCTCAGGCCTGAGTCAACAAAGGAGACAAAGGCAGCCAGGAGACTTGGAATTCTCACAACTAAGAACAAGGACTCAAGCTTTGACAAAGCTGAGGGGGCAGGGGTTGATGTCCATCACCCCTTCATTTCCACAGCCCCGAGTCTCTTCCCAGAAGCCTCCATGTGATCATGTCTGTCTTAGACGATTCCCTCCATAGGAAATCTTACCTGTTATTGGCTAACTGATTAAGCATAGGAGGCCAGGCACAGAACAGGCAGCGTTCATGCCAGGGAAATAAGCTTTGTCTCCTTAGTGGCTCCTGATCCAGAGGTCTCTCACTCAGCCTAAGTCACCAGGGGTTATCGCTTCCTGAGACCAGGCAGGGCAGACTCCAGCATGATGCTCCCCAGTTCCATCCATGCTGTCACAAAGGGTAGGAGCTCCTTCTTTCTTTCTGCTGCATAGAATTCCATTGTGTAAATGTACCACAGTTTTTTGGTCCATTCATTTCCTGATGGGCATCTAGGTTGCTTCCAGCAGCTAGCTATTGTAAATTGTACTGCTATGAACATTGGGGTGCAAAGGTTCTTTTGTATCGGTGTTCCAGTGTTCCTAGGATATAATCCCAGCAGTGGAATTGCTGGGTCAAAAGGCAGTTCCATTTTTAGCTTTCTGAGGAAATTCCATACTATTTTCTATAGTGGTTGGGCCAGTCTGCAATCCCACCAACAGTGCACTAGGGTTCCTTTTTCTTCACAACCTCTCCAACACTTGTTTGTTGCTTTGTTTATGATGGCCATTCTGTCTGGTGTGAAGTGGTATCTTATTGTGGATTTAATTTGCATCTTTCTGATGGCTAGCGATACTGAGCATCTTTTCATATGTCTCTGGACCCACTGTATGTCCTCCTTGGAGAATTGTCTGCTCAAGTCCTTTGCTCATTTTTTAATTGGGTTGCTTGTCTTCTTAGAGTGGAGTTGTGTGAGTTCTTTATATGTTTTGGAGATCAAACCCTTGTCTGAGGTATCATTGGCAAATATATTTTGCCATATGTTTGGTTCTCTTTTCATTTTAATGCTGTTTTCTTTAGCCATGCAGAAGCTTTTTATTTTGATGAGATCCCATTTGTTTATTCTTTCCTTTATGTCCCTTGCTGTAGGGGACATATCAGTGAAAATATTGCTGTGTGAAATATCTGAGATTTTTCTGCCTATGTTCTCCTCTAGCACTTTTATGGTGTCATGACTTATGTTTAAATCTTTTATCCAACTTGAATTTATTTTTCCGTATGGTGTAAGTTGGTGCTCAAGTTTTATTTTTTTGCATGTAGCTGTCCAGCTCTCCCAGCACCATTTGTTGATGAGGCTCTTTTTTGCTCCATTTTGTGCTGCTGCTCACTTTGTCAAATATTAATTGACCATAGAGACTTGGGTTTATTTCTGGGCTCTCTGTTCTATTCCATTGGTCTATCTATCTGTTTTTATGCCAGTACCAGGTGATTTTGATTACAGTGGCCTTGTAAATACAGTTTGATATCACGTATTGTGATCCCTCCTACTTTGCTCTTCTTTCTCAGAATTGTTGCAGCTATTCAGGGTTGTTTATGGTTCCATATAAATTTTGAAGTGTTTGTTCTCTATCTGTGAAATATGTCATTGGTACTTTAATAGCTGTTGCATTGAATCTATAAATTGCTTTGGGTAGTATGGACATTTTGACTATGATAATTCTTCAGATCTATGAACATGGTATATGTTTCCATTTGTTTGTGTCTTCCTTATTTTCTTTCTTCAGTGTTGTGTAGTTTTCTGAGTACAGATCTTTACCTCCTTGGTTAGGTTTCTTTCCAGGTATTTTATTTTATTTCCTGGTTTTAGTTTCTGATATTTCATTATCGGTGTACAAAAATGCCTTTGAATTCTGAATATTGACTTTGTATCCTGCTGTTTTGCCAAGTTTACTTATTAGGTTGAGTAGTTTTTTGGTGGAGTCTATAGGATTTTCTATGTACACTATCATGTTATCTACAAACAATGACAGTTTTGTTTCCCGTTTTCCAATTTGGATGCCTTTTATTTCCTTTTCTTGTCTGATTGCTGTGGCTAGGACTTTCAATACAGTGATCTCTCACCTGTCACGGGAGTTACATTCCAGAGACCCCTAGCAATAGGTGAAAATCTGCGAAGTAGCGGCGTTATATTTATTTTATTATTTTTATATATTTTAAGGCTTTGTAAACCCTTCCCCGCACTCCTATAAACCTTTCCCACACTCTTATAAACACTTCATATGCTCTTAAACACTTTCTACACTCTTAAACCTATGTAATTTTAACCACAAAATTCTATATGGGTACTCACCAGTGAAGTATACAGTCATCCCTCACTGTATCGACTGCGATATAGCAAGGGATGACTGTACTATGCTGAATAGAAGTGGTGAAAGTGGACAACCTTGTCTTGTTTTTGATCTTAGTGGGAAATTTTTTAGTTTTTGTACATTGAGTATGATGTTGGCTATAGGTCTCTCATTATGGCCTTTATTATGTTGAGGAATGCTTCCTCTATTCCAACTTTGCTGAGTGTTTTTATCATAAATGGGTGCTGTACCTTATCAAATGCTTTTTCTGTATCTATTGATGTGATTCTGTGATTTTTGTCTTTGCTTTTGTTTATGTGATGTA
This sequence comes from Phyllostomus discolor, assembly GCF_004126475.2. Classification (NCBI taxonomy): domain Eukaryota; kingdom Metazoa; phylum Chordata; class Mammalia; order Chiroptera; family Phyllostomidae; genus Phyllostomus; species Phyllostomus discolor. The sequence continues at coordinate 62,926,167 of NC_040905.2, forward strand.
TTACATTTACTGATTTGCAAATATTAAACTATCCTTTGTATCCCTGGAAAGAATCCCACTTGGTCATGGTGTATAATCTTTTTAATGTATTGCTAAATTCAGTTTGCCTATATTTTGTTGAGGATTTTAGCATCTATATTCATTAGTGATATTGGCCTGAAGTTTTCTGTTTTTGTTGTGTCTTTATCTGGTTTGAGGATTAGAATAATGCTGGCTTCATAAAAAGAGTTTGGGAGTCTTCCATCTTCTAGGATTTTTTGGAGTAGTCTTTGATAGATAGGGGTTAGCTCTTCTTTAAATGCTTTGTTTCCAGCATGGACTGGAAGTCCAGCATGGACTTCTTTAAATGCTTGGACTGGAAATATCCAGTCCAAGGCTTTTGTGTGTCAGGAGTTTTTCGATTACGGCTTCAATTTCATCAGCTGTTGGTCTGTTCATGCTTTCTGCTTCTTTTTCACTGAGTTTCGAAAGATTATGTTTTTCTAGACATTTGTCCATTTCACCTAGGTTTTCTATTTATTTCTTTTTAGAGGAAAGGGAGGGAAAGGTTTTTCTACCTTTCTTTCTACCAGAAAGGGAGGTAGAAAAACATTGATGTGTGAGAGAATCATCAGGTGGTTGCCTCTCACAAGTGCCCCAACTCCAAGTGGGGACTGAGCCCACAACCCAGGCATGTGCCCTGACCAGGAATCAAGCCAATGACTTTTTGCTTTGCAGGATGATGCCCAACCAACTGAGCTGCACTGGTCAGGGTAAAAAATTATTCCTTTTTGAGGGAGGAATGGAAAGCCCTTTCCCTGATTTGTTTCCCTGCCTCTGAACCCCTGCCACACACCCTGTCTCTGTCCTTTATCTTAGCTTCATGTTGTCTGTGGCCTGCAATCCCAGTGGGACTTCCCCTGCTTTAGGGCTGGACTCCTGTTTGTGGCTTGGTCTGCAGCTGCTAATACAGGATGACACAGGTATTGTATGTCTATCTGGTCATTTTACAAAACAAACATGTTTAGAATAGAAAGGTTTTGTCTTGCTTTTGTTGCCTTTATTTTTTCAGTGGTTGTTTTCATTTTAGAACATTGAATTGAGACTTTCTTGATGTAAATCTCAAGACCTCAGGCAGTTTTTAAGGAGTTCAGGTGTAGCCCACTCTGTGGCGATAGACTACAATCCTGATATGTGGTGTGACAGAGGAAGATCTCATCTTTCAGATCCCCTGTTTCTTTATCCATAGAACAAGGTGACAGTGTGTGCCCCCAGAGTTGCTGTGGGCATAAAGGTGACCACATGGGGGAGTTGCCTAGCACCTATCCCAGCACAGAGCAGATGCTTAGGACATGTTAGTTGCTTTTTCCTTATGTGGGAGACTCCTTGGATTTATCAGGTTTGTGGTTTGGGTCTCTTTCCTGACCTATCGGTCCTTTCCTTCTTGTGCTTCTCACCTCTCCCCACCTCATCAGTCTCCCAGAGCAGCAGACAACTTTTTTCTCTTTGCTTTTACAAAGTCTTAGTGTAGGTTCCTAAGCTGAGTCAAATTTGACATCTGTCTTTCCCAAACATTTCATTTCATCCCCTCACTTATGTCAAAAGTACTCAATTATTCCATGAATTAAAACATCAGGCACTTTGAACATCTCTCAGTAAAAAGATGTAACTAATTTTACACCATTAATATAGTGCTGAGGATTGAATAAGTCCCAGGAAATGGTCAGGGCAGTGGTTCATTCATAAAATTTCTAGTCACTGGAAATTGAATGGCATTAGTAATTCTTGTTAATTCTCTTTGAGTGATGATGGTGTTATATGGGGAAAAGTCCTCAATTTAAAGAGACACATGGTGAAATATCTAGGGATCAGGTTTCAGAATATTTCCAATTCACTTTCAAATGTAGGTGCGTGTGCAAACGTAGATAGATCCATGCATCTGTCTATGATACACGAGAGTAGGGCACACTGTAGCAACAGTGATATTAGTTGTTGAATCTAAGTGGTAGGAATATTGGCATTCAGTGTATTCATCTCTCAACTTTTGTATGTTAGAAAAATTTTATAATGAAAGCCGTGTTAAAAAAATAAAAAATGGAAAAGTGCAATCCGTAGAGTTTCTAAAAAAATTTGCCACTTGTTTATGTGATTTTTACTTATTATACTTTTGAGTACTACAAAAAAGCTTCCTATTGAGAGCAGATATTCCTTTTGAAATGACAGAATACCAATTCTTAACATACATGATTTTGATAAGTTGTAATTGTGACTCAACATTTGAAAAATAGTTCACACACACACACACACACACACACACATATCCCTTCCAAACTATTATTTGGAACCAACGTAATCCTGAGGGATTGTGAGCATTTCAGTGGAAGCAAGTAACTAATATTGTGGGTAACCTGGAGGACTGCAGTTTTGAAACACCATCAGGAAACAATTTTTAAAAAATTTCTACAGAAAAATAATCTGTGTACCAATATTTTAGAGAGAAGAGGCTGTGTACTTACTGTAGGGTAATAAATCATAATATATTTTTGCCACATGAGCAGAAAGTGGAGTGAGACTTTGTACCAGACAGTAGCCAACTCCCTAAGTGTGTTCATTTGTAAAGTAGAATGATAATAATGCCCCTTGGCAAGTAAGTGAGGCACTGTAAATAGTATGCTCAGTAAAGCAGTGGGTATTGTTGTGTTGCAACCTATATCTAACCTGACGAAGATGTGGAACTGGAGAGTATAAATGAATGTGACATCATGGTTCTTAATGACCAGTGCTGGAAGAAGACAGGTTGGGTAAATCTCTATAATTGCAGGTCTGTCCCTCTCAGATTCTATCTCCAAATGTTGACCACTAATTCTTCTGCCTAGTCTGGGCTTTAGGAACCTTTTGCCCACCAATTATTCTAAAACTTAATTCCTACCTTGCTCTGATACATATGTGGGCTTTTTAAGTGGTTCTTTTTTGTTTTCCCTGAGATTCGTTAACTACTCAGTACTGATTGCTCTCAACTGCGGACAGACCCTTGACTAGGACTTGTAGGTAAAGTAAGCCCTGCGGAGGGCTTCATTCACCAGGCTATTGCAGCAGTCCGCCAATTCACAACGGTTTTTCATTTGGCGAAGAGCTTTCTATTCATGAAAGTGATTTCTTCCTAGTTTTTCATACAATAAAACTATTGAAAGATTTCAGCCATGTGTCTGACATTCCTTGGACTTTTTTTTTTAACTAAAATATCTGTTGACACGATTAAAGGAACTATTATTCCATTTAGCATGGCATAGTGACAAACACCAGATTCTTTCAAACACCAGATTTCAATTCAGAAAACTTGCTTTGTAAAATTTTCCCAGTTACTAGGTTTAAGTCCTTGTGAAAAGCACATCAAATGACTTTTATTCTTTTTTGTCCACAAAATAACATTAATCTTTTTTATTGCCAAATAAGAATGTTTATGAAAGTGCTTTGTAAATAATAGTGATATAAATTATTACTATTATTGCCAGTCTTCTTAATTTGACTAATTTCAGTTACCTACATATCCAGGTTATGATTCTGCTCTAGGGAATGTAATGGAATTTTATATTTTGGTTTATCTGAAGGTGATAGAGATTGAACCAAATAATGAACTTTTAATTTTTATATTTAGGCTTCCTTTATCCATGTTTTTGCATATCTCTCAATGTGCAAAAAAAAGAAATAATTCTTCATACCCTCTTTTCAGGAACATACAAGTTTTTTTCTTCATTTTTCAAAAAAAAAGATTCAGTAAACTCTATGGCTTATTTTTCCTTACCATCAAAACAAATGAGCATGTAAGCCACTTGAGGCTTTTATGAACCACATACAAATACTTGCATTCATCCCCAATGTCCTAGTGAGAAAAGTACTTCTGTTTTTGGACATCATGACATTCTAAACCCATAGTAAGTGGAAGTTGCAGGTATGTTCTTTCCACTCAGGGTTTATCTTTCTGCATTGGTGAATACTTAGAAGAACTGTAGGCAATTCCCAAGAGCCATCAGAAGTGATGGTTGACTTGGAAGCTATGGCCCTCTCTCTTGTCCATGCTGATCTGAGGCTTAAGTATGGCTTTACTCTCACTGTGGTCCACAGACATCTCATCTCTATAAGGAACCAGGAGTCTCCCATGCTGGCAATAAGGGCTTTAAATTTCCATGAGGCATTTTGTCGGAGATAAGATGCCACTTTGGCATCACAGTCAGATCTGTGCCTGGTTAATTACAGACTGACTGACTTCCTACATCCAAATGCATGTTTGTAGTTTCCCTTGATTTTTGAAAGCCATCCACATCAGTGGGTGTAGAATTATCAACATTCTTAAGAGGAAGATTAAAGGTGTCCTTGTTCATAGCAGTCTCTATATTTAACCATTTGGGATTGAAGTCATTATTATTGTGTATCACCTCCTTCTATTAAACACTATCTTTTTTTTTTTTTAATAGCATGGCCATGAAAAAAACAGTGGATCTCCTTCCAGATCAGGAGAAAAGAAAGGAGAAGATCAGGTAATTTACACAATACTGGATTTTTATTTTCTCTTGCTTTTAAATTGTAAATTATGAGTTGAAACAAAATAATGAGGTGGCAAAGAGCTCCGGGAGTATTGGCAAATTTAGTTTTAACTAAGATTTGACTCAAGAGTGTAAGTGGAAATCATTAAAAAATAAAAATTAAAGTGCTCCTGGAAAAAGCACTTTAAACAATAGAACTCAGGGTATTTTTCCTGTAGGAATTGGTGAATCTTAAATATTTTGTTGTGAGCATGGCAGATTGAAAAGGGAAAACCAAATACTGCTGTGGAAAAAGAAATCTTTTTATTTTATTTTTGAATTATAGCTTACAGTCAATATTATTTTGTATTAGTTTCAGGTGTACAGGATAGTGGTTAGACAATCATATACTTTGCAAAGTGACTCCCCCCCAGTCATATTTCAAGTGCCCACCTGGCACCATACATAAGTATTATAGTATTATTGACTATATTCCCTATACTGTATTTTACATCCCCATGACTATTTTGTAACTACCAATTTGTATGTCTTAATCCCTTCACCTTTTTCACCCGTCCCTTCATCCCCACCCATCTGGCAACCATCAAAATGTTCTCTGTATCTATGAGTTTGTTTCCATTTTGTTTGTTTGCTTATATTGTTTTTAGATTCCACATGAGGAAATCTATTTCATTAGACTGCACCATGAAAGGAGGACAGCAAGGGCCTAGATTAACCAGTCATTCAAGTTCCTAAACAAAAGGAAGAGAGAAAGAACTATTTTTTATTTGGACTGATTCTTTGGAAATGCTAGTAAAACCTAGTCTCACTTTGAGATGGTTTCTGTGAGCCTGTGATTTCTCCTGCCACTGAGTGATGCCCTACTGTAAGCACCCTTGACACTGTCCTGTTTCTCCATGGGGAGGGGTGGGGGGTGATGTGAGAGTGCTGTCCTTCAAAAGGGCACTGGACTTGCCTCCCCTTTGCTGCTTTTTACCTTTTAAATCGCAATAGACCTGTTTATCTTCATTCAATAGAAATTACGTCACTTCCAACTTGCAAAACAGTCAGATCCTTAAACGGACATGCAAATTTAGAAAGCATAAAGTGATCATTTTGTTTTTCTCCGTTTTATCAATGTGTTTACAGAAAGTTAGCTCCTCTTTCTGCTTCTTTTCTGCAGTTTTGAAATATTCAATGTGTTTTAATATATTCGATATATAAGGAAGACATAATGGCTAGAACTTGCAGGAATTCTGCCCTAAGGTTTACTCCTCTGCTTTCTACTACTGTTTCCATTACTAATATTCATGCGGATATAATGTAGATTATTTCTTACCAAGAAAATGTGTAGTGAACATTTTTGTATCCAGGGAAGGTAAATATTTATTGAAAAAGTAAAAGTAAACTTTCATTAAGATTTTACCCTGTTTCTTGGTTATATTATTAAAAAAATAAGTTTCCATATGAAAAAACATATTTCCTTTTTTTGATCTTTTTTTAAAAAGATTTTATTTATTTATTTTTAGAGAGGAGAAGGGAGGGAGAAAGAGTGGAGAGAAACATCAATGTGTGGTTGCCTCTACTTGTGTGCCCTCTACTGGATGCCTGTACTGCAACCCAGGCATGTGCCCTGACTGGGAATTGAACCAGCGACCCTTAGGTTTGCAGGCCTTTTCTCAATCCACTGAGCCATACCAGCCAGGGCACATTTTTCCTTTTTTTTTTTTTTAAAAAAAGATTTTATTTATTTATTTTTTAGAGAGGGAAGGGAGGGAGAAAGAGAGAGAGAGAGAGAAACATCAATGTGCAGTTGCTGGGGGTAATGGCCTGCAACCCAGGCATGTACCGTGACTGGGAATGAAACCTGCGACACTTTGGTTCTCAGCCCGCGCTCAATCAACTGAGCTACGCCAGCCAGAGCCTACATTTTTCCTTTTTATAAGCATGAAACTCTATATAATATTCAGTTCCCTTATCAACCCTACTCTTTAAATATATTCCCAAATATGTTTTCTCTCAAATAATTTTCTGTTTGAAAACAGTAGTGTTTCTTTGTGCTCCAAATCAGGAAATTATGTTTTTTAGATGCTATTCTCTATTAATATTAATAAAGATTCAACTATTTGCACTAAAAAGGAAATCTTTTCAAATATGGTCAAGTGGATAGTAGGGTACTTGTTACTAGCTCATTCTCACCAGTTAGGTTATTATGTGGAAACCTAAGTATTATGTCAGGAGTGAACAGGCATTGTAGGTCTAGGTAACAACTGCTAGCACAGTGTTGGGCCTTCTTTTTTGTACTGTCTGGACTATAAAGTAGCTTACTTCCATTTTTGTAAAGGGGTTGGCAAAACTGATAGGGAGCCCTGTTGTGCAGGCAGCCAGGGGAGGACTCCAGATTTCTGTGTCAGCAGAGGCAGGTTGTGCTTTAAGTTTGAAACTGAAAAGCTGAATGAACTTCTACCTCGGAAATGGAAGAAGGGATTTTCCTTCTCTTTATTAGCAATTCAAGCAGTTCCAACATGGTTTTATAACACTTCTGGTAAGTTCAGATTTACTTGTGCCTGAGCCTGGATATATTGGTCTGTTCTGCTGTGTCCCAGCCAACAGAAGCAAGGAGGGGACAGAGGCTCTTCCCTGCTCCCATGGTGTAAATCACAGAATATACAGAGATTCATATATTCTGAGCTGAAGATTGTTTATCACCTCACCAAAATTCTGCCCATGTCTGTTTGAGATAGTGGACAGACACGTGGGCAGGATGGTTTGGTAGTCAAGGTGTGTTTCCAATATGGACTGTCTCCGTGGAGCCTCTAATTCTTTATGTAATGTGTAAATAAGTCATTAAGGAGGTATTGTGGCCCTCGAGACAGTTCAAGGAAATCATCCTGCATTAGGCATTATTTTAGCCTTTGTGTTCACAAGTATGAAACCATGTGTAATCTGGAATTGTTATCTGCCCTACCTACCACTATGGTTGCTTATCATCCTCTTTTCTTCTAAAGATTACCAAAGAAAGATTTCCTGAAACTGATTCTTTCTCTCCAATATTTTTCTTACCTCCTGCTCTGTTGAACAAGAGAAGCTTGTTTTGGGTTTTGGTAATCCATTTTAAAACTAGCATTTACCTGCAAAAGTTAAGTAATGCGTTGTCCTCAACATATGCAAACGTACTGGTTGGGCTTCCAAGGTCAGACCCAGGTTTTTGAAACAAAGTTTGAAAATTTGCTTTCTGTGTTCAGGGGTTACTTCTCGGTGCCTCTTTCTCCTGCCTTTATTACTTTGCTGAATTTCATTTGGAGGTGCAAGAAAAGGAGGACACAGGAGGACTTTGGGAATTTATAACCAGGAGAAAAAACAGTAGGTTTGAGTGAGAACTACTATTATATTGTTGTGTGCACAGACATACAATATGCAGCTGTGTGAATGTCAGAGCCCTTTCTCTTCTGCTATCATAAATAGTTCTTATTGTTGGAGTATGTCCCCTAGACAGCCACTAAGTAATCCCAAAGTGTCTGTGCCAATTTTAATAGAATCTGGCAACTAAAATAACATTCACCATGTTGCATTTGCAGTACACATGCTTGAGATTGGAGTAGAATAACTTACTTATAACTACTGCTATGAGAATGTATTTGTCTGTTTATACAATCATTATAAATTTCTCAAGTACTTCTCAGATATAGAGAGATTATAAATCCTTACAAAAACTGTAAGGACTAACAAACCAAAGATAAATTGACTAGAAAGCAGGAAAAAGAAAAATGAAAACATTTAACATCAGCACCTTTAAATGCAGTGGAACAGGAAGTCTTTCCAAACCTTCAATCAAATCTATTTAAAAGTATTTGACTAACACATCTGGCCACCCTGGGGGAATGTGAGCATTTTAGCAACATATTTCAGTGAAGTCCTAAGGAATAGAATTTAAAGTATAAGGCAGGTACCATCTTACCGAGCCAATTTTAAGAACTCAAACTTAATAATAGATACATTTTTATGGGTAAAGAAATGGAAGTTTAAATACAAGAGAAACTATGCCTTAAAGGGAAAAAGCATGTAATAGACTTTCTTTACCAAAAGAGCATTGGTGGTATTCTTTTCCTTACTATTTACTTTTCCTTCTTCTAAAATGCATGATTTAAGTATTAAATGACTCCCATTTTTTTTTCTCTAAATGGAATTAGTCTTTTTTTAAATCACAAAACGAGTATATACTTATGGGCAAAAAAGGGAATTACCCAGAATCTTACCACTTACTTATATCTACTGCTACAAAATTTTGTGTGTAGTCTCAAATTAGTGGGATAATACTGTGTGTTCATGCTTATTATATATACTGATGTTAGCAACTTTTTAGTGACCATTCAGGTAAAACAATCATTGAAGAAAATTTAGGAAGTACTGAAGGCTTTATAGAAAAATACCATCTTGAATGCTAGCACCTAGACAGAGGGCCACTACTCCTATGTCGGCATATTGCCCTACATCCTTTTTGAATGTGTACATACTGTGTTTAAGCTGAGATAACAAAGCAACATCATTAATAGGGCCTGGACTGAAAGTGATAAACAATGTGCTTTGTGATAGATTAACCTTTTCCAATTAAAAAAGGAGTCATTGTGTGTGGCTTTTAAATATGTATAAAATCATTATCCAAGTACCTTCTACTTAATATGGCATTTATCCTGGCCGTTATTTTGTGTTGCAATTTTGAGGGCGGCAAACACACTTCTTCTTTAAGGAGTCTTCTGGGACACCACCCACAAGCATGTGATTTCGCTGCTGTTAGCAAATTCTGGAAGAGTACTTCAGTATACATTGTTTTATGGGATTATTATTAACTGTGGGAATTGGTTGTAGCTGCACAAGCTGATGTCCCAGTGCCAAGAAAGAGACAAAGCTGAAGGGGCGTACTGAGGGCAGCCTGCCGGGCTTACCTGGAGGCCCAGACTCCAGTAGCCAGTCCAGAATCCAACTGGGTGTCTGATTTGAGAGGTTAAACTGACTAAGGGAAAGGCCAAAACTCTTTTGGACTGCTGTTTCCCTGGTTGTTATTGGTGGTATTGTTGTTGTTGTTGTTCTAAATTTCTATGTATTTTCCCACCTACTAAAATATGTTTTAGGGTAATTTTTCCAGGGAGGGAGGACAATGGTGCCTTTCTGAATTTGCATGGGTCCAAGAATGGTTTTCTGCTTACTTTGCATAAAAAATAAGTAAAAAATTGTACAACATTCTTGGATAACATTTCTATTCCTTCAAAAATTCTGTACCTTTTGCTCCATGATTTTCTAGTTTTTTTATGCTATAGAGAAAATTTCTGGGGACCCTAATTTTAATTTATTTTTAGAAAGCTTGTTTGTCCTGCCTTGGTGCATACAAGGTCTGTCCAGAAGGTGTACAGCCATGTAATGTGAAAAATAGAGACATTTATTGCAAAAGATACAAGATACAAGAAACACTGTAAATAGGACAATGAGACCTCAGTCCCCTTCAAAGTAGGTACCTTGGGACGTCACACAGTTCTTCCAGTTGCCATCAGCTGCCCCATCATATTTTCCTGAATTCCATCAGTGGTCTGAAATCTCTTCCCTTTCAAAGGTGATTTTAGTTTTGGGAAAAGCCAGAAGTTTCAGGGCACAAAATCTGGACTGTAGCGGGGATAAGTCACCTGGGTTATCTGATGTTTTGCCAAAAAACTCTGCACAAGACATGATGCATGAGTAGCCATGTTGTCATGATAAAGCTGCCAATCACCAGTTGCCCGTTGTTGCGGCCTTCTGAATCATTGGAATAGTTTCCATGGAGGAATGTTCAAGCTTAATGCAAAATTTGATGCAGATTCTTTGCTCTACTCGCTCAGTCACTTTGAATGTGATGGCCACACAGTACACATGCTCACTCAACAGCATCTACCACCGTCACTGACTAGTACAGTGAAGTTGTCATTGTGCATGCATGTGCACTCCAGTCCACTCTCCTTGGCTGCCAGTTAACATCAGTGTTGTGCAAACTGTTCTCATTATATTAACAATGGCTGGACTTTTTCTAGACATACAGCCTAAATGAGCAATAATGATGATTATCATGGTCTTGGTCTGTGTAGTGACCTGACAACAATAGCAGTTTAGGAAACATTTACCAGACATTAGCATAGATTGGAGGTGAATCAAGACTAAAGCAGGGAGAAAAATTAGAAATATTGAACAATAAAATAAGGCAAAACTGGTACCCATAGGGACAAGGTGGAGGTGAAGGCTGTCACATTCAAAATGGCATTACATGAGATAACACAGTGATTCCCCAATTTTAACATGCCCAAGAATCACCTAGAGATAATATGAAAAATTCAGAGTCCTGGGCCCAGTTCCCATCGATCCTGACTTAGCAGATCTAAGGTGGGATCAAGGAATCAATATTTTTACCAGTTACCAGATGACTCTTACATCAGTGGTCTTCTGGGACCATTTTGAGTTTAACTGAGATAAATCTTACAGAGTGCATAGCACAGGGCTTGGTTACCATTTTTTTCTGGTTTCTTGTATTCTTTTCCCTTTTTAAGATAACCTCCCTCCCGAGCCCCTTGGTCAGCTCTTCTCTGCCATGTTTTGGGGACAGCATGGCTCTGAAGCCCACTAAGAGTGCCCCCATTTCAAAGAGTTGTTGGAGCATGTGGGAGGGAGCCGGTTCCAACTCCATTTCTTCCCTGTTCTCCTGGGACCGGCCTCTTCAGCTGTTCCCTCTTTCCTTTGACTCTTTATTTAATGACTCCTCTTCAGCCTGCATATTAGTTCAGTCTTCCTCATCCTAAACGGTTTTAAAAATAATTGCCTTTGAAACTGCACAAGCTCCCATTCCATCTTCCTTTCTAATTCTTAATGCCACAGTTCTTGATTGAAATTATTGAAGAAAAAAGTAGAGAGAGAAGAAAGAAACCAAAAGCCGGTATTGGTAAGTGCCTGCATGTAGGAGGTAGGAAGGAGAAATCAGTGAACAAGTCAAAGAAGAAGTAACTAAAAGGTAAGGGAAGCTGGATGTTGCAGTGCCATCAATGGGAAGGCTGGAGGGAGGCTTTAGGCTGCTAACCCCCTCTTGCATTTCCAGACTGATGGGGGTTGAGGGAAGACCCTGAATTGGAAATTGGAATATTGTAGGTCCCCTCTGGAGCCATTTCTGTTCTGACTGAGAGGGTGCTAAGTAAGCGAAGCTTCTGCACAGATGTCTCTTCTCTTTTGATGTCGTATGTAGATTTATGCAATGAACATCAGGTAAAGCAAAAAAAAGTTGGAATCAGTGTTTATACAAAAGGAGATAAGTGTGCCAAGATGCATCAAATGTTACGGATTTCTTGAAATGTTGCCCAGTTGTTTACAGATTCATTTATTTGGAACAGTAGAAAAATAAGAAAGGCATTATTTGGAGAGAACTTACAAGTGAATTCTATACATATGTTTATCTCAATCCTTAGGACTCTAGATTTCTGGTTGGTTATTCACGTTTTGCAGATCAAACCTCTGGTTCCTAAGTGGTCTAATTCGAGCTCAAGGAGCAGAAGTTTTGGACTTCAGTGCATTCCAAAAATATATCACTCTGAAATCTGTGCAAATACAGTTTTGATGAAAAACATTTCTTTTATAGTAAATTGAAAGCTAAAGTGATAGGATAGTCACATTTCAATTTTGGTTTCACTTAACATTTGGATAAAAATTGCTTCTCTGAATATAATTTTGCTATTTATTTTTTTCTGCTTCCTTTCTTAAAACACTGAGTTAGATTCTGTAAAATCTGAAACCACACATCCATTTCACTGAATATTGAAAGCTGAACAGAAAGCCGAATGACTAATGGATTTTTAAAATAACACATTTAAAAGGTAATGAAGGTTCTTACTACCAGCTACACAGATGAGAGGTTGCTAAAACACTTGTTAGATATGAGACAGTGTTATCTGTCTGCCTGGGTGCTACACAGGAGTGTAGGGGACACCCAGTGGTGAAAAGGAGGAAATTCCTGACTGTGGTGCAGTGTTAAAAACTGGCTATAGGACATTTCCAGCCTCAGCTGTGGTAATAGACTGCCGATTTTGTTTTTCTGAATTAACATATGTCGGGTGTGTGTGTGTGTGTGTGTGTGTGTTTTAAGAAAGAGCCTTGCTTTTGACTTCTCATGTAAAATTTCTTTAAATATTTGAAAATTTACAAATTACAAGATTGAAATGTTGGAAATATGATTAAACTTTTCCTTTAATAAAAGCAAATGATAGTTAGAAATGTGGCTGAGAGTCATGCATAAAAAATAAGTAAACTATTTGATCCAGAAATTCTAACTCTAGGAATTTGTTCCAAGTCCGTAATCAGAGGTGCACTTGATGGCTGTGTCCAAGTGTATTTGCCGTAGCTTCATTTATCATAGTAATGAGCTGGGAGGAGACGATTGCACAGCAGGGGGGCATTGGTGAAGTTAGAGCGCAGCCCTAGTGACTGAGTTGTCTTTAACTCTGTGCTTGGAAAACATTTAATGAAAGAGGAAAATGTTCATGTTAGAAAAAGAAAGACTTATGATTCCATTTTCATAGCACTGAAAACATTATGCATATTTTTGTATTTGCATAAAAATAGAAAAATAACAAAGTAGTTGTCTTGCATGGCAAGATTTTGAGTGATTTACATTTTCTCCTTTCTATTTTTCTCGTTATTCTAAATGTATTTTTTAATTGGAGGGAAAAGAACAATAAACAGCATGGATAATAAATGAATAATTTATTTATTCATAGTGAATATTTATTCAGAGTGTTTCAACAATGATCAGAACTACATCTATGCCTTTGTCTGCTTAGACCTTAAAAAAGAGAAGTGCTTTATATATTTCAGATTTTTTCCCAGGGAACCCGTAAGAGAGAATTCCAGAGCAAGGCTGCTGCTGTGTGTGTGTATGTGCACGTACATTTGAATATAAGCGCATCTCCTAGATATGGACAGACAATAAGGATTTAAGTACTAAGACAGCACAAAGGGCAAGCATGGATTCTTAACTATTTGTAGTGCATGGTCCCTTTGACATCTGATGGAAACTGATATCTTTTCCTCTGAAAAGTACACATATATGTGAATACCAAAAAAATACTCCCTAAACGTGATCCCCATTTAAGGAGGCTTACAGGTACATTTCTACCCTGAAGGGGCAATCTTATCCAACAGAGATATTTAGGAGGCACCATGTAACAATATTTCCTCAGTTGGCTTGTTGTTCATGTCTGAAATTCCACCATTAGCAACTTCTTAAGCTTTGAGTTGAAACATTACTTTCCTCTTTTTAAAAACTGTCGGTGTTCCTAGGAGGGGTAATACTATATTAATAATTAACTCCTTAGTGAGAAGTAGTTTGGCAAGAGGGGAGGAGAATTATATAGATGCTGTTTTCTATAGATTTGGTAAAGGTAGTTGAGAACTAGAGATTAAGACTAGCTAACACATATGTAGGCATTACATATACACCTTACAACTGTATTTTTCTTCAGAAGAAATTGGGGTATAACTTGATTAAGTATCCTGCCTGAGGACATAGTTGTTTGGTAGTGCCTCCCAGACTGGACTCACTTTGCAGAGGCTGTGCTTTAATGAGTATCAGATACTCTTTACAGTGTTATCTATTTTAAGAATTCTACTGAAGGCCAACTCCATAGATTTTTTTTACTGCTCTTGTCAATTTTTGTAACTCCCTTCCTTAACTCTTTTTCCTTGTGCTGTGCCTTGTTTTCATTCAAAAGATCACCAAGCAAAATTAAGTCATTCCAATTCCCAGGAATCTGCAATGTAAGAAAGTGTAGGGAACAGATGTTCCCTCTCCTAGATGGGAAATGTGGTGCAGGGAGAAGCTCAGTCACAGCAGACACTGAGGCAAGCGAAGGATAGCATTCTCCTGACTGCCAGTCAGTGCAGCTATTCCCAAACAGGGGAACCTGGGGTGGGCTTGGAGGTGATGAATGGGGATTGAGTAATCAGGAAAAAAAAACAAAAGCTACTCACTGAAGTGTGGCTACCATAGTGTGAGTCATGTGGGACTTCTGATTTCATAGGTTTCTGCACAATCTTATTAGTTCTTAACTTATTATAACTTATTGATCAGTGTGTCCTGGAGGCCAGCAGGTCCCATCTATTGCATTGCATTTCTAATAGCACACATTTATACTTCTCCTGGTAATAAAAGCAATTTGTACTTATTTGTAGGCTGTTTACAACCATGGTGTAAAGGAACATGTGTAAATGAGAGCCACAGATCTATAATTGCTAGTATGGGGAAATTCACTTACCCTTTTGAAAGACAATCTATTTCTAGATACTGTTTGCCAATAAAACATGTGTTTTCATGTGAAAATAAAATACTTGTCATTTTATAAGGTGAGTATTAAGTAATGGAACTGATTTGTTAACAAATATATCAAAACATATATTTTAATGAGTTTTTATCCTGAAATCTACTACATTTCATCAAACCTAAGATACCACTGATCTAAAAATGCACTGATCAGAAAATGCTAAGAAAAAAAAACTATCAATCTCTGACCAAATCTTTCTTATATTGATTTTAAGATGCATCTGTATGAAAGAGGAGTGAAAGAAGAAAGTGCTTTAAGTCAATGAAATAAAATTATTAGTAACTTGAAATTTTATATAGTTAAGGTATTGTACCTTGTTCAAATAATTTTGAAACTAATTCTACTTTCACATTCAGAACACAAAAGAGTTTTATCTTGCCCTTAATATTTTTTCACTAAAATCAGTATTACCTAGTTTAATACCCTTCCCATCTTTGCCAGATGTGAATCTAATTAACTTTTGGTAGTTTCAAACTGCATTTTCCATTTGCAGGATAAATAATTTGTTTTGCCTATAAGAATAATCAAATACTATGTTGTAGATTCTGAAGACAGTTAAACAAACAGTTTCAAAAATATCTTGAGCAATTATTTGAGCATGCCAGCTGCCAAGTTGAGCCCTTGAGGCTTTCAGTTACTCATTTAATGCAGAAGTTTTTGTGTATTCATGTGCTCAAAAATTTTGCCACACGTAACATCTGATCTGTTATGTACTGATCACTGACAGCTAGAGAACCCTCTGGCCTGCTTTCTCTTGAGAGCTCTCTAGGGAACATTGGCTCCCTGCATTTGGGGTGGAGAAGACAATCTTTGGATTGGAGGTTGCAGGAACTCTGACCAAGTTCACTGCAGGAAAAGGCACCACGTCTTAGCTGGTGCAGAAGGAGCTCTCACCCCACAGCTGGCTGTTTATTTCATCATCCCGGGAAGACTTTGAGGGACTGGGGTCTGAAAACCAACTTGCCCTTTTCTTCATACTCAGACCCTCACTCTTCCTTGGGGTTTGTTGGGCTTCTTGGATTGGTGGGCTTATAGTTTTCATCAGATTTGGAAATGTCCTGACCATTATTTCTTCAAATACTTTGTTTCCTCATCTCTCTCCTCTTCTCTGGAGGCTGCAGTTATATGTGTATTAGCTGCTGGAGGTGGTCCCTCAGCTCAGCTCAGTGGTGCTCAGGTCCATACCCTCCAGTCCTTTACTCTGGTTTTGTTTCGGGTAGTTTCTAATGCCACGTCCCCAAGTTCACGGATCTTTTCTTTTCCAGTGTCTTCCAAGTTCTTTATCCCAGTCCAGTTTTCATCTCAGACCTTGTATTTACTTCGTCTTTAAGTTTGATTTGGGTATGTGTTTTTTATTTTTAAGATTTTATTTATTTGTTTTTTTTAATTTTCTCTCTCTCTTTTTTTTATTATTGTTCAAGTACTGTTGTCTCCATTTCCCCCCACCACTCCTACCCACCCCTGGGTGTGTGTTTTTTAAAAGTATCTTCTATGTCTCTCTTTTATGTGCTTTTAAAAAGCTTTTTACTTTGAAATATAGATTCCCAGGACATTGCAAAGATAATATGGAGAGGTCCCATTTACCCTCCATCCAGTTTCCCCACTGGTCATAACTAATGTAGTTATAATACAATATCAAAAATAGGAAATTGACATCAGTACAAAATGTGTGTGTAAGTTCTCCACTGTTTTATTACATGTGCAGATTTGTGTGGGCAGCACGGCAATCAAGATAACATTGTGTTTTCTGCATATGGAAAATAAAGTAGTATTTCCTTGCTTCTATACATGCCTTTAATTTTTTATTAAATGCCAAGCAGATGTGAATTTCATCTTATTGGGTGCTTCTTTGTTGTTTTTGTTGTTGCCTCAAGTTTTCTTGAGCTCTGTTCCAGGATACAGTTAGGTTACCTGAAAACAGTTTGATCCTTTGGGGTTTACTTTTAAGCTTTGGTTGGCTGGACCAGAGCAGCCTTTAGAGGAGGACTGCTTGTCCTTCTGTGTATCCCACCCAGTGATTCAGACTGCTGGGAACACCTCCCGTTCCTGGCCTGTGGCAGCCCCAGTGGTTATGCCTCTGCTCCTTCTGGGTTTCCTTCCCCACATGCGGGGTTTCCTCCTGGGCAGGCATGCACGCAGGGTTGTATGGAGCTCTCTCTGCAGCTGTCCTTCCTGGTGCCCTCCCTGGGAGCCCCAGAGCCCCCTTGGCTTGCAGAACTCCCACGTCCACCCCTCAACCCAGAGAGACCAATAATTTCTGCCTTGGCCCCTCCTCCAACGCCCTGTTCGGGTAGCCTGGAAACTCCGGGCAGTGGGCAGTGGGCTGTGACAATCTCAGGGCCCCCTAGCTGGTTTCTGGTTTAGAGAATGCTTTCCTGTGCTGCCTGGTGCCAGGGTCTGAAACCACTAGTTCATACAACTGTCCCGATTTTTTTTAGTTGTTTCAGATAGGAACACTTTTCACTTTTGAATCTAAATTTCTTGACGTAAGAATGTCATTAAGATAAAAGAGAAGCAAACCTGCACTTGAAGGAAGGATGTGACCCAGTTTACAAACAAATTCCTTCCTTTACTCTTAAAAGGGTTTGAAAAGAGTTTTGGAGTTTGGCTATTAAATTTTTCTCAGTCATAAGCCTGGTCATTGAAATATTTTTGTTCATATACTAATACGTTTTAGTGCTCTGCAGATATTCTGCTAATGTTTAACTGTGCAAAAAAAACTGTTGAAATCACCTCTGCAATATCCTGATCTGACACCCTGTGTAGTTCTCAGGAAACACACTGAGGTCATGTCTATTCCTGTAGATTGGAGTGACCCCGAGTCACCCCTCCTCTTCCTCCACACACACAGACCCGTGTGACAGTGTTGGCACCTGTGAGACCCAACTGAGCAAGGTCCATCATCTTTGACATCTAATGCAGGACTGCTGGGACCTGCTGCCCTGGCTCTGGCTGGCCACACTCAGTGGGAAGGCCTTTCAGCATTAGTCCAGTAAGTGATCCCGGGTTTCCCATAGCTGGGATTTATTGAGTAATCGTATTCTGTCTGTCTGTGGGCTAGATGCATTTCATGTAATCCCCAGAGCAGCTCACATAGGGCTGGGACTGGATGTGTTCCTACTAGTCAGCATCATCAGGTAGAGTCCTTAGAAGGGTGTCATCTCTGTATTGAAAAAAAGTTACTCCTAGTCTAAAAACTGCTCTTACTCAACTTAACAAAGCTTAAGAGCAAACCTCAAAAGGATCAAGTTGTTTCCAAAAAATTAACTGTGTCCCTTATTAGAATCATGGCTAGTCCTAAGGAAAAATCACTTTTTTCTATCCAGTGAAAAAACAATTATTTTCTCTGATTAGGTAAATAATAAAATCTCATGGAAAATTCTCCACAACCACTAAGACTCCTTATGAGTTAAAACTAGACCCATAGGGGTTCCCCTGGGGAGTTCAGTCTAGTGCATTGATGTGAAGGACTTTGGGCCTCTCCCCTCAGAGCAGGGGGCTCCCGAGTGGGCCCACAGACCTCAGGCTTTACCTCATCGCATTTCATCCTCACAGCCCCCCCTCTGATGTGTGCGGAGGGCCATTCCATCTTTCAGATGAGAAATTAGTGTTTAGCAATGATCGTAAACTTGTCCAAGGTTTCATAGCTGACAGTTGGTGGAGCCAGGATTCTTGCGACGGGCGCCAGAAGATGGGGCCATTATTCCATACAATGTGGTAGCTTTCTTTGCAGAGCCGCTGAGGCTCAGGATGACACAGGCTTCACTCCGGGGGCTTTCCTGAGATTTTTAGGGGATAGTGATACAGCAACTCTCCGCCTGGCTTTTGGAACTTCATTGCTACTTTGTAAACAATTTTTAAGACTTGAGTTCTGACTCATTCAATAAAAATTTTTTTATTATGAGCTAGAACAGACATACAAAAAAGGTATGCAATTCTTTTCATGCCTTTTGACTGTAGACAGAATTGATCTAATCTGGACATTCTTTATTGAATGAATTTCCCTGCTGGAGCATGAGGTGCCTCTTTGTGGGTCTCTTAGCTGTCAGACTCAGAGCCACTTTTGCAGTGGGGAAGGCTGCTGAGAATAGGTGTGCTTTCCTAGTCCATGGACTCAGGGCCTGTGTATACTTGGGAGTCTGTGCCTGAGCAGGAGAGATTACACATGTTCTCTGTAAATGGACCAGACTTTGTGTCCTGGAGTTTGAGGCCAGTAGAGGCAAACAGGGTGTGGAGGATTCCATTTCTGTCCCTGCCCATCAGTAGGACTGAGGCCCTGTGACATGATGAACTGCTAGGAGGGCATGACTCAGCCGGGCCTGAAATTAGACATGCAGGGAAGAGGGGCAGGCTGTTCCTGACGATTTCCTTTCTATAAAACATACATTAAAGAAGAGCTCACATATCAGAAGAAATATGATTGATTGACAAGAAAAAATTTGCTCCGTGACCTTTAGCCTACAGGTTTACAGAAAAATAAGTTAACTTAGAATTTGAATTGTCATAGTATTGGCATCCTTATTTATCATCATAAGATTTTAGAGACTGGAGTTCATCTGTACGTTAGGACAAATGCAGGGGCATAGACAAATATGCTTATTTTGAGAATTTGTGCCTTCTGTGAGTAAGCAAATTAATTTTTTTCTAGCTGAGAGTAGATCCAGCCATATTAGTAGTTAGGGAATGTGCACACCTAGCTAAGTGAGAGCTGCGTCCAGGCCAGAGTGGGGTTTCTAAGGACCGATGATGATGGGAAGGAGATGGGGGAGTCAGGTGGGGAAGACACCTGCAAAGCTAAGCAGGTGACATGAGGTTAGAGGACTTTGAGAACTTATCACTTGGAGGCCAAGGAGGACTCACAAGGGCTCAGTGGCACCCAGAAAAGATCAGGAAGCAGGCCAAAGCTGGAAGAAACTGGTGACCCAAACATACCTGATGGTTAGGGCCACCCTAACCCACTGTCACTTCAGACTAAATATCGACCCAGCATCCTGTTTCAGCTCATACCATATGCCTGGGTCTAGCACGCTTCACCTGCACTAACTTCTTTCTGTTCCTCCAACTTGCCAAGCCCATCCCCACCTCAGGGCCTTTGTGCATGCCACTCCACCTACCTAGAATGCCTCCCCTCTGCCGTCCCACATTTGCGTGGTTGGTTTATCTGCAGCCAGATCTGAGTCAAACAGCATTTTTGTCTCTTCTGTCTGAAGCAGCCCTCGGTCAGTCACTGTTTTTGTGTCTTTATACACTCATCAGTTGCTGAGATGGCTTGTTCATTTTGACTTATTTCAAGTCCTCTGACTGGAATGTAAGTACTATAACAGCAGGAGCTTTTTTTGTTTGTTTGTTTGTTTAAATGGTCCTGACATTCCTACTGCCTAGAATAGGACACACTCATAGCCGGGACTCAGTAAGTGTCCGTCTCGTGAACGCGTGAATGAGTGAGGGAATGCATGAAGTCAGACACAATTGGAGAAAGACAACCAAATCTGATACATCAGCCAAGCAATCTATAATTAAATTTTGGTTACTAATCTGAGAATAAGAAGTCTGTGCTCTTGTCTTTGTGTGGTGTATTTCTACACTTTTCTATTACCTTTTACATGACTGATATTGATGAGGGGCTTAATGAGTATTTTTAGAGAAAAATTTAATGAAATATAATTTTTACAAATTCTATCCTTGTTCCTGATTAATTAAATTGCTCCTTTAATCTACGTGGCTCAGAGGACAAAGCAAGCTTCGGTGTGACAGGACCTACCCATATGAAAGCTGAGAGATCCTCAACTTTTGAGTCATCTTTTGACTTAAAAGATGTTGAGCTTATTAACAAATCATGTTTTTAAAGTATGCCTTGAGTTGATATAGAGGTAAAGTAAAAATCATCATGTGTTTAGATAGCTATTATTTTTAACCTAATAGTTTTATAACTGACCCAAAAGGCAAGTTTTTTAATTCTCATATGTTGTGGTGGAATCCATCTACAGGTGAGCCAGGGTTCAGTCTGTGGGCTTGGATGTAATGAATGGATGCTCTAGTTAGCACGGCATAGGGACGTGACCTTCCTTGATTGTAGCCGAGACCGAACACTAATAGCTGGAATGCAGCACAGCTAGGCACACCTGACCAAGACATGTGTTCTGGGCTTCAGTCTCCTCCTTGGAAAATGAGGAGGTAGAATGGGTAACAAGGTTAAGGTGAACAACCCCATTGCTGTGTTCTTGTCTTTATTCTTATGTTTGGTCCCTTACACTGAATCTATGTATACGCAGTGCTTGGCAGGAGCTAGTTAATACATTTTATATTTTGAAAAGAAACTTGGAATATGGATAAAATTAGGCCATCCCCTTCTTTCACCATCACCCATGTCACACCTGCATTACTAGCTTTTTAGCAGCCTCTTATTTCCATCACATTTATCTACGATTTTCCTTCCCTTGGTTGATGCTAATGCCTGTGTGCTTGGGAGATACTATTTAGTCCACAGGGGATGCCCGCGAGCCTGTGGCCCCTGCCAGATACCCATTTCATAAAAATGTGCCTCTGAGGCTCCTGAGATACCCATTTCATAAAAATGTGTCCCCCTACCATTGTGGTGATCGGTCTTCCTGAAGTGCTCTGAGATGGTCAGCCAGGGGACACATGGAGGTTATGTAATACTTTGAGGACAGCAAGCTAAGGTTTGGCTTTTCTTCTTGCTAAGGCAACAATTGCCCTGAGAGAAAAGAAGGCTTCTGCTCAAGCTTCCACAGCAGGCATCTTAAAAAAAGAAGCAGTGCAAATTTTGCTAAATATTTCTACTAAGTATTAAACAATTGAACCTCATCATTCTGTTATATATTTTTTTCAAAATTCTGCTGCATGGATAGATATACAACTCTTCAGTGTGTTATGTGTCAGCTAATTAGTGTATTATAGTCCCTCCTGCATTCAATGTTTAGACCATGTTGTTCATATTTTATAGACAGAGCCTAACTAATCTCACCATTTTATATAATAAAACTTTATAGCTTATATGTTTACTTCTCTGAAATATATTCATAAGAGATATAAGCTATCAAGGCCTTGTTGAAAAAGCAACTGTGTATTTTAGATCTCTTCCCCCACTCATTGTCCTTTTATCATTTAAACAGTTACAGTAAGAAATGTAACTTGTTTCTTGCATTTCTTACGGTAGTGTAAGAAAATACAGAGAAGTATAATGAAGAATATTTTTAAAAATCACTCTTAACCCTACCATCAGAAAATAACCCATATAATCTACATACTATTTTATAATCTGAGTTTTCTTTATGTAAAATACGAATAATACACTTCATTTAAATGAAGGTTCTTTACAACATGATATTTAATAAAGCATGAGATTGCACCCTGTAGCTGTCTCTAGCCTAACCCCCCATTGCAGGAGGCAGGATAGAGAGAAAAGAAAACGGGGTATGAAGCAGGCATCCTTGTTGTAACTCACTGTGACCACGGTCACGTGCCCATTCCTTTCCTCAGTCTCTTCATCCACAACATGGAGACAGCAATAGTACCAGCTTTATATCCGGTAATGTAAGGATGAAACAAATCATTATATGTGGTACTCAAAGTGCCTAGAGCACTTACAATAATACTTTCATATATTCTATTATTGAGCATTATCATTCTATCATTATCTATAATTTCATTTTTTCTGATAGAATAATTACCTGGCACATATTAAGTACTCAGTAAACATTCATTATTACCTGTATTATTTTAAATTTTTTGATGTTATGATACTGTGATGAGTATCTTGGAAGAAATGCCTTTGCTCTTATCATATTACTTTCCTAAAATGAGTTTTTAGAAGTAGAATTATATCTGTGCTGCTTCCTGCTAAATCACCTCCACAGAGGGTGCACTAAATGTCCTCGCTATAGCACTGCAGGTAGAAAGCAGCTGCTCCTTGGTTTCTGGAAGTACATTGTGGTAGAAAATGGCAACGGCCCACGTGAGGGTTTTTTGCTGTTATTTAATATAAAATCATTAAATATTAAACAGTTGGGATTTATTTAAATTACTCTCCCTTTCCAATATTGATATAGTTGGGCATACAATGCAATATACAGATTGTGTATCATAGAAATGTACACTTGAAATCTACATTACCCTATTTACCAATGGCACCCCAATAAAGTTAATAAAGAAAAATATTGATAGAGTCTTTAGGCAAAGGTATAAAAAAATCAAAAGACGTAAATTTTTGTGTGCTTTGTATATTATATAGTCTGATTTTGCTTGAGAGGATATTTGTATTGGTATGGAAATTTACACTTGACTACATTGTTAAGGGGCGTTCCCCCACTGAAATAATTATTTTCTATTTTCAAGAAAAAAGCAACAAGCCATGGGAGCAGTCAGCCCTCCAGAACCCATGCTGGTGGAACAGCCCCGGCAGCCAAGGTCAGTCATTTCCCCAACACCACAATTCCTCTGCGCCAAGGTGTGTTGTTAGTGGGTGGGGCTTACGGGGAAGGGAGGCAGCTTCCGTGTATCACTGGAAGATTTTGAACAAAGTATCATTTCTGCACTAGGGGAATGCAGTTTTAATGATTTGATTTAAAACCCAGTAAAACCATTTATGTTATAATTTCTATGGGTATATTTTAATGTGTACAATGAATATTATTTTCATAAATATCTAAATAATATTCTACTTTTGTACATGCTATGAGTAAGAAATATAGTTCTCCCACTTTTTCAGAAAAGAATTCAAATTGTCTTACTGAGCATTAATCATACCAGGCTCTCTTCTAAGTATGCTATATAATTATCTTATTCTCATAACCTTATAATTATCACTCCTTTGTACACGCCTGAGGAAACCGGAGCTTAGAGAGATTCAGTGTTCTTGACAAGATCACAAGCCAGGAAGATAGAGGTAAAGTTTGAACCCAGGTTTTTTGTTCACACAAGGTCCAGGACATGCTGGGTCTCATATGATCTGACTGAGTGTTCTTTGGTAATATAACCCATCAAAGCTTTGCAGCCTATAAAAACCACTGAAATGCCACCTTTCAAGACAAGAAATGACAATTTTAGCTGGGAGGTTTTAATAATATATAAAATAGTAATGTTTAGCCCATTTCAACTTGTCTTCTTCCAGTATGTCCAAGATAACAAAAAACCTTAACCTGTTTCAAGACTGTCTATACACCTTTTTAAAAAAGATTTTATTTATTTTTAGAGAGAAGGGAAGGGAGAAAGAAAGAGAGGGAGAGAAATATCAATGTGTGGTTGCCTCTCATGCGCCTCCTACTGGGGACCTGGCCCACAGCCCAGGCATATGCCCTGACTGGGAATTGAACTGATGACCCTTTGGTTCACAGGCCAGCACTCAATGCACTGAGCCACACCAGCCAGGGCTTATATACACATTTTTAAATAAGCATTTTTCCTTTAAAACTGGTGGCTCTTCTAAGGGGGTCTCTGGACTTTCTCCTGTAGGTTACTTGCTTCATAAAGAGTTAATATTTTATTGGCTTCTGGAACCCTGGCTGCTTTCCAAGCCCCTAAAAGGTGCCAGAACCAAAACTCAGCTGAGAAATGAGAAGAGGCTGGGCACAGAGTTGAACAGCATCCTAACTAAAAGAGACTTTTCTTGAAATGTTCAGTTTTTTTCAACAGTATTAGGACCTTTATTTAACTTATGCTTAAATTATACCTATAAATTATGCCTCATGGCAAAACTAAGCTAATGAGATTTCGTAAATCACTTGTATGGTTTCCAGAATTGTTATCCCTAAACTCTTGGAGGATCTGTACAGTGTGGAAAATCACACTCAGTTTTTTCTTTCTCAGTTTTATGACTACCTTTCTTTGAAGGTAGTCATAAGAAGCAGCCCCTTTTCCATCTTTTTCTTCACACAGGAAGTTACCGTTTAATCATTCTGTGGTGAAATGGTTATAAAGAATTTGGATTCTCTATAAGGCCCCAGAGCCTGCTCTGTCTCTGGAAGCTCAGGGAGGGTCTTAGCTGGGAGGTAGAGACATTTTAGCTGCATGTTTATTGTTTTAGTATTTAATGGTGAACCTGACATTCTTTCCTTGGCTTCTAAAACATTGTCCTCTCCTGCCTCCATTCTTCTCTCTCCTGTTATTCTTTCTCAGTATGGTTTCCTGGCTTACCTTGCTTCACCAGTTTTCTGATTATTAGTTTTCCCTGCATTTAATTCTTCATTCCTTTCTTTCTTGTATCTTTAATTTTTATACAGATTGGAAGAAAAATATATAGTATGCTTGCTTATTTTTTCTTTTGATCCATGATTGAAAGGGCTTTACCTCAGTATTATCATCACCTAAAAAAAAATAAAATGAAATCATTCCCATGCCTCGTTTAGAAAAGCTGGGAGTAATAGCATTTGTGATCATTTGAAACTTTTATTACACAAGTAATTATCATAACACACAGGCAAAAATAATATTTTCTCAACACATTAAAAAAGTATGGCAAAATGCTAGATGTAATTTGTGGTGAGAATACCACTTTTCTTGATTCTGGACACATTCTACTTGAAAGTTAAAATGAGTGATAAATTTACAATTATTAAGAAAACCAAGTCTGTCTAAAATATTTAATTTGAAGCTTATGTATAAGCTGTGTACTATAGAATAGTCACCATGTATTACAGAACTGTTTTATACAAATTTTTACAAAATGGGGATTACGTGCACAAATAATATCATTCCTGCTGGTCTTGGAAGATCCAAAGTGCTTAAGTGGCATCACTATATCTAACTCAAGTTAATCATTGTAAGATACTTAGTGCAGAAATTATATAGGCTCTTATTAAGCCCATGTGAAAACAGTTTTGATTCATAATATCATGCAATTTTATTGCTGGAAAAGCTCTCAGGCAGTTCTTCCACAACTACCTCCCTGTTCAGGTGAGGAAACCAAGGTTGAACCTGAATTAGGAATCTCTCTGGAAGACTACAGCTATTAAGAAGATGTAATGGTTAAGGTTATTAATTGCAATTGGAATCCACTCTGAATAGTTCAAGCTAAAAAAAAAAGCCCAATTTCTTAAGGCTACCAGTTAGCTCACAGAGAAATCTGGAAAGCTCTGGCAGAGACAATCTCTAGTTTCACAGCAGGAACAATGCCCAGCCACATTGTGGGAGCTTCTGCTGCTGGTACCACAGCTCAGCACCTATCGCATTTAGGACTGGAAGCCAGAAACTCTGCCACTACCAGTTTTGAAAACTGACAAGCCTTATCTCAGACTACCCCATGCTCAGGGGCATCCTTACACTGCTTACTTTCAGGCTCATTTTTCTTTGGCACATCTAATTGGCCATCATAAGGCACATGCCTCATCCTTGTTACAAGTGGGGTTGTGAGTATTCTGGATTCTACTTTGGGAAGGCGTGGATTGAGTAGGTGGGAATCATTAATATGTAGTGAGGATTTGTGAATGTGTGGTCAGCTGCCAACTGACAGATACCCACTACCGAAAGGAAAACAGAGGGATTGCCTAACTCAGTTGTCAGACTCATTTTCACTGGGGGCCACATCAGCCTCTCGGTTGCCTTCAAAGGGCAGAATGTAATTTTAGGACTGTGTAAATGTAACCACTTTTTAACCAGGGGCAAGGAGCTCAGCGCTGCCGCCAGGTAGAAACAAGGTGGAGGGGCTGGATTCTGCCCACAGGCCTTGGCCTTGTGTTTGCCACCTGTGACATAACTGAACTAAAAGGAACCATTAATGATACGTTTAGTAACATTAGGCCTTTTAAACCAAAGAAGGTACAAACAGCTTTTCTTCCCGCTAGAGGGGGAAAAAATCTAATAAACACTTCTCGGAGAAGTACTTTGTGATTCTAGTCCCATTTCTGTCACACAGGGCTGTGTTAACTTTGCTGACCCAGCTCTCCTCTCAGCGGCGCTTACTTTTCTCCTCTGCAATACGAGTGAGGGGCTGTGTTTTATAAGGTGTTCGGCATTCAGAGCCAGCCTCACCTGTGGTGCCTGTGGTTAGTGAGCTGACTCTGTGTGCTAAATGGGCAAGCATTTTCACTTTTATAATTATGCGTGTATCTTAATGTTCCATAAAAAGTGAACTAGAACTTCAAATTCATGATTCCATGACTAGTTTTTCTTGTTAAGGCTAAATGAAAAGTAAAAAAAATAGATCTATGTTTTTAAATAATAAGTAAATATAGTATACTAATTGCAAATTAAAAATATATATTATAATAATAGAATTATGTGAATATAAGGATATTCAAATAACAAGTGTTTTGGAAACATGAACAGGTGCAGTAACTTTTATATTTGAAGGTGCATATTGATTGAATCAGTGGGGTTTTATTACAATGGAGACACTCCTTCAGGCAGTCTGGGGGGAAGCCAAGATTCTGCTTTTCTGTCAAGCCTCCAGTCGATGCCAAGGCTGCTGGTCTGGCAACTACAATTTGAGGAGCAAGGATGCTGAATTGTGTTGAAAGTGGGTGGTTAAAGTACCTGTACCTCAGATTACCTCAACATTGACTGGTAACATTGAGAATCTGGTTAAAACCACAGATTCTCAGGTTCTAAGCCAAGACATTCTGACATTCCAATTCACCAGGGCGAGGTCAGGCCCAGGACTTTATGTATTTAAAAGGTACTCTTCGAGTACTTCTGATGCCGATGATATGAGGACCACACTGGGAGAAAGGATGAGCCCTAGGCACTGGATAGTCACAGAATATTGGGGGATACTAATATCCCTCTTCATCTCTCAGGAAAGGAGCCACTTTCTTCCTGTCTTGCAGGTTATGAATCTTTGGAAAATTTATTACATAACATGCAATTACTCATCAGTACTCTTCAGGAGCACAGAAATACTCACCTTTATTGTAGGAGATATGTTGCCTAGTACTAAGGACTGTGGGAGCTGGAGTTCACCCCTACTGGGGTATGGCCCCAATAAGTCACCCTGTGATATTTATGTCATAGGAGCAAAGAATATGAGTGAAACCAAGATAATCTGAGGTTTAGTTAAAGAAGGAGAAGGGGAAGGGGAAAGGGAAAAAGAAAGAAGAAGAAAGAAAGAATGAAGAAAGAAAGAAAGAAAGAAAGAAAGAAAGAAAGAAAGAAAGAAAGAAAGAAAGAAAGAAAATACTAAGGTTAAATAGAAAAGGACTTTTAAGCTATATTTTGATTAGAAAATTCTAAGGACAGGGTCTTCTGCTCAGGGAATTATAAAATATTAGAGTTGGAAGGGCTCATACTTCACCAGCTTTACGTAACTGAAATAAATCAACAATGACAATAAATAAGGTGGCGTGAGGTGAGGAACATCCTTTAGGAGAAGTCATAGGGAGGCCAGCTGCTTTGACTACCTGGTGCATGTTGGGTACAAAGCTGTGCAGATGAGCGCTCCATCTGTTGAATGCCAGCTGACCATCACCTCTGCCTTGGCTGGAGACAGCATTGAGCCTCAGCTGTCACTAGGTGGGTCTCAGGTCTCTGCTGCTCAACCACTGACCACAACCTCCTGCACTCACACTGCAAGCTGAGTGCCCATAGTGTTTATTGTCATTGGTTTATGGCTTTGGGGAAAGTTGGCTTTCCATATTTCTTTTAAAATTATATAATTCTTTTTTCTAACCCCATCATTTATTCCATATCTGTTCATTGGCATGCTTCCATAAGAAAGAGCACATCTTTTCCCATTTATTTATTTATTCATTCATTTATTTATAGCAATATGAACTCATGAATTTTTATTTTCTTCAATAGATTAAAATCTATTCTTTTTTATTTTGAAATAGTCATAATGTATAATTTAGCACAATTCTGGCCCTGTTAAACTGCTCTTTAAAAAATCGGTTATGCAATTTGAAATGTATTTTCAAATTGGTCATAACTAATTTGCTTTATATTTTAAAACGAGATATCGGAGGGAGGCATGTATTTGCAAAGAGCACCCCCTGTTCCCTTATTTTGGTAGAATCAAAGGGCGACAGCTTAGGAGCGATAGACCTCTGCCATCAGCCTGCAGTGTGGCCTGCATCCCAGGCCGAATTACTCTGTTAGTCAGCCTTCGGGAAGCCACCCCGTGACGAATCACCGAGTCACTGGGGGAAGGAGGGCGGGGAGCAGCCTGCGTAGTGTCCTGGGACCGCCCAGTCCTCCCTGTGGGCTCGGCCGCTGCGGCTAAACTGAAACCACTGGGGCCGAGCCCAACCAAGAATGCAAACATCCCGAAACCTCAGCTGAATTCCCTGGGCCCCGGAACTGGACACAGAGTGAGTACTGATTTCTGCCGCTTCTCTCCGAAGCTGCGGCTGCTTCCGGCTCCAGGGCGGGCAGCCCAGGCGCCGCCTTCCCTCCGGCTCCTGCCCGGTGAGTCCCCGGCTCCGACCCTGCCACCCACTGTCTTCGCTGGGCTTGGACAGGCGCTCTTGCTAGTCTCTTGACCCTAAAGAGACATTCCTTTGCAAATGGGTTCTAAGTTCATGTGTGATACTTGTCGACCCCTGCTCTCAGTTGGTTACTCTGTTGCTGGCCCTTCAGCTGGGAATGTGTCTGGCAACCAGACTCGGCAGGGTTACTGAAACCAGGAATTTGTGTGACCTGGGAATACTGCTGAAAGCATGAAAACAGCATCTGTGTCTGTGTGGTTTGGCACTTTTATCTCCAGGGTTAGACCCCCACCATCCGAGGCCCTGCCCCCACCACTGTGCTGACCTCGGTTTTAGAGAATGAGTTCACTCAGTGTATGTAACCTCTCCATGGACCTGACACATGCTGGGTGTGGTGTGGCGTGGCAAATGTTGGGACATGTTTCTGTTCCATTTCCTTGATCACAAGCTGAGACTGATCAGATAACATCACTGAGGGGTACTTTGTAGCTGTCTTTCAAGAAGGCGACTGTTTCCATTAGAGATTTAACAATCTCTTCTGTACAGTCAGGGTCCCAGCATTCCTCAGTAATAAATGCACAGGAGGTTGAGTTCTTTATTCCCATTTTTTAGTTTGAGAAAATGAGGCAGAGTTTAGGACGCTTCCTTAAGGAACCCACCTATGCATCAGAGGAACAGTAGTGCTTAATCAGCAGCTCTGGAAAGTTTTGCTGTATGAGGTGCTTTCTAGAGAGAAAAAAACCTCTACATTGCAGGGAAGATCATTAAGGAGTGGCATCTACTGTTCAAAGGGGGAAAGCTTGTTTTCTGATAAATAACTGTAGAGAGCCTCTTCCTGATGTTTTGTTTGTGGGCACTGAATTCAACCTTTGCACTAGTTTCAGGTGTATAGCATAGTGGTGGGAAATCAGTATATCCGAAAGGGCATTTGTTGCTGGGAATGTAGTGGGGAGGAAGTGCTGTCTGGGTTCTGGGATACAGTATAGGATCAAAACAAAATAGTGCCATTTAGCAAAACCATGCTGCACTAGGAAAGGCCACATCTGCTTACTGATGGAGGAGCGGGTAGGCAGCCAACCGCAGTGAGGGTGTAGCGGCAATCTGTGTGTGTGCATCTTGGTGTCGATTATACACAAGTGAGTTTGCACACTGTGTGACAGTGTTTACAAAGCAGCACACTGAAGTTTAAACATTGGCTGTGGTTCAGTTCACCTGCTTTGAGAGAAGGTCCCAATGCACTAGAGAATTGATTACTTAGTATGAGTGATGAGTTTGCTTCCTTGATTGTTCTCTGAATTGGCTGACTATAATTCCTCACCCACAATGAGAATTTAAAAGTATCACATAAAGTAACAGTTTGAAAGAATGAAACTAAGAGGGGTGGGAGAGGAAGGAAGAAGAGAGAGAGAGAGAAAACAAGAGAGAAAGCTATTAGGAAAACATGAGGAATTAATTTGAACTAACTTCTTAAAATCAGCTAAATATTTGTGTTCCTAATTATTGTTTATAAGTTACAGCTTTTTTCACCTCTACACAAATCTTTACAGCTGTTTTATTAATAAGAGCCACAGCCAAATGACCATCAGTTAGTGATTGGAGGGTATATCCATGCAATGAAATACCACCCCAAATGAAAAGAAACTACTAATACATGCAAAACATGTACAAAATTTAAAAATCAGGTAGCAAAGGCTAAATAAGGTTCCATTTACTTGAGTTTCTAGTGATGAAAAACAACTGTTGAGACACAAATCAAATCAGTGATATTAGAGGTGGGGTAAGGGTAGGGGACTGAGAAGATTATAAGACAAATCTGGAGGATGATGGTGGTGGTTACACAGTTATACTCATTTGTCAGAAGGGTATCTTTTTAAAAATCTGTGTTTCCTGATTGTTGCTAGTATCTAGAAATATAATTGATTTTTGTATATTTATCTTAGATCCAGCAAACTTGCTGAACTTTGCTATTAGTGTTAGTGATTCCTATGTAGACAATTATATAATTTGTGAATTATAAGAATTATGTTGCTTACTTTTAATTTCTGATATTCTGTTTGTTCTTATTTAATTATGATTGCTAAGACCTTTACTACAATGTTATCCCTAAACTAAATAGGAGTCTTTCTAATGTTTTTACCATTAATTATGATATTTGTTATAATTTTCTAAAATATACCATCAGGTTCATAATTTTTTTTATATTCCTAGTTCGCTCTGAATTTATATTTTAGGTGGGTATTGCATTTTTTAATTTTTCAATTACAGTTTACATTCATTATTATTTTGTATTAGTTTCAGGTGTATGGCACAGTGGTAAGACAGTCATATACTTTACAAAGCAATCCCCTTGATACTCAGGTACCCACCTGGCATTGGTTCCATTTCTTGGCTATTATATATTGGCTAGTGAACATAGGGGTGCATATATTCTTTCAAATTAGTGTTTTGGGTTTCTCTAGATATTTGCCCAGAAATGGAATTGCTAGGTCATAAGGCAATTCCATTTTTAATTTTTTGTATCTCTATACTGCTTTCCACAGTGGCTGCACCAATCTGCATTCCCACCAACACTGTATGAGAGTTCCCTTTTCTCCACATCCTCGCCAACACTTGTTTGTTGGTGTAAGGTGTTATCTCCTTGTGGTTTTAAGTCAGATTTCTCTGAAGATTAGTGACACTGAGCATATTTTCATATGTCTATTGACCATCTGTATATCCTCTTTGGAGAAGTGTCTATTTGGTGGATCCTCTGCCCACTTTTTAATTGGATTGTTTGTTTTTCTTAGTGTTGAGTTGTTTGAATTCTTTATAAATTTTAGATATTAACCCCTTATCAGATGTATCATTGGCAAATATGTCCTCCCATTCAGTGGGTTGTCTTTTCATTTTGTTGATAGTTTCCTTTGCTGTGCAAAAATTGCTTGGTTTGATGTAGTCCAATTTGTTTATTTTTTCTTTTGTTTCCCTTGTCCAAGGAGATATATCAGAAAAAAATATTGCTAAGAGAAATGTCCAAGATTTTATTGCCTTTGTTTTCTTCTAGGAGTTTTATGGTTTTGAGTCTTACATTTAAGTTTTTTATCCATTTTGAGTTTATTTCTGTATATGGTTTAAAAAGTTGACCTAGTTTTATTGTTTTGCGTGTATTTGTCTTATTTTCCCAAGTCCATTTATTAAATAGACTCTCTTTACCCCATTTTATGTTCTTGCCTCTTTTGTGAAATATTAATTGACCGTATAGGTGTGGGTTTATTTCCAGGCTCTCTATTCTGT
Organism: Phyllostomus discolor; assembly: GCF_004126475.2. Lineage (NCBI taxonomy): Eukaryota > Metazoa > Chordata > Mammalia > Chiroptera > Phyllostomidae > Phyllostomus > Phyllostomus discolor. The sequence continues at coordinate 62,958,696 of NC_040905.2, forward strand.
TCTGCTGGTCTATGGGTCTCTGTTTATGCCAGTGTCATGCTGTTTTGATTACTGTAGCCTTGCAGTATAGTTTGATACCCAATAGCATGACACCTCCAACTTTGTTCTTTCTCAAGATTGCTGTGGAGTCTTTTGTGGCTCCATATAAATTTTTGGATTATTTTTTCTAGTTCTGTGAAAAATGCCATTGGTATTTTAGTAGGAATTGCATTGAATCTGTAGATTCCTTTCAGAAGTGTGGACATTTTAATGATTTTAGTTCTTCCTATCCATGAGCATGGTATAGGCTTCCATTTATTTGTATCTTCTTTAATTTCTTTTTTCAGTGTCTTAAAATTTTCCAAGTATAGGTCTTTTACCTCCTTGGTTAAATTTATTCCCAGGTATTTTATTTTATTTTTTGATGAAATAGTAAATGAGATTGTTTTCTCATTTTGTCTTTCTGAAAGTTTTTTATTGATGTATGTAAATACAACCAATTTCTGAATGTTCATTTTGTATGCTGCTATGTTACTGAACTCATTTATCAGTTCTAGTAGTTTTTTGGTGAGAACTTCAGGGTTCTCTGTGTACAATATCACATTACCTGCAAATAATGACAGTTTTACTTTTTCCTTTATAATTTGGATTTTTATTCTTCTTGTCTGGTTGCTGTGTCTAGAATTTCTAGTACTATGTTGAATAAGAGAGGTAAAAGTAAGTATCCCTGTCTTGTTCCTAATCTTAAGGGAAACACTTTTAATTTTTTCCTGTTGAGTATAATGTTATTTGTGGGTTTGTCATATGGCCCTTATTATGTTGAGATATGTTCCCTTTATCCCCTCTTTGTTGAGAGTTTTTTCATAAATGGGTGCTGAGTTTTGTCAAATTGTTTTTTGCATTTATTGATATGAACATGTGGTTTTAACCCTTTATTTTGTTTATGTGGTATATCACATTAATTGATTTGTGGATATTATATCAATCTTGCATCCCAGGAATAAATTTCACTTGATCATGGTGTATGATCTTTATGATGTATTGCTGAATACCATTTGCTAATATTTTGTTGAGGATTTTTGCATCTGTGTTCATCAGAGACATTGAGCTATAATTTCCTTTCTTTGTAGTATCTTTATCTGGTATTGGAATTAGAATGATGCTGGCCTTGGAAAATGAGCTTGAGAGTATTCCCTCTTCTTAAACCTTTTGAAGTAGTTTGACAAGGATAGGTGTTGTTCTTTGAATGGTAAAATTTACCGGGAAGCCATCTGGTCCAATGCTTTTGTTTGTTGAAAGTTTTTTGTTTACTGCTTCAGTTTCATTGGTTATAATTGGTCTGTTCAGATTTTCTGTTTCTTCTTGATTCAGCCTTTGAAGATTGAATGCTTTTTAGGAATTTATCCATTTCTTCCAGATTGTTAGCATGTCGTTGTTCAAAATATTTTCTTATACTCCTTTGTATTTCTGTGGTGTTAGTTGTCACTTCTTTCATTCCTGATTTTATTTTGGGGGGTACTTTCTCTTTTTCTTGATGAGTCTGGTTAAAGGTTTATCAATCTTGCTTACCTTTTCTAAAAACCAGCTATTGGTTTCCTTGGTCTTTTATATTTTTTTAGAGTCTATTTTATTTACCCATATTTTGTCATGTATAATGTGCACTTTCTGCCCAAATTTCTGAGGGAAAAATAAGGATATGCACTATACATGGGCAGTACTAGAACATGGCTGTGCATTATACACAGCAAAATATGGTATTTCTGCTCTAATCTTCATTATTTTCTTCCTTCTACTCACTTTGGGCTTTGTTTTTTGTTATTTTTCTAGTACCTTTAAAGGTATATTATTTATTTAATGTTTTTGTTTGTTTGTTTCTTGAGGCGGGCCTGTAATACTATGAATTTCCCTCATAGGACTGCTTCACCGTTTCCCAGAGATTTTGTTTTGTTATGTTCTCATTTTATTTGTTTCAGGGTATCTTTTGATTTCTCCCTTGATCTGTTTGTTGTCCTAGTCATTGTTTAGTAACATGTTATTTAGCCTCTATGTGTTTGTGTATTTTTCAGTATTTTTCTTCTTATTGCTATCTAGTTTTATACCACTGTTGTCAGAGAAGATGCTTTGCATGATTTTAGTCTTCTTCAATCTACTGATATTTACCTTGTGGCCTAACATGTGCTCTATCCTGGGAGCTGTTCCATGTGCACTTGAAAAGAATCTGTTCTGCTGCTTTGGCATGAAATGCTCTGAAAATGTCAAATAAATTCATCCAGTCCAGTGTGTCATTAAAGGATGCTGTTTCCTTGTTGATTTTCGCTTTGGAAGATCTATCCATTGATGTCACTGGGGTATTAAAGTTCCCTACTATGACTTTGTTACTGTTGATCTCTTCCTTTATGTCCATCAAAATTTACTTTGTGTATTTAGATCCTCTTATCCAGGGTGCATAAAAATTTACAAGAGTTATATCTGCTTGTTGGATTGATTCCTTTATCATTATGTAATGTTCTTCTTTGTCTCTTATTATATACTTTGTTTTAAGTCTATTTTGTCTAATACAAGTATTGCTACTCCAGCTTTTTGTTTGTTTCCATTTGCACAAAATATCTTTTTCCATCCTTTATTTTTATTTTTAAAATTATATTTTATTGATTATGTTATTGCAGTTGTCCTAATTTTCCCCCTTTGCCCCCCTGCACCAAGCACCCCTCACTCCCTCCGGCAATCCCCATACCATTGTCTATGTCCATGGGTCATGCATGTAAGTTCTTTGGCTACTCCATTTCCTATACTGTACTTTACATCCCCACGGCTATTCTGTAATTACCTATTTATAAGTCTTAATACCCTCACCTCTTCACCTATTCCCCCACATCCCCTCCTGTTTGGCAACCATCACAATGCTCTCCATATCCATTATTCTCTGTCCTTGTTTGCTTAGTTTGTTTTTTAGACTCAGTTGTTGATAGGTGTGTATTTATTGCCATTTTATTATTCATAGTTTTGATCTCCTTTTTCTTAAGCCCCTTTAACATTTCATATAATAATGGTTTATTGATGATGATCTCCTTTAGCTTCTTCTTGTCTGGGAAGCTCTGTATCAGTCCTTCCGTTCTAAATGATATCTTTGCTGGGTAGAGCCATCCTTTACTTTTAGTCTCTGTGTATTTTTAAATATGAAGTAGATCTACTATAGACAGCATATATGGCTCTTATTTTCTGATCCATTTAGGTACCCTGTGTCTTTTGAGTGGAGCTTTCAATCCATTTACATTTGAAGTGTATTTATTTGCCCCTTTTATACATATTTATGTTCCTATTTTTCTTCTTCTTCTTAAAAAAGTCTCTTTAACAGTTCTTGTAATACTGGTTTGCTGGTGAAGAACTCTTTTAGTTTTTTCTTCTCTAGGAAGCTCTTTATTTCTCCGTCAATTTAAAACAATAACCTTGCTGGTTAGAGTAGTCTTGGTTGAAGGTTCTTGCTTTTCCTCACTTTGAATATTGTGTGCCAATCTCTTCTGGTCTGAAATGTTTCTGTTGAGAAATCAGTTGACAGCTCCTGTGTTGGTAACTGTCTTACTGTTGTGCCTTTTAAGATTTTTGTTTTGTTTCTGGCTAGTGTGGCTCAGTGGACTGAGTGCCAGCCTGCAAACCAAAGGGTTGCCGGTTTGATTCCCAATCTAGGGTACATGCCTGGGTTGTGGGCCAGGTCTCCAGTAGGGGGTGCACAAAAGGCAACCATACATTGATGTTTCCCTCTCTTTCTCCCTCCCTTCCTCTTTCTTTAAAAATAAATAAATTATTTAAAAAAAAGAATTAGAAAAGATTTTCATTTTGTCTTTAACCTTTGCCATTTTAAGTATAATGTGTCTTGTGTGGGTCTCATTTGGTTCATCCTCTTTGGAACTCTCTGTGCTTCCTGGACTTGTATATCTTTGTCCTTTACCAGGTTAGGGAAGTTTTTAGTCATTATTTCTTCAAATAAGTTCTTAATCCCTTGCTCTGTCTCTCTCTCACCTTCTGGTACCTCTGTGATACAGATGTTGTTATGCTTGGTGTTGTCCCAGAGGTCCCTTAAATTATCATCATTTTACTGTGTTTTTTCCTGTTGTGATTAGGTGTCTTCTGCTACCTTTTCTTCCATATTGCTGATTGGATCTTCCTCCTGTTGTAGTTGAGTCTTGATTGTTATTGGCCTATCTATTTATGGGGTTGGCCCTCAGCCTGGCAGACTATGAGGCTGACCCCAACCTCATTGTATGAGCGGATGTGCAGGGGCTGATCTTGTGAAGTAGAATTTGCCCCAGCAAGGTCTGGTGCCTGCTGATGTACCCCTTTGGCTGTGTGCCATTGTGGAACTAATTGAGTCATGCTTTGATGTGATCCGAAGGAGCCAAGTGGTATACTGGTTCTGAGCTTCTTGGGAGGAATTGAGTTGTAGGTCAATGTCATACACTGCCTGTGACAGGCCCTGGGATACCTGTTAAGAACTATAAAGTAATCCATGGTTTGTAGCTGCCTCTGCTGGGCCTGGGTGTGTGTACGAGGGCACAAGCTGCGTGCTGAGGCCAACTTCTATCAAAAGGCCTAAGGCACACTGAGATCCTTCATCACCTACTAGCTGCCTATTAAGCTCAGTCACTGAAAGAGCCTCTGACAGTACATAACTTGTATGAGGCAGGTTCTCAGTGAGTCACCAGGTAGGGGTGAGTGGTATTCACCAGGATGATACAGATTTAAACTCAGCACCAGTGCTGGTTTTTGAGGCCATTGGGCAAAAGTCTCAGGGTACACAAGGTCAGCCACCATCCACCTGGGGCCTGTGGATATTTGCAATAGGGTGGCATCTCAGGGAGTTGTCAGAGTGAAGTCAGCCTCTCTCTGTGTGACTCTGACACTCCCTGAGCCTGCCAGCTCTCCTTGAGAACACCTCAAGAAAGACTGCAATGAGGACACAGGCTGGCTGCAGCCAGCAGATTCCTGTGCTGGGTGTGAGCTTTTCAGCGTGGGGCCACAGGGAGTCCAAAGAGTGGAGTTAGTGTAACTAGCTGATGCTGTTGGGGGTGTTGACACCTGATGGGAATGTGGGGGAAATGGCTCTCACTCTCAAGCCGGTCCACTCAGTTTCTTCCTGTGTGTCCCTGACATACCCTAAGTCTGCCCAGACCTCCTTGAGAACCTTCCAAGAAAGACTGCTACACGGTCCCGGGCTGGCTGCAGCTAGCTGCTTCCTGCACAGGGAGGAAGTTTGGCAGGGCAGGGTCACTGGGAGTAAGGAGGGTGGAGCTATTGCATTCCCCAGCTTGATGTCTATGGAAGAGAGTGCTCAACCCCAAGAAAGATGGCATCTGTGGGCAGTGTGGGAGAAGGCCTCAGTACAGGGACATTAGTGGCTACCCTTCTAGCCCTGTCCCCAAAGCCACACACCCCAATCTCTCCCTGTATGCCCCCAGTATGCTCAGAGCTGCCATCCCTTTGTCAGAGCCCAGGGTGCATACCCACGAATGAGATTTTGTGTGCTGGCTCTTTCAAAGGGTGCTTGGGTGTCTATCAGTCCATCTCACCTTGGTGGATGGAATCCCTGCTGATTTTCACAGCCAGTGTTATGTGGGCTCCTCTTCCTGGCACTGGTGCTTTGAGCTGGGGCGTCTGGGTGATCTTTGCAGCTGAGATATCTGTCCGGATTCTCAACCACCTCACCTGGGTGTGGGTCTAGCCCTTTTCCCATCTCTGCCCCTCCTACCAGTCTTGGTGTGACTTCTTCTGTAAATCCTAAGTTATAAGACTTCTGTTAGCTAGTTTTCAGTTGGTTATTCTGGTTGATTGTTCTATAATTTAATTGTAATTCCAGTTGGGTCCTGGGAGGAGGTGAGCATAACTTCTACCTACTCTGCTGCTATCTTGGATCCCATAAATTTTTAGCTTTTCTATTTTTTAATTTATATCTTTGAGGCACTGTTACTTTATAGGTGGACCTATTTACTTTTCCCAAGATATGAACTATCTAATTGGTAGTCCACTTGAAATAAAAACCCCACAACCTGTGTTCTCCTGGGATACACATATACATTGTATCTCCTCTTTCATCATACCTCGTTTTAGAGGCTGTATGAATCTGGAATGTATGGCTTAGCATCCATGTGCCTGAACTTGCAAGAGGAAGATATTTTATCCTATAGTTTTTCTGACATATTGAATCAATAATCTGCTTACTGGGAAACTACAATGGGTCTTCACAATCGCATTTTTTCCCTCTGTGAATAGCTTTTAACATAAGAATGTCAGCTGTTCAGTGTTTCCCAGCCGGGTACTATTGACATTTGGGGTGACAGTTCTTAATTGGCAGGTCTGTCTTGCTCCCACTGCATGCCAGAATATGAACAAAAGTGCTCCCACACATTTTAAATGACTTTTAGATGAATGGTCCCTCCCCTGGTTAAGAACAGATGAGCTACACTTTTTTAATGGAAAGTCATAAAAATAATTACTGTCCCATTATTTCTGGTTAGGAGCACTTCACAACATCTTCTAAGACATGCTGACTTCTGAGAAAGTCTGTATGTTTGGACTCTGGAGATTCAGGCACAGGCTGTGTGTGACCCACCCCCAAGGTGACGCTGTTACTCTCATGCTCCCCTGTCTGCACTAGGCGATGACAGTGGGTTATGAGAAAGTGACTGCAGTAGGTTCCAGAAAAAGAATAGCTCAGTATAAGCTATATTAGAACAGTGTTAATAATTATAGCTATATTCACTGAAAATTACCATGCTCCAGGCATATGCTGATCACTTTACATGATGTGATGATAACTCAGTGATGAGGTAGATGCTCTTCTCATGCCCACATTACAGGTGAAGAAAGAGCCTGGTTTCATAACCACCACCCTGTAGTTTCTTAGGGTGTATTTAACATCTCCATAAAACACTTTCCAAAAAGTGGAATTCAATGCGTGAAAAGCTACTACACACTAAAAGTCTTATTTGGCTACATAGTCTCATTTAGTTCTGGTCACTTTTGTTCTTAGAATGCCAGATTTTTGCCCTACTGGAAGCACCTCAAAGACAGGATCCATATCGTTGTACCCCCACCCCATGGCATCTACCATGGTAATTGCTCAGTGAATAGTTATTGAATTGAAAAAGAAGATTGTTTTTATCCTAATATGATTAGAGCCCTCCGATGCTGCTGCATTAGTATAGAGATTTATCCTGGGTGAGTAGAAAAGGTAAAATTATATTCGTTTTTATTCTCTAGGATTTACAGGTAGAGTTTTGCAACTTAATACCTGTTTGTCCTTTAGCTAAAGAGTAAATAGTGGATAATCAAAAAGAGGTCAATAAGAAATATTTTTTCTCCTTTTATTTTTTTGGGGGGTGCTTATACAATGGGTCAAACATGGTGCTATGGATCCAGAGGTGCAGTATGAGCCAAATATAAAAACACTGCGCAAAGTGCTAAATAGCATTGCTATCAAGGTGCTATATAAAAGCACAGTGGGAGGGTGAGGGAAGGGGGCTGAGGTTAAGCTTGGAGACTTGTTTTTCTGGGAATAAACATTGGGTCTGTGAGCCCCTTCAAGGAGAGCTACAATCAGGAGGCCAGTCTA